>NC_139218.1:175151134-175538634 GCF_055691185.1 Crinia signifera | reverse complement strand
TGGCTACAAAATACTAATGTTTTTAAAAACTCAGTATTTCCAATAAATATCTATTTCAAATTGCAGTATGTGTTTTTTTTTTGTTTTTTTTTTGGTTGGTGTATATTTCAGTTGATGGACTCAAATTGACAGTTCTGTGTATCAAATCTTTGGAGGCTGCCTATACATCACATCAAAGAAGTCAGAAAAGGAGCAATTGCACTAGTAGTAGATACAGGGGTGCCAACTGCTCTACTTCACCTTGAACTGGAATTAGGTAGGGTCAATAGCAGAGGTGTGACCGGACCCCCTTTATAGAAAATTTTATAAAGAAGGCTTACGTGCATTCACAAGTGAGTACACATGATGCACAGAGCATTGACTGTCTCAGAACAGGTGGGTATCAGAGGCAAGGTGGTTGAACGTGCAGTCCCTACCCCCTGCACATCATACAGGAAGAGGGATAACTGTTGCTGCAGCTACCTCTCCCTCCAGCCCAGCCCACAGCTGCAATTGCTATGTGATGGGCTGGAAATAGAGGCTGCTGCATCAGCAGTCAGTCCTCTCTCTTGCCTGCAGTGCCTCTGTCTGCAATGGGGGGTTGTGTGTGATGGAATAATACCCAGACCAGTGAAAGGTAAAGATTACCCACTCCTCCTCTCTTGGTGGCTCAGAGTATATTGACCTAGGTGGTTGCATATGATGCAAGTAATTAGGGGTGCCTAATGATTGGGGCATAACCACTCATCTAATGTTTGTAATGCTCTGCACCACCTTTAAAGATCACCTGTATCTGTAACTTGTATCTCTTCACAGTGTCATCCTCACTCTCATATTTGTACTCATTAAGAAACAATCTCCTGACCTAAACTTCCTCATACTATTTATGTATATGTATACACCCCTTTATCTAAAAAGTACTTGAATTACTTCTTTACAATTGCCAACCTATCAGTGCTAATCTCTAAGGGCCTTATTTTGGTTCACTCTTTCTGACAAAATCCTTCTTAGATGGACAAAACCATGTGCACTGCAGGGGAGCATATGCAAAATATGCAGAAAGAGTTAGATTTGGGTGGGGTTTTATTTCAAAGTGAGATCTATATTGAAGTGTAAAAATAAAGCAGCCAGTATTTTCCCTGCACAGAAACAAAATTACTCACCCAAATCTAATTCTCTCTGCACATGTTACATCTGCCCCCCTGCAGTGCACATGGTTTTGTCCATCTAAGAAGTATTTTGTCAGAAAGAGTGAACCAAAATAAGGCCCTAAGTCTCACACCCTTCTTGACTCTCGGCAATCATGCTCACAACCTGATATACTGCTTAGTCTGCCCCAAATGGGATCAGTAATCAAATTACTAATTAGAGTACATGGAACACTTCTCTTTCTTTACTAGTTTAGGTACAGTACCTGGCACATCTTCTAAATACAGTGTACTTCATTCCACTGACTTAAGTTACTTAGGTGTTGATGTATCAAGCAGTAAAACAAGTTGAACAGTGTAAATGAAGAGAAGTTACTCATAGCAACCAAGATAGCATTTCATACCTCCCAACAGGACCCTCTCCAGGAGGGACACAATGCTCTGGACTTGCCTCTTAATTTACAGTATGATTGCTATCACCTGTGTGAAAACACCTTTCTTTCACATGAACCTGAATAAAACAGGTGATAATAATAATAATTTTATTTATATGGCTCTTTCTCCAATAGGACTCTTACATTCCAAAAGGCAGTCTTACATTAAGAGGGAAATCCAGAAACAGAGCATTGTGTCCCTCCTGGAGAGGGTCATGTTGGGAGGTATGAATTTATTAAGTGCAGTTTATAAAATGATAGCTATACAATGTTTTATTGATATGGACAACTCCATTGTTTTCACTGCTTCATATACAGTTGCAAGAAAAAGTATGCGAATCCTTTGGAATTACCCGGATTTCTACATAAATTGGTCATAAAATGTGTTCTGATCTTCATCTAAGTCACAACAATAGACAAACACAGTCTGCTTAAACTAATACCACACAAACAGTATATGTTCTCATGTTTTTATTGAACACACTGTAGACATTCACAGTGCAGGGTGGGCAAAGTATGTGAACCCCTTCTTCAAGAGCTAATTGGAGTCAGGAGTCAGACAACCTGGAGTCCAATCTATTTTTTTTTTTTATTCCATTTTACCATTACTTTCAATCCAAATTCCTCAGTCTTCCATTGTTTCTCCTGTCCCCTTACCTGCAAAATATTGTTAGAATATGCTCTTTTTATCCATTCTTATTCATATTACCTACATTGACTACTACAACCTTCTCACACATATGTACCCACATTCATTGTTACCACAATGAGTAGGCACAGGCGTACACAATTCATACCCTGCGATCTCTCTATACATTGTTTAGGGCCATGTCTGTGCATACACAAGAGCAAGTGGCTACATCTGTATCTAGGAAACACCTTATTCATCTATACTTCAATCCATCCTCTTACACTACTTCACAATTGCTGCAATAATCTGAAAACCACTGTACTAACGGTCTATATTTTTCTGAATCAGTATAGAATCAGATATTCTAGAAAGCCCTAACAATGCACAACTTCATACATATCAAACCTCATGTTGAAATTTTCTGTGTAAATCTCTTTTCCTCTCTAATAACTAACTTTTACTATCTACTTTTGAATTTCCCTAACATTGCTTATCAGTCACTCCCTTAGCATTAAAATACTAACTGAAAGCTCCCCCGTTTATTAAGGTTTACCGTAAATTATAGTACACTGCCGTGTCACCCAGACAATTTCATTGTTGCGATCCGCCTCCAGCAGATTGGTGTAAATGTGCAGTTTATATATTCTGTTTGCAGTTTGTATGTTTTCCCCTGGATCAGTACTCCGGGTTTTGCTGATCCAGCTCCCTGCGTTTCATGCATACCCTGCTTCTTGGGTGTGGCTGCATAAAGGTTATATATTTAGGTTCTCAGCATGCAGACGCTGCCGGTTATAGTTCCTAGTCCTCAGTGCAAGTCTGTTTCATCTAGGTTCCTGCTCCAGAGTGTTCCCGGTCTCAGCCCTTGTATCCACCATCCTGTGTGCTTCCAGAGCCTCAGCTAGGCCCTTATTCTGGTCTGTGCGGCCGGAGTCGCATACGTTGCTCCGGCCGCACAAACCAATCCCCGCCTACAAGACGGATCGCCACGGCCGTCCGTACGCGGACGGCTGGCGATCCGCATGAAAATGGTGGGGCGTACGCCTCCACCATGGTGGGAGCTGCCCCCTGCATTCGATGGTCGACGACCATCGAAGGCAGGGCCGCATGGTCCTCACGCTCACGCAAGCTTAGACCACACGGACAATCGTCCGTGTGAAAGCTTGTATGGGGGTGGAGAGCTGACATCCTGCGATGTCAGCTTTCCGCCCCCATCACTGGCGTCATAGCCTCATTACCATGCATACGCCCCGCGTTTGCATGGGAACGCCCATGAAACGCGGGGCGTATGCATAGGGAAATGAGGGTATTAAGCCCCTCACGCCCCTATACGCCCCCTTTGCGGCGTATGAAATTTTTGTGCGGCGAATTCCCCTGCACATGCGCAGAATGACCTCTGCGCATGTGCAGAGCGAAAACATCGGCGGTACGGCCGCACGCGGGCCGTACCGCACAGACCAGAATAAGGGCCCTAGTGTGTTCCTGGTTCCAGTGGGGATACGGTCGTATTATCGACCACACACTTAGGTCGACAGTCATTAGGTTGATACCGTTGGGTTGACATGCAGGAAGGTCGACAGGGTTCTAGGTCAACATGGTTGAAGGTTGACAGGTGTCTAAGTCGACAGGGGACAAGGTTGATATTGGTTTTAGGTCAACATAGTGTTAGGTCGACATGGGTTATGTCGACAGGTCGCAAGGTCAACATGGGTTTTTTCACTGTTTTTTGAGCCATGTGCCAACAGGCGGTATTTCATGCCCTACCATCCACTAGGGTGTGGTAGGAGAATATAAAAGTGTGCCAAGTGCAGTGAGCGATGCGAGGGGCTGTGGTTGACTTCAAACAGTGTCCATGTCGACAAACAGTGAAAAAACCCATGTCAACCTCGCGACCTGTCGACATAACCCATGTCGACCTAACACTATGTAGACCTAAAACCATGTTGACCTAGTCCCCTGTTGACCTAGACACCTGTCGACCTTCATCCATGTCGACCTAGAACCCTGTTGACCTTCCTGCATGTCGACCTAATGGTGTTGACCTAAGTGTGGTCGATAATACGATCCAAACCCTTCCAGTGCTGCAGTCCTGCTTGTCTGTCTGTCAGCCCGTCAGTCTGCCTGTCTGCTACAGAACCCCAGGGCTTTTCTATCTTCTTCTCATATAAATCAGGGGTTCTCCCTGCAGCTCTCCTTTAATTTATATTTGACTGTACCATCTCCGCATTGATGCAGCAGCTCTCACTGGGGGTCAGGTTTGTCCAGTTAGGGGTCATTCCTTCCCTGTGCGAGTATTTAGGGGTTTGTTTGTTATTTACCACCTTAGTGCATTGTTGCACCCGTGGGGTATATTTCCCATGCATTGGTAGGCTGGGTGTGTACGCTATCTCACCCTACCCTGCATCCCACTTCCTGAGGGCCACCTTGTCCCACTCAAGACCAGGGGGCACCGGTCTGGGGCTGTTATTGGTGAAACCTTAGCCCGCAGGAGGCCAGCAGAACTGTGGAATCACGGCAACTGGGTCCACACACCAAGTCCTACCTTACAGTCATACAGTATGTTACATGGAAACTGACTTTTATATATCAAATGAGTTGCAAAATGAATTGAACATATAGGCAAGGTTAGAAATAATGATTTTTGGTACTTATGTAATATCTGGACTCCCATTTTTCTTATGAGACCGCGTCCCCTCGCGGGGCTCGCTGCGCTCACCACGCTTCGGGCACGGTGGCTCGCTGCGCTCGCCACACTATATAAAATCAACTCCATGCGTATTTGGATAGTAGGGGTATGAAAAAATGTAGTGCATTTAACATGGGAGTCCAGATAATACATAAGTACCTGATTTTTATTTGAAATAATAATTTTGTCCTTCAAACTTTGCTTTCGTCAAAGAATGCTCCTTTTGCAGCAATTAGAGCATTGCAGAACTTTGGCATTGTTGCTATTCATTTGTTGAGGTAATCTGAAAAAAATTCACCCAACAGTACCTGATGCACCTCCCACAAGTTGGATTTAATAGATGGGCACTTCTTGAGTACCATACGGTCAAGCTGCTCCTACTACAGCTCAATAGGGTTTAGATTGGGTGACTGCACTGGCCACTCCATTACAGACAGAATACTAGCTGCCTGCTTCTTCCCTATATAGTTCTTCCATAATTTGGAGGTGCGCTTTGGTTGGAAAAGAAAATGGCACCAACCAAGTGCTGTCCACAGGGTTTGGCATGGCATTGCAAAATGGAGTGATAGCCCTCCTTAAACAAAATATCTTTTGGTACTTGTTTCCTAGCACGGCGCCAGTGATAAAAATTGTGTCCATCGGGTCCTAAAAAATCGCGACAATCGCATCGCATGTAACCAAATCGCATGCGATGCGATCGACGCGATTTTTACATTGGAACCAATGTAAAATGGTCCCTGAGACCCGATTTTACATTGGCCCCAATGTTAAATGCCCCCTAGACCCCAATTTTCATTGTATCCCCACCCTGACGGGTCAAATGCCCCCCATTGTTAACATCACCCCATGATTAACGCCAACCCGAAGCGTGGCGAGCGCAGGGAGCCCGCGAGGGGCGGCGGTACGCAACCTCCAACCTTTTCATACCCCCACTATCCACGTCAGCATGGAGTTGATTTTATATAGTGTGGCAAGCGCAGCGCATTACTTCCCGGACATTACGCGTCCCCTCGCCACGCTTCGGGCTCGCTGCACTCGCCACACTATATAAAATCAACTCCACGCCGACGTGGATAGTGGGGGTATGAAAAGGTCAGAGGACGCGTACCGCCTTCGGGTTGGCGTTCATCGTGGGGTGACGTTAACGATGGGGGGGCATTTTACATACAAATTACCCATCAGGGTGGGTATACAATCAAAAATCGGGTCCATTGGGCCATTTAACATTGTTCCCTATGTAAAATCGGGTCCATCGTATCGGTCGCATTGTATGCCATTATAATGGCATACAATGGACCCGATTTTACATAGGAACTTAACTTTGAATACAATGCATTCAATGTTAAATCGCATCGGTCGCATCGCATACCTTAAGTTAAGGCATGCGATGGACGCGATTTTTTAATTGTCGGGGAAAAGGCTAAAAATAGCCCTAAAATCGCGTCGGTCACGTCCATCGCATACCTGAACTTAAGGTATGCGATGACCCACGACGGGCGCCGTGCTAAGAAACAAGTACCTACCTTTTACCTTGCACAAATCTCCAACTTTACCAGAAACAGAGCAGCCCCAGACCATCACATTACTCGCTTTTTCTTTTCCACTCTGCCTAAAAAGCCAGCTTCCAGGAGTCGCCTCTTCACTGAAGATGTTGACGCTGGCGTTTTGTGGGTACCATTTAATGAAGCTGCCAGTTGAGGACATGTGAGGCATCTATTTCTCAAGCTAGAGACTCCAATGTACTTATCTTCTTGCTCAGTTGTGCATCGGGGCCTCCCACTTCTCTTTCTACTCTGGTTAGAGCCAGTTTGTGCTGTTCTCTGAAGGTTATATACTGTAGGTTGTGTATCCCTTATCCAAATATCCATTATCCAAATTATTCTGAAATCCATAGTCTCCAAAAAATTGTATTTTTTGCTAAAAACCTACTGACTACATCTGTAACCAGCACTACTGGAGAAATAACATGTAACTGGCACTAAATGTGTGCAAGGACACTATTGCTTGGCATTCAAATTCAGTGCCTGAGATAGGACACAAACTTTGTTTCATGTTTTAAAACCTTGTTTCATGCACAAAAAAAATATATTTGTGTGCATTTCATGTGTTTGATGTGATTATACAACATAAATTCAAGATACCTGATTCAAATATAAAACTATTCAAAAATATGGAATAATACATTATCCAAAATTCTTCTGGTCCTGAGTATTTTGGACAAGGATACTCAACCTACAACACTATGTTTAGTTTCTTGGCAATTTCTCGCATGGGATAGCCTTCATTTCGAAGAACAAGAATAGACTGTCTAGTTCCACATGAAAGTTTTTCTGGCAATTTTGAGAGTATAATTGAACCCACAAATGTGACGTTGCAGATACTCAAATAGCTCAAAGACGGCCAGTTTTATAGCATCTCTAATGAGCAAATCGTTTTCAGCTATGCTAACATAATTGCACAACTGTTTTCAAGGTTTTTTTAACCATTCATTAGTCTTCTAATGGGATTAGCAAACACAATGTACCATTAGAACACTGGAGTGATTCTTGCTAGAAATGAACCTCTTTACACCTACTGTATGTAGATATTCCTTTAAAAAACAGATGTTTGCGGCTATTTTAGTCATTTACCACATTAACAATGTATATAGTGTATTTCTGATTAATTTACATGTTATCTTTATTGAAAAAAACTGTTCTTTTCTTTTAAAAATAAGGACATTTCTAAGTGACCCCAAACTGTTAACCCCTTCCCGACATTTGACGTACATTTACGTCATGGTCGGGAAGCACTTCCCGACACATGGCGTAAATGTACGTCATGGATTTAAACTGTCACCGCGTCTATAGACGCGGTGACAGTTTCAACATATCTGCTGTCCCTGACAGCAGACATGTCCGTGCATGCCCAGGGGGGGCTGCGATGCCGCCCCCCCGTCGGCGATCGCTGTGATTGGCTGTTCAGTGTGAACAGCCAATTACAGCGTTTTCCTGTGTCACCGGCGAATAACGTTCGCCGGTGACACGGGATCAGAGGTGATTGGTGCTGTAAAGTACAGCACCAATCACCGCGGGGTGTAAGGGTGACACTGGTGTCACCCCACCTCACCCCGCCCGCCCCCAAAGGCCGTGATTGGTCCGTCGGACCGACGGACCAATCACAGCCAAGGAGGGGGATTTAAACTAACGGTGACTGCACTGCAGACGCCATTCCGGTCTGGAATAGCGTGCAGTGCGGTCACCATACCCCCCTGCCGCCATACTGACCAGAACCTTGCTCCATACTTGCTCCATACTTACCTGATCGCTGCTTCATCACTGCTTCCTGGATCCTGTTGCTACTTGTGCCTTCCTGTGAAATTGTGCTGCTGCAGTGTACTAGCTAGATAGAGAGATAGATAGAGAGATAGAGAGAGATAGAGAGATAGAGAGAGATAGAGAGAGATAGAGAGAGATAGAGAGAGATAGAGAGAGATAGAGAGAGAGATAGTGTCAGAGAGTGCTATATTTTGTGCTGCTGCAGTGTGATATAGTTATAGATAGAGAGAGAGAGATAGAGAGAGAGAGATAGATAGAGAGGCCTAGTGACAGAGTGCTATATTTTGTGCTGCTGCAGTGTGATAGTTATAGAGAGATAGAGAGAGATAGAGAGAGAGAGAGAGAGAGAGAGATAGTGTCAGAGAGTGCTATATTTTGTGCTGCTGCAGTGTGATATAGTTATAGATAGAGAGAGAGATAGAGAGAGAGAGATAGATAGAGAGGCCTAGTGACAGAGTGCTATATTTTGTGCTGCTGCAGTGTGATAGTTATAGAGAGATAGAGAGAGATAGAGAGAGAGAGATAGAGAGAGATAGTGACAGATTGTGCTATATATTTTTTATATAACTGACTGCTGCCCCCTCCTTTTGTGCTGATCAGTATAAATTAACTGATCAGCAACTTTTTGGGGGCGCAGGTTTTTTTTTATATATAGATATACCTGTCAGTGCTGCTGCTGCAGTGTCATAGAGTGATAGATAGTGAGAGATAGAGAGATAGAGAGAGATAGTGACAGAGAGTGATAGAGAGTGCTAAATTTTGTGTCTGCTGCCCCCGCCTTTTGTGCTGATCACTATATCTGAGGTGATCAGCAACTTTTTTGGGGGTACAGAGGTTTTTTTTTTTTTATATATATACCTGTCAGTTGCACCAAAGGTTGTGCACCTGCTGCACCTCACTGGTAATCAGTGTCGCATCACTGATCACCTTTTTTTTTTGTGTGTGTGCTGTGGGGTCTTTTTTTAATTTTTTTTTTACACACACTGTGATTTTGTGGGTGTCCTGTGGCCGCTGTGCGCTGATCAGTGACGTACATCACTGATCATCTTTTTCGGCACAGGGTTGATCTATTTTTTTTTTTTTTGATCAAATTCCTGTTGCCTTTGAGCGCTGTTCAGTGACAGACGTTACTGACCAACATCTGTGCTCAATTTTTGGCGCAGGACCTTTTTTTTTTTTTTAACCCCTTAAATTTTTTATTTTTAACCCCTTCATTTTTTTTTTTTTTATTGGTATAAAGTATTTTTTTTTTTCTGCACCACATACACACTACACACTACATACCCCCCGGATTGAAATAAAGTTTGTACCCCCCCCCTACACTATACACGTGTTGAAACATTTCACTACCAGTAACACAAAAATAAAAATGGCATCCCAAATGTCCTCCCAAATGTCCTCCCAAATGTCCTCCCAGTCATCCAGGAGAATGTATTCAGTGGAGGAGGCATATGCCATGCTTGCTTCTGACTCTGACACAGCCAGTGATGCAAGCGGGGAATTTGAAGGATTCGCCTTAAGCTCCTCTTCCTCCTCTGTTGATGAGGGACCCCCTCAAAGACGCCCCCGTAGAGCAGCTGAGACCCCCCCCCAATAATTGATCTCGTATGGACCCCACCACCAGACAATTTTGAGCCCCAGGTTCCTGAGTTTTTGGCCATGCCAGGAATCCAATTTGATTCCACAGGTCTCAGAGAAATTGACTTTTTCAAATTATTTTTCTCTGATGATTTTATAAATTTAATGGTGGACCAAACTAATTTATATGCCCAGCAGTTTATTGCTCAAAACCCCACGTCATCATTTGCTAGGTGGACCCCTGTAGATGCAGTAGAGATGATGACGTTTTGGGGTCTGGTGTTTCATATGGGCATAGTAAAAAAGCCAGAAATTAGGCAATATTGGAGTACAGATGTTCTGTACAGTACTCCATTTTACCGTATGGCCATGACCCGGACTCGATTTGAGACAATTCTTAAATTTATACATTACACCGATAATGCACAGTGCCCACCCAGAGATGATCCCACCTTTGACCGGCTATTCAAAGTCAGGCCGGTCATTGATCATTTCAGTGCCAAATTTGAAGAGGTGTACATCCCTGAAAAATTTATTTGTATCGACGAGTCCCTTATACATTTTAAAGGAAGGGTTAAATTCCGCCAGTACCTTCCCAGTAAGAGGGCAAGGTATGGCATAAAAATGTATAAACTGTGTGAAAGCACCTCAGGGTACACCCACAGGTTTAGGGTTTATGAAGGGAAGGATTCAAGAATTGAACCGCCAGAATGCCCCCCCTCCCTCGTAGGTGTTAGTGGGAAAATTGTCTGGGATTTAGTGCACCCCTTCCTGGATAAAGGTTATCACCTCTATGTGGATAACTTTTACACCAGCATCCCCCTGTTTAAGGCCCTTGGTTCAAGAGGTACAGCAGCTTGCGGTACTGTGCGCAAGAACCAAAGAGGCCTCCCAAAAACGCACATTGCCCAAGTAATGAGAAGGGGTGAAAGCAGGGGAATATGCAACGAAAATATGTTGTTGGTCAAATATAAGGACAAGAGGGATGTCCTTATACTGACAACAATTCACGGAGACAGTACCACCTCCGTCCCTGTACGAGGTACCAGTACCCACACCTCAAAACCTAATTGTATCCTGGATTACAATAGGTACATGGGCGGAGTGGATCTTTCAGATCAGGTACTGAAGCCGTACAGTGCCCTGCGGAAAACAAAAATCTGGTACAAGAAGGTGGCCGTGTATATCATCCAGATGGCACTGTATAACGCTTACGTGCTATTCCGTTCTACCGGCCAGAGGGGGACATTTATGCACTTTCAAGAGGAAGTCATAAAGGGCCTAATATTTGGGAACCAGCAGGCAGAGGGCCCCAGTACTTCTAGTACTGGCCCCCGTATTGTACCAGGGCAGCATTTTCCTGATGAAATCCCCTCCACTGGAAAAAAGGGCAGGACACAAAAAAGGTGCAAAGTTTGCTATAAAAAGGGAATAAGAAAGCAAACTATTTTCCAGTGTGACACTTGCCCCGACAAACCCGGCCTATGTATAAAGGAGTGTTTTAAAATATACCACACATCTATGGAATATTAGGTTCATAATTTCACCGTGCTTCGGGGGTCTTGCTAATGCCACATAGCACCCACCATTCATTCCACCAGAATCTGAGCCGCAAAATCCAAAAATCACTCCTTCCCTTCTGAGTCCTGCCATGCACCCAACTGGTATTTTTTGGTCACATGTGAGGCATTGCCGTACTCGGGAGAAATTGGGGCACAGATTTTGGGGTGCTTTGTCTCCTTCATTCCTTGTGAAAATGAAAAATTTTGAGCCAGAACTGCATTTTTGTGTAAAAAAATGTAATTTTTCATGTTCACTGCCCACTTGTATAAAAATTGGTGAAACCCCTGGGGGTTTGAAATGTACACTATACCCCTAGATGAATTCCCTGAGGGGTGTAGTTTGCAAAATGGGGTCACTTGTGGGGGGGTTCCACTGTATTGGTGCTTTGGGGGTCTTGCTAATGCGACATAGCACCCACCATCATTCCACCAGAATTTGTGCTGCAAAATCCAAATATCACTCCTTCCCTTCTGAGTCCTGCCACTTTTTGGTCACACATGAGGCATTGCCGTACTCGGGAGAAATTGGGGCACAGATTTTGGGGTGCTTTGTCTCCTTCATTCCTTCTGAAAATGAAAAATTTTGAGCCAGAACTGCATTTTTGTGTAAAAAAATGTAATTTTTCATTTTCACTGCCCACTTGTATCAAAATTGGTGAAACCCCTGGGGGTTTGAAATGTACACTATACCCCTAGATGAATTCCCTGAGGGGTGTAGTTTGCAAAATGGGGTGAATTGTGGGGGGGTTCCACTGTATTGGTGCAACATAGCACCCACCATTCATTCCACCAGAATCTGTGCTGCAAAATCCAAAAATCACTCCTTCCCTTCTGAGTCCTGCCATGCACCCAACTGGTATTTTTTGGTCACATGTGAGGCATTGCCGTACTCGGGAGAAATTGGGGCACAGATTTTGGGGTGCTTTTTCTCCTTCATACCTTCTGAAAATGAAAAATTTTGAGCCAGAACTGCATTTTTGTGTAAAAAATGTAATTTTTCTTTTTCACTGCCCACTTGTATCAAAATTGGTGAAACCCCTGGGGGTTTTAAATGTACACTATACCCCTAGATGAATTCCCTGAGGGGTGTAGTTTGCAAAATGGGGTCACTTGTGGGGGGGTTCCACTGTATTGGTGCTTGGGGGGTCTTGCTAATGCGACATAGCACCCACCAAAATTCCACCAGAATCTGAGCTGCAAAATCCAAAAATCACTCCTTCCCTTTTGAGTCCTGCCATGCACCCAACTGGTATTTTTTGGTCACATGTGAGGCATTGCCGTACTCGGGAGAAATTGGGGCACAGATTTTGGGGTGCTTTTTCTCCTTCATACCTTCTGAAAATGAAAAATTTTGAGCCAGAACTGCATTTTTGTGTAAAAAATGTAATTTTTCATGTTCACTGCCCACTTGTATCAAAATTGGTGAAACCCCTGGGGGTTTGAAATGTACACTATACCCCTAGATGAATTCCCTGAGGGGTGTAGTTTGCAAAATGGGGTCACTTGTGGGGGGGTTCCACTGTATTGGTGCTTGGGGGGTCTTGCTAATGCAACATAGCACCCACCAAAATTCCACCAGAATCTGAGCTGCAAAATCCAAAAATCACTCCTTCCCTTCTGAGTCCTGCCATGCACCCAACTGGTATTTTTTGGTCACATGTGAGGCATTGCCGTACTCGGGAGAAATTGGGGCAAAGATTTTGGGGTGCTTTGTCTCCTTCATACCTTCTGAAAATGAAAAATTTTGAGCCAGAACTGCATTTTTGTGTAAAAAAATGTAATTTTTCATTTTCACTGCCCACTTGTATCAAAATTGGTGAAACCCCTGGGGGTTTGAAATGTACACTATACCCCTAGATGAATTCCCTGAGGGGTGTACTTTGCAAAATGGGGTGACTTGTGGGGGGGTTCCACTGTATTGGTGCAACATAGCACCCACCATTCATTCCACCAAAATCTGTGCTGCAAAATCCAAAAATCACTCCTTCCGTTCTGAGTCCTGCCATGCACCCAACTGGTATTTTTTGGTCACATGTGAGGCATTGCCGTACTCGGGAGAAATTGGGGCACAGATTTTGGGGTGCTTTTTCTCCTTCATACCTTCTGAAAATGAAAAATTTAGAGCCAGAACTGCATTTTTGTGTAAAAAAATGTAATTTTTCATTTTCACTGCCCACTTGTATCAAAATTGGTGAAACCCCTGGGGGTTTGAAATGTACACTATACCCCTAGATGAATTCCCTGAGGGGTGTAGTTTTCAAAATGGGGTGACTTGTGGGGGGTTTCCACTGTATTGGTGCTTGGGGGGTCTTGCTAATGCGACATAGCACCCACCAAAATTCCACCAGAATCTGAGCTGCAAAATCCAAAAATCACTCCTTCCGTTCTGAGTCCTGCCATGCACCCAACTGGTATTTTTTGGTCACATGTGAGGCATTTCCGTACTCGGGAGAAATTGGGGCACATATTTTGGGGTGCTTTTTCTCCTTCATACCTTCTGAAAATGAAAAATTTTGAGCCAGAACTGCATTTTTGTGTAAAAAAATGTAATTTTTCATTTTCACTGCCCACTTGTATCAAAATTGGTGAAACCCCTGGGGGTTTGAAATGTACACTATACCCCTAGATGAATTCCCTGAGGGGTGTACTTTGCAAAATGGGGTGACTTGTGGGGGGGTTCCACTGTATTGGTGCAACATAGCACCCACCATTCATTCCACCAGAATCTGTGCTGCAAAATCCAAAAATCACTCCTTCCCTTCTGAGTCCTGCCATGCACCCAACTGGTATTTTTTGGTCACATGTGAGGCATTGCCGTACTCGGGAGAAATTGGGGCACAGATTTTGGGGTGCTTTTTCTCCTTCATACCTTCTGAAAATGAAAAATTTTGAGCCAGAACTGCATTTTTGTGTAAAAAAATGTAATTTTTCATTTTCACTGCCCACTTGTATCAAAATTGGTGAAACCCCTGGGGGTTTGAAATGTACACTATACCCCTAGATGAATTCCCTGAGGGGTGTAGTTTGCAAAATGGGGTGACTTGTGGGGGGGTTCCACTGTATTGGTGCTTGGGGGGTCTTGCTAATGCGACATAGCACCCACCAAAATTCCACCAGAATCTGAGCTGCAAAATCCAAAAATCACTCCTTCCCTTCTGAGTCCTGCCATGCACCCAACTGGTATTTTTTGGTCACATGTGAGGCATTGCCGTACTCGGGAGAAATTGGGGCACAGATTTTGGGGTGCTTTGTCTCCTTCATACCTTCTGAAAATGACAAATTTGGAGCCAGAACTGCATTTTTGTGTAAAAAAAATAATTTTTCATTTTCACTGCCCAGTTGTACCACAATTGGTGAAACCCCTGGGGGTTTGAAATGTACACTATACCCCTAGATGAATTCCCTGAGGGGTGTAGTTTGCAAAATGGGGTCACTTGTGGGGGGGTTCCTAACTTTTAGCATCTTATGGTGCCTTGAAACCTACATGGTGCCTAAAAAATAATCTCATAAAAAGGAGGCTCCAAAATCAAGTAGGTGCTCCTTCTATTATGAAGCCTGTGGTTTGGTCACCGTGCACACTAGGGCCACATATAGGATATTTATGAAAACAAAAGAATTGGGGGAATCAATTTTTAGTCACATTTCTCTAGTAAAATGTACTGTGTTCCTTATAAAAATGTATTAAAATTGCAAATCTGCAAAAAAAAAGAAATTTTGAAATTTCACCTACACTTTGTTTTAATTCCTGTGAAACACCTAAAGGGTTAACAAACTTCCAAAATGCTGTTTTGAATACTGTGAGGGGTGCAGTTTTTGAAATGGCATCATTTATGGGGGTGTCTCACATACAAGTCCCTCAAAGTCACATCAGAACTGAACTGGTCCCTAAAAATTCAGTGTTTGAAATTTTCTTGAAAATTTGAGAATTTGCTATTCATATTGTAAGCCTCCTAGTGTCCCAAAAAATTAAAAGGAAGTTGAAATAATGATGTCAACATAAAGTAGACATATGGTCTATGTTAGTTATTCACTATTTTGAGTGGTAAGATTATTTGTCTCACAAGCAGAAAATTTAACATTTTGCAAATCGCTAAATTTTCCATTTTTTCACGATATTTTGGTATTTTTCACAAAAAAACACAGACTGTATCGACCCAAATTTACCACTAATTTGAAGTACAATGTGTCACGAAAAAACAGTCTCAAAACCACTGGGATAAGTAAAAGCAAAAAAAAGTTATCCCCACTTAAGTGAGACATGTCAGATTTGAAAAAAAGGGCTCTGTCAGGAACGCAAAAACTGGCTCTGTCAGGAAGGGGTTAAACATTAGTATGTACATTGGGAATCAATTATTGTTCCATCAAAAGTAAAGTGTACCACAAAATGTGTTCTGCTTCTCACAATAAATAACTACACAGCGATGGTGATTGCAGTAGACATAGTGTCTCATTATATTCCATGAATAAAGCTTATAATAAGGTCCAACTCCAAGTAGCAGTACAAATCTCACATTTACATGCCACCCATTGACAGTTGAGATTCTATTAGACAGCCTTCAAGTTTTCATGCTAGCTTGGGGTTGCTATATCTTCAAGGGACTTTTTAGTACTCTTCTTAGAATAATGGTCATAAATCAATCATTGGACAAAAATTATGCCATAGGGTGAAGCAAACTGTAGTTGCTCTCTGGCACACTGAAAGCTTTTGCAATAAATATATTTTCTTCTGCCAAAAAAATATCAGTACAGGGTCAAAATATTCATACATGACAAGTGCAGCATATTTTCAGACTACACAAGAAAATAACCTTGTTTTTTTATACATGCTACTTGCATAAAAGAAACAGTCTAAGTCTAAGTCTTTCTAACTCACTAACACAGTACCAACATGGAACATGCTACTTACATCTGTTACTCATCTATGTACAAGGAAGAACAACAACACACCAGGATTTCTGTTAACCATTCTCATGAAAAAAACAAAGACTGCAAAAAACAAAAGGACTGCTGAAGAATTTGGTATGCCTTCTAGATACAGACAAAGCAGAAAATCAGGTCCCATCAGCAGTGGAGTAGCGCCAAATTTTCCACCCCCCACCCCCTCTCTCCCCTCTGTCTTACCTGTCCGCGTTCGTGGCCGGGAGTCGGGACCGCAGATCTACTTTACACTCCTAGCCTCCTCCGGGCTCCGAGTCCTTATGACAAAATGTCCCTCAAAAAATGGCCGCCCCCTTACAGCAGACTGTTTTGAAGGATGTTAGAGGAGGCCGCTGCTGCCCCCTCTAGCATCCTAAATACTGTCTGCTGTAAGGGGGCGGCCATTTTTTGAGGGACATTTTGTCATAAGGAGCTAGGAGGAGGCTAGGAGCACCGGGATGCAGACAAGTAGGTCCCGGCTCCCGGCCACGAACGCGGTGGCAGTATAAGGCAGGTCAAGTCAACTAACAATAGCTCCCGCAGACCCCAGCACCAACATTACTCAGCACCTCCCCGCCACCGCGGGGTCTGCCCATTAGTGTGTTTCTGAAATGAGCTGTTTGGTTTTACAAAAACAGATCACACACAAACTGAAGAGTTGCAAATGTATTTCCAAGTCATGGCTTGGGTCTTCCCACCAAGTTTGAATCCCAGAAGGAGGCAAAACTTAATTTTTTCATAGGCAGTTCTTGTGTATTTTAGATTGCATATCAAAGTTCCTTCCTCTTGACCAATTGCCATTTCACACTGGAGAGCAGAAGGAGGAATGCAGGAATCATTGTGTCAATGGGCCTTATTCTGTTTGGTACGGTGGGACCGTATACGGGCGGATCGTGTTTTTTTTCATCTGCGCATACGTATCTTTAGCAATGCGCATTTGCGGCGACCTCACACCGCTCACAGACGGGTCTCTCCGTGCAAAAAAACCCTTTCCGCAAGAACACGGTCATTGTGGGTGGCATGTGGGCGTTTTTATGGGAGCGGCCTGAAAAATGAGGAAAACTGGGCGTAAACATGGGTGTACACGGGGGTGTGCACACAAAATGCACGGTGCCACAACCGCCTCGAGCGGCGAATGCACCGTGTATTTTGGCCCAAAAACAGGCAAACGCCAAATATAGTTCCAAACCACCTCTAGAGATACCGGGGGAAATTTACTAAAGGAAATTTGTAAAACAGTAGGTGTATTTGTATCCAGAAATACACTTATTTTTGAATTTACTATCCCGAAAATATGGCAATTCGTATTCGTATTGATGTGCTACCAATACGAATATGAATTGCCATATTTTCGGGATAGTAAATGTAAAAAATAAGTGTATTTCTGGATACAAACACACCTATTTTTTACAAATTTCCTTTAGTAAATTTCCCCCGCCGTATGAGAGCGGACGCCTGGGTCTGCTAATTAACGCTGATTACTAGTCACACACACACACCTGAATGTAATAAGCAATGCTGCAGGCTATTATGTGAAAACCATTATTTCACTACCTGCAAGCCACACACAGCCCTCAAACAAATTGGAAGCATATCTTTCTAAACTTCTCAACATGTAAAGGTTGGTTTATTTTTAGGTAATAATCATTCTATGACCTGGTTATATATGTCAAGGTAGTTATTTTATAACCATCTACACCCATTCAGAAAGTGTTTTTGTATACTTTAAAAAGCAGGACACTAAATTCACAGAAGTCAACATGTGTCAACTTTTTCACTGTAACACAAATATACCAGTTTTTGATTATAAAAAAGACACCTAAACCACGTCTAAGAGCAACAAGGATGTTTTTGGACTCAATTTCTACTTGCAATGGTGGAGCAATGTCCTAAGGCCATGGCCACTATTTTGCACACAATCTGTATATTTTTGCCCAGCAACATACATTTCATATCTGCTATGAATTTTATGTAGCACACTCTGTATGTAAGATGCCACCAAGCACATTATTGCAATCACATCTCTAACAAAGGATCCCAACATCTGCCTATCACACTCTAAAGTCTTATTTTGAACAATATTAGAACATGTTTGCATGTGGCGTACGCTCAGATATAAGGAAGGTGTCGGTGGGAAAACGAATGAGATCCGTTCGTGCACTGTGGCGTACGCTCTGCTGTACGCCAGGTATTGGTGGCTAAGAGGGAGATCCATCCGTCCATGGTGGCGTACGCTCAAGTGTACGCCACTCCCCATTGTCGGTGTCTGTGACCGTCCATGTGCGGCTGTTCTGTGGGCGGGAAACGTACGGTGTGACGGACCATACGTACGTTTCACCGTACCAACCAGAATAACCCCCAATATGTGTGTATTTGTCACACACAGTGCCCACTCACACACTGCAACTGCAAACTGTATGTGGTGCTGCAAAAAAAAGTTTTGAAACACCTAGATGCTTGCTTAACATGACTCTCTGATGTGTTTGAAGCTGTTGAAGCAGAGTCTGCAGAGCGAAGCAAATGAGGAGACCTCACACGTATACATTTGCTGCCTAGCTAGCCCATAAATGCCACCTGGCCGAATGCCACCACCCAATCCCCTTGGTACCATGCGAAAGGATATGTATGCAAACACACAGGGCAGGCGCTACCCACTCAGCAGCTCCTGCAAAGCAGGGAGGCGCCATGCTGAAAAGGCGCTGTCTCCCTCCCTGCTCTGCTAAATCTGCCTCAGCCCTCACTGTCACTGACTCCTGCACAGCGCCTGTCTGACAGCGGGCAGGCGGTAGTATAAAGAGCTGCTCCCTGCACCATGCACACACTGTCCTCCTCCTGCAACCTGCCCCCTCTACCTAACGGACACTTGTGCTGAGACATGAAGAGCTGTCTGTGAATGCCTGGATGACATATCATGTCCGGATCCGCCCCCTACCCATTGCTCCCTGCCACTGTCAGCTGTCAAACAAATGACGAACAGGCAGCAGTGCCGCCTCCCCTTCCTTCCCTCTTCTCAGTGTGCTGTGCCAGTGCCACTACCAGTCCTCAACACTCCGCCCCCTCTATATCCTCCCCTCTTCTTCCATCTCCTCCTTCTCTCCCCTCCTTTCCCCCTCAGTCATGAGAGGGGTGTAAGGGCGTCCTCAGCGTCCTGCCTACGCAGATAGAAGAGGAGGGACTACACAAGAGTTAAACAGCAAAAGAACAGTGAGTCTCTTATTATACATACACATAAGAAAGAAAAGAATGTCTCTGTGTGGTGCACCTAGAGAGTTTATAAAATGTAACTTTTATTCAAATTTTTTTAAACTGCGAAATATAAAACACATATACACATGAAACAAAACAATGACATATAAAAAGGATATAGAATCCTCACACCATGGGGCCCCATAGTATGTCTCCCTTCAGTATGGTAGTTAGCTGATAAGTGTGTGTTTTTAGAACTGTTGTCTTAACCCTATAGGTATATGGCAGTGTTGACACAGTATCACCGCTCATTAGGTTTAAGCTAAACAGTTTAAAAATGTCAACATTTCATGAGGGAGGGGGAGGCTGGGAGCACACACACACGATGTGTGTGGTCCCCGTACGCTTCGCAGAGAGAGCTTCAGAGGACCAGAACTGGTCATGCTATTCCACTCTGTGACCAGGCACAGTGCACCTAGTGTATCTATATTACTATTATGCATTCACTGTCATTAAATATAATATTTGCTATACATTGCTATTACTAATATAAAGTTGCTATTACTGTACTGTACTGTATATTGTGATTACAAGTTTAGCATTGTTATTACTATGCAGTCTCTATCATTAAATTTAATAGTTGCTATTAATATATATTGAGAAAACAGAATGATTAATACCCAATTCCTAATTATGCATTTATATAGTGGAATTACTATTTTTAGTAGTTTGTATTCAAATGGCATGTTGCTATGGGCAAAATAAATAAGAAGTAGATACTGATTGGTTTCCCATAGCAACATACCATCTGAAATGGAAATCCCTTCTTTGTAAATTCCCCCCCTTAGAGTTACACAGCAGCACCAGTGTGACACGTTATAATGTAGATGTAGTGTATACCGGGATAATGCTATGAACAATTACTCTATTACATTTAACAAATTGGCTATTGGGCAAGTGTAAAAGATTGTCTACTACATGCGGACAACAGTCCAAGTCAGTTTGCAGTCATGTGCAGTCATGTTGTGTGGCTACATACATAACTTGGATTAGAGTAGAGCAACATTGTTCATTTTACTGCGCAACACTGTTACAGTATGTGTAAATGGGGCAGATGTATTAAGCCTTAACAAGAGATAAATGCAAGTGTGATAAGGAGAGATAAACGTCCAGCCAATCAGCTCCTTACTGACTTTTTTCAAACACAGCCTGTAACATGACAGTTAGCAGGTGATTGGCTGGACGTTTATCTCTCCTTATCACCCTTGGATTTATCTCTTGTAAAAGCTTAATACATCTGCCCCAATATGAGCAATGGTGCAATCATGAAATATTAACATTTTGAATATTCCCATGCTGTTCTTACAGTCTATTGAGTATGGGTGTACATGGAAAGGTGTAGTGTCAAGGTAAACAATCAATAGGTCGACTCAAATAGCTGACATGAAAATTGTTGAAATGCAAAAAGTTGACATTGGCAAAAGGTTGACACAAGCAAAAGGTCAAAACACAAATAGGTAAGATTAGTCTCCCTGAGCAAAAAAATAGAGTAGCCAGGTATTTATGATACCTCAGATGTATCAAGTCTGAAAACAATAGGTAACAATCAAAATGTTGGTCAGATACCGAACGTGGTATTTGAGCAACCTTTTTGATTGTTACCTATTGTTTAAAAGGATTCGGTATTAAATCCCGGCGGTCGGGATCCCGGCGTTCAGAATCCCGACGCTGGAATCCCGATCGCCGAAATCCTGACAAGGGGGGGACGTGGATCGACACCCCCCCCCCTTGCGGGCTCGCTGCGCTCGCCAAGCAGCGGGCCCGGTGCCTCGCTACGCTCGGCACACTCATTTATTCTCCCTCCGGGGGTGTCGGAGGGAGAAAGTGTCGGGATTTCGGCGATCGGGTTTTCGGCTATCGGGATTCTGAACGCCGGGATCCCGACCGCCGGGATCCCGACCGCCAGGATTTACACTGCATCCCGTTTAAAAGGTTGACATGTAAAATGTAGATACATGAAAAGGTAGACATAGGTAAATGTTGGTGTGTCCCCCCAATTAGTGTAGCTTGTACCCTCGCATGGCTTACTTTGCCTGCCATGTTTCTGGCATGGTGACTCACTCTACTACTGCTGCGCTTGCACACTTTACCATTCCCAATCGGAGCCTACGTGGATGCTAAAGTATGAAAAAGACCTTTTAAATGTGTCAACATTTTGTCATTGTCAACATTTGAATGTCATCCTTTTGTCAATGCTGACCTTTTGCATGCATTGACTGTCAACCTCGACACTCTATCACCTGGATACATTGTACAACAATTCTTCATATTTGGGTCTTTAGTACTCTTGAGGTACTCAGAATGTTCTTCAAACCACATAGACATTCAGTTAGATATATTACATTAGTAGTATGGCAGAGTACACATTGATTAATCAATTATTAAGTTCCTTTTACTTCAAATTCCAGACATTAAGTTACTTTACCTTTTACCATTTTATAGGCTATGCAGGTTCCACACCTATGGAGCTCTTTGGTTCTAATTTGGTTTCTTTCCTTTTCATCCAAGGTTCTTTTCAATTAACAAATAAAGGTACTGGGGGATTATCATCTGTCTACAGATAATCACATCGTAAAAATTTTTTTCATAATTTTCTCCATTTCTTCATGCCCATATTAAGGGCTTATATCGCTTTTAATACTGAAGCTGCAGATCTATCATCACAACTGTATCTCAGTTCCATCCTACTCAACATAAGATGGGACATAGTATATGAAAAATGAGTAAATTCACGTACTGTATGCGCATGAACTGTATGCAAGCATTCACCATTTGTGTCCAGAAATAAATATTTTGAAACAGCCTACTGTATCTGTCACATTGAACTACCAGATACCTGAAGAGGTTTCAATCTCTGGAGTAACCCTTAGACCTACTTTTATATGATTTAGTTTTTCTTTTGCCCCTTTTGTCATGGTTTAGACATTTTATTCCCAACTACCATTATAACATGTAACATGAAATTTTGTGTATACCTAATGGAATGCACCTGCAGAAAACAGTACGTGGGGAAAACCATCAGGGTACTCAAAGTCCTGGTCGCTGAGCACTGAATGGACTCCCATAAAGTGTCCTAACATTTTAAAAATACAGAGGATAAGAACACCAATCAGATTTGAAGTACAAACCCAAGCCAAATGTAACTCTCTCTTCAGTACATATGGTTTTGTCCATCTGAGAGTGAATTCATACCTCCCAACAGTCCCGATTTTATCAGGACAGTCCCGATTGTCAGGGCCTGTCCCGCTGTCCCACCCGCGGGCGGCAGTGTCCCGCGGTGTGGGGGGGCTGTTGGGAGTCCCCCCTGTCAGCTGCTAAGCAGCGGTGAATTTGCCTTTGCGCGTGAACCACAATAACCCCCATAATACACACACACACGATGTGTCTTCCATGCAACGGGAAGTAGGAATACACCCGGATATGGACACAAGCGGCGTGCGTTCCATGTGACCGGAAGTGTGCGGGTCACAAGGCGGAAGTACCGGTGACCAACTTACAGTTACGGCAATTGTGCACGCCTGCGATAATTAAGGAACAGCTGAGAGGATGACGGCGGTTAAGAAAATATGGGAGATGGGTCTTCTATAACATCTTTGGATACTATATCACCACCGCATGGACTCTGGTTTCATTTATATATGCATGGGAATTTTTGTATTGGAAGATAGGTTTTTTGACTGTTTTAGATAGGAAATCATGTTTTTCAGGATGTGAGTTTACAAATCTCCATTCCATGTTTTTGCTATGTTTATTAAAATTGGGGTTGCCTACAGCTATAAATACCTGTTTATACACCATCACTCCACACCTTGATAAAGGACCTTTTTTAAAGCCCGAAACGCGTTGGTACATGGAGGATACTTGTGACTTTGTTGAGACATGCTGGAAGCCATCTAAGCAATACTTCTTGTCACTCCATCTGGATTGGGGTACTCGGATTAGTCTCCACTTGTCAAAGGATTTGTTTTTTTATATTTTTTTTGTTTTATGTCATTCAATAAAACCCCCCCTTTTTTTTTTTTTTTACAGAGGAGCTATCTTTATTTCCTTTATACCGTGGATTGGTCTCTGGGAAAAATCGTGTAAAGATACCTTTCAATGCATATAGGGCCTAGTCCCTAGGTGAGTCCTGTATATACTGTAAGGGGCAATTTAAAGTATAAAGTATAAAGAAACCCTTATGTGCACATAGGGCTATTCAAAAAGGTCAGTTTTGGCAACTGTGACACCCATTTACCATTTTCATTGTATGCTGATCTTGGAGAAGATCTGGAGGAGAGGGTGGCCATCACCTCTACAAAAGAAACCCCTATGTGCTGATAGGGCTTTGACCTAAGGTCAGTTAGTTCTTCTGGGTCTTGGCACCATACTGTATATCAATTTGAGACACAGAGGGTTATACGACCTAATGTGTGTGGAAATACAGCGCTAGTGACATTCCATTTGTTTGGTGGATACATTGTACATTGTTCAGCATTGAATCAGCCCTTTCAAGAGATAGAGAGCCTCTTTAGACTTAAAAATTGCAAAACATTGACACTTTGGGCAACCCAGAGGCAATTATATTTGGCACAGTCTATTATAATGAACCTCATTTTGAATGGTATGGGAAATGGGTAGGGAAAAATTTACAATTAAACCATGTATAGAGTACTGTAGGGATCATAAACACAACAGAAAAGGGTGACAGAATGATATATGGCGCTATGCTGCCCTGATGTTACAACTCACCTAAGTGTCACCAACACTTAAACAATCATACCAACAAAAAAAGATGTAAAGCTGATATACAGTTAGGCGCAAAAAGATACTTAGAATAACCCGTGGGGTGTAGTCCTCTTTTTGTTGAGGGTGTCTCTTTTCAATTATGTTGGAGTCCAGACCATTTATGTCCGTTGCCGTATAGATATTCGTGATAATCCAAAAAAGATAAACAAAACAATAAAGGTTTTACAATGTGTACAATATGTGGTTCTAGAGTTTCTTTCGAACAAGTGTGCAGGATATTGTGTGCGTACCAAACTCACGTTTGTCTACGCTGGTGAACGCTTATAAAGGTATCTTTTAGTAATGTTTTTGAAGCAGAGGATTTTTTGCTTGAAGCAGAAGATATTTCCTCTTTCAGATGTGCTCAGAATAAAGAAAAAAAGTGCAACATGTATAGAATTGACATGCACTAGATGTGAAACTTTTTTTAGAAATTATATGTGAGGAGCTAGATTAGCATACCTCACTCACCGAATAGTGAGGAATAATAAACATGTAAAGGTTTCTTTTATTGAAAATGGGCGTACCCCAACTCACGGTATTCAGATGTTATTCAAACTCGTAAAGGTTTCTTTGTCTTTTCAGCTTGTCGTATGGGGGTCGCCCGGTTTATCTCAGAGGGAAGTTTGATAGACCGAGTATTAGAATATACTACGATTGAATTATAGGTTTTTTTATATATAATACTTATAATCCCATTAGGGGCAGTTTTATGGGGTGGGCGTACCCTAACTCACACTTGTGTGCTGGGCAGTCCACTCATAAAGGTTTCTTTTGTTCCTCTGGAACCTGGGATTTTCATACAATTTCCTATTCACCGAATCTCATCCAGGGTATATATAAAGAGAGAATATGTGCCCAAATGTAGATGTTGTTTCTATCATACACCAAATTAGAAGATAGGCCAAAATTAATGGCGTACCTTACTCACCACTTTGGGTGGCTTCACCAAGCCTGTAGCGGTTTCTTTAAAGTTTCCCAATGATGGATACCAATAGACGTATATAAAAATACGTAAAAAAACTTTAATCCAATATAGACCAAAAAACACCCAGCAAGGGCTCAATACACGATAAAAACAAGTCCAAATGTAAACACCAAAAATGGCGTAAAAAATACAAGACATCTTGAGAAAGGTCCATGCCCGAAACGCATTGATGCTACTGGAGAGGAGTGAACAGCCATCACCCCCTGGATGTATGTATTGGATTTTGTTCTGTTTTTAAATTGTATTTTTTACGCCATTTTTGGTGTTTACATTTGGACTTGTTTTTATCGTGTATTGAGCCCTTGCTGGGTGTTTTTTGGTCTATATTGGATTAAAGTTTTTTTACGTATTTTTATATACGTCTATTGGTATCCATCATTGGGAAACTTTAAAGAAACCGCTACAGGCTTGGTGAAGCCACCCAAAGTGGTGAGTAAGGTACGCCATTAATTTTGGCCTATCTTCTAATTTGGTGTATGATAGAAACAACATATACATTTGGGCACATATTCTCTCTTTATATATACCCTGGATGAGATTCGGTGAATAGGAAATTGTATGAAAATCCCAGGTTCCAGAGGAACAAAAGAAACCTTTATGAGTGGACTGCCCAGCACACAAGTGTGAGTTAGGGTACACCCACCCCATAAAACTGCCCCTAATGGGATTATAAGTATTATAAATAAAAAAACTATAATTCAATCGTAGTATATTCTAATACTCGGTCTATCAAACTTCCCTCTGAGATAAACCGGGCGACCCCCATACGACAAGCTGAAAAGACAAAGAAACCTTTACGAGTTTGAATAACATCTGAATACCGTGAGTTGGGGTACGCCCATTTTCAATAAAAGAAACCCTTACATGTTTATTATTCCTCACTATTCGGTGAGTGAGGTATGCTAATCTAGCTCCTCACATATAATTTCTAAAAAAAGTTTCACATCTAGTGCATGTCAATTCTATACATGTTGCACTTTTTTTCTTTATTCTGAGCACATCTGAAAGAGGAAATATCTTCTGCTTCAAGCAAAAAATCCTCTGCTTCAAAAACATTACTAAAAGATACCTTTATAAGCGTTCACCAGCGTAGACAAACGTGAGTTTGGTACGCACACAATATCCTGCACACTTGTTCGAAAGAAACTCTAGAACCACATATTGTACACATTGTAAAACCTTTATTGTTTTGTTTATCTTTTTTGGATTATCACGAATATCTATACGGCAACGGACATAAATGGTCTGGACTCCAACATAATTGAAAAGAGACACCCTCAACAAAAAGAGGACTACACCCCACGGGTTATTCTAAGTATCTTTTTGCGCCTAACTGTATATCAGCTTTACATCTTTTTTTGTTACTGTAGGGATCAATTTACTAAGATGAGAAGATGGGGTGTTGGCCATAGTAACATACCATCTGAATACATTTCCCTCATAGGAATATATTCAATTGATGCCGGATCCATTCCGAAATTCTTTTGCCAGAATAGATCTGGCATCCATTATTCAATGCAGCAGTCAAATCTGACGTCAGATTTGGCCGCTGATTGATGATCAACCAGCCAGTGCGGGGACCGGGTGAGCGCAGTGGTGGGAGCGCAGTGGGTACGGTAGTCAGTGGGTGGGTACAGGAGGTTGCGGGAGGGTGAGGGCGGTGGCGACGGACAGGAGGACGGCACCATGTAAGCTGCTGCTACTTACTCGGAGCCGTCCTCCCAGCCTCAATCCGTCATCTTTTTGTGTCGGATTAAGATTGACGGAAACACAGCCAAAACTTTTCGGTTTAGGCTGGTTTCCATCAAAAGCAGTTGGATTAGTGGATTAGTCAATCCACCTAGTTTTCGGCAGGTCGAAACATTTCGACCTGCCAAAAAAACCCAAATAGCATTGCATAGGTCAGAACTCCTGATCTATTCATGTCGAAAACTGCCATCTTTTCGGCAAGATGGCAGTTTCGACATGCATTGAATATACCCCATAGTGTTGGGGCAATATTATCCCCTGTAAACTATTCTATAATTTTTATTTGGAAATTAATATTTCCATGACCATAATTAGTGATTTCCAAGATGTTTAAAAAACAGATGATTTGTCGATTTGGTGTTTAGAAAATTACTAAAATGTTTAATCTTTAGTTAATGGTTCATCTTGTGTCATTTATCCTTGAGCTAGATAGGCAGGTAGATACAATAGATAGATAGATAGATAGATAGATAGATAGATAGATAGATAATATTAAAATTGTTAAGTCATGGTAATCACATACTATTGTTACTTTTTTTAAGCTTTCTGCAGCATGTTCTAAAGCGTATTGCTGACAAAAATAAATTCCAATCCTCTACAAATGACACTGTACATAAATATTCAGTAAATTAGCAGCATACTTTTATAGATGCATCATTCATTGCAGGCCTGCAATGACAGACAATGTTGTAGTTGAAATATTAATGCTGAGAAATTAATGATTTCTGTGTAAATGATGTAATTTTTGCACAGTTTCATTAAAATTTACTTACTTTCAGTGCCAGACTCATTCCCTTGTCTAAAAAAAAGAAAGAAAAGTACTTCCTTTCTCACTGGTAAATGCGTAAAAAAAAATCTCAGGATATTCAGATTTTTATTGTTTTCAAAAACAAATTTTAAATTATTGTTTATCAAATATGTGTGGTCAGTTAAACATTTTCAGGTATATGGTAGTTCAATGTGACAGAGATGCTGTTTAAAAATATTTATTTCTGGACACAAATGGTGAGTGTTTGCACACAGTTCATGAGCATATGTGAATTTACTAATTTCTTTATACAATATGTCCCATCTTATGCTGAGTAGGATGGAACTCAGACACAGTTGTGACAATAGATCGGCAGCTTCATTATCAAATGCAAAATAAGGACTCAATATGGACATGAAGAAATGGAGAAAATTGTGAAAGAAAATGTTACAATGTGATTATCTGTAGAAAGATGATATTCCCCCAGTGCTGTACCTTCATTTGTTTATTGAAAAGAACCAAATTAGAACCAAAGAGCCAAAGAGCTCCATAGGTGTGGATCATGCATAGCCTACAAAATGGTAAAACATTATGAGAACCTAAAGAGAGCACTAAAGATCCACAAATGCAGAAGGCTACTGCTCCTCATTTCATTCATAACAAAAAAGAAAATCTCTTATTTATTAGATTCAACCCATTCCTCATTTAATTGATGTAATCTTTACAAGGGGGATGTGGGGGTGGGAGGTGTGAAGGGGGGAGGGGTTCTGATCTATTTAGAATAAATCCATCATTATTTTGTTCATCTTACCATTGATATATTTTCTATATTCATTTATATCTCTAAATGTTTATTATATCATTATTGTCTCTCAATTATAATAAATAGCAATATTATATAAAGAAATGTTTATCCTATATTGCCGTTTAAAAATTATATAATTATATATATATTTTTATATTTATTTTTATTCTTCTTATCATATAAATGTTTTACTATTAAAGTTATTCTTTAAAAAAAACTATCATTATTTAAAACCTCCTTTTGTGATTAAAATTAGATATTTGTTAAACAAAGGCAACAGCCGATGTACACTATTTCCATGACAATTAATTATATATTCCTCTGTGTAGTAGACGCTGGCGGCGGCCTCCATAAACTATGCGTTCCAGGACTCAGCAGCCAGATGCGTTCCAAATGCCGGAAATGTGTCATTTGACACTCCAACTCCCGGAAGTCTAGTGGAAATACCGCTACTCCGGAACAATCAACTTCTGTAAGTAAAATCTCCTTTATTTTCACTTGTTTTTAATGAACTTTAAAATCAATAATTTTAGGTTTGTCTTCTGTCCGCAATACATTGTTTATAAATCTAGTTTTCAAAGTACATTTGTTAATTGCCAGGATTGCCTGATTAATTGTGGGTAGTAACCAAGGGTAGTAAGGGTATATAAACCCCATAAAACCAAGCAGTCGTAACTCAGGCAAAAAAGTATAAAGGTCCATCAAGTAAGAGCTCTTTACTTTCTTACAAGCTATCTTTGTAGCAAAATATTTTGTAAACCTTTTATTGTTTTTTTCTGAATCCACAAATAAAATATGTTAAAATGTTTCAAATGATGGCATTCTCTTAATGATGGCATTCTCTCAATGATGGCATTCTCTTAAAGACATGTAACATGAAGGGTTAAATGTATGAAGATGGGCGTTCTATAGAAGTTGGGATGTTGTCCATAGCAAACAATCAGATTATTCTTATTATTTATATTGCACCTTATAGAAGATACTAGATAGAGTTTGATTGGTTCCTATGGGCAACATCCAATCTTCAATAAAACTCCCATTTTAGTAAATTTACCTCAAAGAGTTAAAGTAATATATCCTTTAGTTTCAGCTTATTCAATGAGATGTAGCATATAGGAGGCATTCTGCAATGAAAATACAGTACCTTTTCCTTGTTAATGAAAATGTACATTAGCTTTTATTTCTTAATATACAGTACTGTAGAAAAAAACAACCTGCTTTCAGATTGTTTGTAACATTTGCAAATTATATCTTTTATTTAGGTTTTTAATTTAGCCTACATTTCAAAACTGGTAGAGGTAAATGACAATGCATACATTATCTAATGTAAACTACTATTCATAATTTTTTGAATTTTGGCAATTTATGACAGATCTATGACAAATAGGTTATTTTTTTAAAGGGGAAGTCATTTAAAAGTCAATGAACTCTTGCCACATTAATCTACCCATAGAATATATGGGGTTTTCTGCACATTTCCTAAAAGATTAAAGCAAATCTGTAGAACTGAATTGGCAGCTCTCAAGTTTTTTTTAACTCATTTGACAAATTTTATTGTCCAAAAAGGCAACAGTCAAATATATTCTTTATGCTTTAATCTCTTTCAAATTATGATGGAAGTTATACCGGAGTATTTTTATCAGTATTTCTCAATAGTGATTTTTGTTTAATTAAGCACTCATATGGATAGTTTTATATTTGTTAAAATAAAATGTTAGTCATAAAAAGGTTGAATAAGCACAAGTCAATCATTCCAACTTTAGAGCTTAGTTACCAGGTACAGCAGACACTAAAGACAGGAAAGACATTGTAGATAAGGAAGGAAGAAGAGATAAAGAAGAAACATTGGCTCTTGAGATGAGATGGATGGCACTGTGTGAAATTAAGGATTCAGCTATTAAACTGGCACATGTTTAAAGAGCTTTAAATTGGAACTAACATAGGGTCATTTACGAATGGCAGTGCTAATGTGATTGCCTATGTGTCTGTAATTGCACCTACTGTACCTATCTCTTTTTAACACGGCAAGCCCTATTTTGCTCATTATTTATGCTACAGTAGTTTTGACACTTTATACATTAACTAATAGAAGAATAAGGAAACCAAGTAGTATTACTTTTTCTGCGCACTTGGGTATTGAGTCTGATTTACATGCAAGTGTGCCGTATATCATGGACATAATATACTTTAAAAAGTTACAATTATGGTAATATGAGCTTTGCTGAGATGCATACTGATCAGCATCAGTGGCATATGTGACTTATGGTAGACTAAGACAATTAAAATTACAGATGTATTTTTAACTATTTATTTTGCTTGGAAAAATAAATACTCGCTATTAGACTTCAATTTTAAACCTCCCCAGGAAACAGAAACACCTCACAGGGGGGCTATTTAATAAATTTAATTATCTCATAAAAGCTGGAAATTTTATATTATTCAGCTTTTCTGAGATAATTTTGTTTATAAATATACTGATTACTGTCAGGTATGAAAGAAAAAACTTCATAAATCACACACACACACACAGACACACACACACACACACACAGAAAGATAGCACAAGGAAATGATGAAAGCAACTATCTGCAGTAGCTAGGCATTATTGTTGGCAACCATCATTTTCAATATATATTTCAGGTGTAGCTGGCCTTACATAAAATGCCTTTAAGTAGGTTGGCAATCAATAGGTCGACCCCATGTGGTTGAAATGCATTAGGTCAACATGGTCAAAGATTGGCATGGTCAATAGTTTGACATGTAAAAGTTCAACAGTACTTAAGGTCAACATGTACAAAAGGTTGAGAGGTAAATACAGTATGGTCATGATTTTATTGTTTTTTGTTTTTGTTTTTCTTGTTGACCTAATGACCTTGTCAACCTTTTGACTCTATCGATCTATGCCATGCCATCATATGACCATACATTGTTTACCTATTGCCCCTCTTACCCATACTGTACCAATTTAAGTGGTTGTCAGTGTCAAAAACCCACATTTAATATACAGAGATATAATTTATCTATAAATCTGCATATAATATACGGAGTGGATTAACATATTTTACTGTGTCAGCTTTTTGGTTACAGAGGTTGTACAGAGAGTTACCAGGATATTTTTTTCTCATATTAGATCAAAGGTGTCGATGCATTAAATTTATCAATTTTAGTCAAGTTTGTTGAGCTTATAAACAGAGAAGCAAGCCAGAGTAATCTGACACTGGGTCATCTTGACAGAGAAAATTACAAATCAAAATAATTTCAATAATAGCTAGATAATCAAATATTAACTAACCGCAGGGATCTGTACTTGGACCAGTGCTTTTTAATATCTTTATTGGTGATATTGCAAATGGAATTGAGGGTAAAATGTGCCTCTTTGCAGATGACACAAAGGTATGCAACAGGGTAGACACACCAGGAGGGGTAAAACAAATGATTGATGATCTAGGTGGATTAGAGTAATGGTCAAGAGAATGGCAACTACGGTTTAATGCAAAAAAATGTGAAATCATGAACTTGGATCCCAAAAATCCAAAGACTAAATATAGTATAAATGGCACTATAATGGAAACTACTGAGGAAGAGAGGGATCTAGGTGTCACTATTTCAGGGGACTTAAAGTCAGGTAGGCAATGTAACAAAGCAATGAAGAAGGCAAGTCAGATGATTGGTTGCATAGGTCGACCTTCTGACTGTTGACCTAAACACTGTCGACCTAATGCTTGTGTCGACCTATTGACCTGACGACCAAAACCCATGTCGACCTAGACTCATGTAGGCCTTGCCCCATGTCAACCTAATGGTGTCAACCTAATGACTGTCGACCAACGTGCTGTAGACCGAATGATCCCAACCCAATTAAAGGGTAGCTCGGGTTTGTATGCCATAGGGATATCCACAATAGGACAACTTTATCAAGAAGGGGTCCTTCATTCTTTTGAATAATTAACCTCCATGTTTGTCATTCCGAGACACTACTTTTTTCAATACTTATAGCTCTAGCATGCTTTGTCTGTGCAGTGTGGGGGCTTGGCTCCTCAACTCTGGCAATCACCGGTTCACACCCTGGTTCTAAATATGTCTACACATAAAAGGGTTTCAGTTTTGTACTCCGCTCCAGTGGCAAACGTAGGATTTTTAGAGGGGTGTTTCCAAATGTAATCCAAAATATCCCACTCTGCAGGGCATTGGAGCAAGTATGCGAGTCTGGGGGTGAGTTATCAGCCCCCAAAAAAGGTATTTTTATACACTGGCTACTGTATGGAATACAGTACTGTATTGTTATTACATTACAGATGACCTATAGTACAGGCTCTTTCAAACATTTAAATAATATAAGTGGTCAGGAAAAGGTTAAATATATTATACATAAATACACAAACATAACAAAAACAGTACTGCACTTTCTAAACTTACAATCTTCCACTTCATGGTAAGGCTCCTGTCTTTTCCTCCTGGAAGCTTCTATGTGGTCCATTGCAATGTTTGAGGGCTTAGACCCACACATACAGTAAATTTCATAGAAGATGCTGGTACAGTGGGCATGTACAGCAGCTCTGCTCTGTCCCTTACATTGCATGATGTGGTGGCAGCTCTACTGATGATATTACATAACAGCAGAGCTGGATTAAGCTTTCAGGGGGCCTGGGGCACTTTAAAAATGGGGGCCCCCTCCTACTTGTCATTACTGGCCACAAACTGCACAGGAGAATATTGCACTGTTAAAACACAGAGTAAAAGCAGTATAAACTTGGTCAATGGTCAACTGCAGGGGGGGGGAATTAATATAAACATATATATATATATATATTTATATATATACAGTATATATATATAGATTGTAGTAGTTGGCGGCACTCATGGCAAATAATGAACAAAAACACAGCTTGGAAGCTTAACATTTCAATTCACTTATTGAATTGAAACATTAAGCTCCCAAGCTGTGTTTGTGTTCATTACTTGACGTGAGTGCCACCAACTACTACAATCTACCTATTTGCATACCCAGGAAGGCACCCAGAATTCTAGTTACTAAAGGAGGGATGAGATATATATATATATATATATATATTGCACGGGGGTGAGAGCGGCACTCGCAGCATAAAGATACACCATAAACTTATTTGGTTCAATCAGCGACGTTTCAACGTCTTTTATTAGACGTTTTCTTCAGGCTAATACATATAAAAAATGACACTTACTTTATACACCACTGTGCTCAACGTGAACTCCCGCCGTCCGGATGCCGGGCGCGCTGGGAATGACGTCACAAATGTGCTACCATCACCATGGAAACTTATAACACAAAAACAAATACAACAGACAATGAATGAAATACATATAGAGAATAGACAGAACATGCAGGTATTGCTGATTACTTGTATCCGTGCAATGCAAAAAAAATTATGTACTAATACTTTAAACAATTGATCACGTATATAACTGAACAAAAGCACACAGTATCGGAAAAGTTCGCAATCTTAATATCAGAAAAATTTGCAATCTTAAAATTAAGTATCATGGGTGACTTCCGTTTCCGGGTTTGATGGACAGGGAGCTCCGTCTCTGAGCTCCGCTGCCACCGCAGACACCGCCGCTGTTACAAGGCTCCTGGAGCCTCTCCGGTCCCCCGGACCTCACTCCAAACATCCCCGCATTTATAAGGAGCATAGAAATGGAGCGCACACTGACTCCGGCACCCGCCCAGACGCCGCAGCAGTCACGCCAGGAACGCAGGCGGGCTGCAGAAAACATGGCGCCCGACGAGGTAGGAGAATCCCCTCTCCCTGCACATAAAAAGCCAGCGGCAGAAGGATCCTCACCTGGGGGGTACACCAGACAAGGTTTGGACACTCCAGTGACATATAAAGAGGTGGTCGAGGCAATTAATGCTACAATGGCCCCTCTTCTGAACAGGGCTGTTGAGGACATTACATCCCAGCTTAAACATCTCACGCAGCGCGTGACAACAGCAGAAAACCAAATTGGGGCAGTGGCTCATGACATTTCAAACGCTCAGAGGGACATAACCAAACTCTCTAAAGAGAATTACCAGCTTTGGAACAGGGTTGAAGAACTGGAAAATAGGTCGAGAAGAAGTAACATTAGATTGGTGGGACTGCCTGAGTCAGTAAAAGGTCCGGCACTGGCCCATTTCGTTCGCAACACTCTCCCCTCGCTCCTAGGCATTTAAACTCAGTGTCAAGATATGGTAATAGAGAGGGTTCACAGGGTGGGCCCGCCACCAACCCCCAACAGACCACGTCCACGTGTCACCCTGTTCAAATGTCTCAACTACCTTCACAAGACCGAGATATGGGCAGCTTCACGAAAGGTTAAAAATCTGACTTGGGAAGGACACAAACTTTTTATTTTCCAGGACTTTTCAGCTGAGCTCTCAAAAGCCAGAAAAGCCTTTTCCACTATTTGCTCAGCTTTGGCTTCAGACGGAAGAAAATTCGGGCTACTATACCCAGCTAAGCTGCGTATCTACGATGGGACAGCCTTCAAGGACTTTTCGACCCCCTCAGACGCAGAAGACTACTTGCGTGAACTTCACAGATCTAGAAGAGAAGACATCTCTGACACTACCCCATGATGGGAATTCCTGCCACTCCGAGACAATTCCAATTTCCAGGTGTATTAGGCATCATGCCTCTAATTCTACACCCCTATGTCGTCTCATACTATGTTTACTTTGTTTATACAGACCGCGCCATGTTGGATGCTGACTGCTGACAATTGATTGTTGAATAATGCCATCCTGGCTGTGCGGCCGCAGTCCGCTACTTATAAAAATCCTATAGTTTACCTCAGTCATATGACTTTCCCCACTAAGTTACATGATTCACGCAAATCATAAGGACGAGGTGGCATTCAAATTTAAAGTTGATCTGATTTAGTTTCTATGTGTAAATGTTTAATCTATATTTGTTGACAGTTTTGGCAAAAGACAAATAGCTCCAAAAAGTAAAAGTACTAGTTGATCAGGCAAAACTCCTACTACTCCCATCCTCATTCCGGGGTACGAAACTCAAGAGTATATTCACCAATAACCATACTTTACTAACCCCTCTCCCCCCCCCCCCCCCCTTCCCCCACACCCCCCCCCCCTCCCCCCCCCCCATAATATCTCCTTCCCTCTCCCCCCCCCAAACCATCACCTTCCCTCGGCTTAATTACCTGAGGACGGAGGACCGATCACCAAAAAAAAAAAAAAAAAAAAAAAAAAAAAGGTGTTAGCGGAGGAAGCTGAGCTATAATGCCGGAATAATTACATTGTTTATGTTATTTAGATTTACTGTTTTTGTAGGAAGTCTTGTCAGAGGCAATCTTGCCTCTGGACTCATATTCTTGTCTCTCTTTTCTAACCTATCCTTTCCTTCCCACCCCCCACTTTCCCAAATCCCCTATCCTTACCCAAATCTGGTATTTGGGTGCTACCTAACAAAAACTCACTCTCATATTGCCATATTGGACTTTAGGGGGACTCAAAATGAGGTCTGGTCGGGCTCTCACATTAAAATAAAAACAGAGCTTCTAGTGTGGCTCACACATTTTTACCACTGGTATACCCCATGACTTCTGACCTAAAAATAGGCACATGGAATGTTGGTGGGATCAATTCACCGATGAAAAGACGGAAACTGTTGATTTATTTGAATAAAAGTGAAGTAAACATTGCATTCCTACAAGAGACTCATCTAGTCCCATCTGAAGTCCCTAAGTTGCAAATGCTGGGATGGCAGGTTTTAACATCTTCTTCTTACACTTCCAGGGCACGTGGTGTGGTCACTTTGGCTCGAAGGTCTCTCGCTCTGGAGCTGGTACGGACGAAGGTGGACATGGATGGTAGATATGCAATTGCAGTTGTAAAGCATCTGGGCAGATTATATACCATGGCGAATGTATATTCTCCCCCCCCATATTCTAAACCCTTCTTTCGCACACTCATTTCCGTGTTGACCCCCTTCATGGAAGACAACCTCATCATTGGAGGTGATTTCAATATGGTCTCCACTCCCCTCTTAGACAGGTCCAGTACAAGAAACACCCCCCCACCCCTGCCAAAAGTTGGCCTAAATCTCCTCATTAAAACGCTAAGAGTAGTCGATACGTGGAGAGCTACCCATCCGACAGATAAAGATTATACGTGCCAGTCAGCTGCCCATGGAACCTTTTCCCGCATTGATTTCATTTTAGTATCCCACTCACTGTTTCCTTTAATCACAGAATCCCATATAAACCCTATAATCATTTCAGACCATGCTTTGGTCACTATTACGCTCCATGTCCTCATAGAACAGGGAACCTCACGTCTATGGAGATTCCCCTCCCGTTTTTTAAAATCAAAAAAATTCCAGTCCTTCTTGGAGGCAGCATGGGACGATTTCTGCAACACAAACAGGGAGCATCAAACCAATAACCCAGTCCTCTTCTGGATGTCCATGAAATCCGTTATAAGAGGGGCACTGATCTCGTTTACTGCCGCCTCCAATAGGGACTACACAAAAAAATACCTCCTTCTCCAAAATTCGCTATCGGAACATTTCCTTGAATATAAACACGATCCCTCCCCCTGCAAAAAACAGAAATACACTACGGCCAAAACACAACTTGAACAATATATTTCAGAAATGGGAGATAGGCATCTATTTGCAGTAAATTATAAATACCATCGTTTCGGAAATAAATCAGGCAAACTCCTCACTAGCCTATTGAGAGGAACAATGAAACCAGCAGTAGTTCAACCTTTAAAAACTCCACATGGCTCACTCACAAAAAGCAATAAAGAAATAGCCCAGATAATGCAACAGTTCTACAAAGAACTATACTCCACCTCCCTAAAATCTCCCCCGGACACAGCAAATAACAACTTAGAAACACCAATCCCAACCTCACCCCACCTAGATGGGCTTAATATAACTATGGATAATACATCCTCGCAAAATCTACATACAGACTCTCACATCCAATCCCCTCTATGGGACTCCATAACTTACCCACAGATCACCCCTGCTATGTCAGAATCCTTATCATCCCCAATATTACAAGAAGAGATTGAGTCAGCAATCAAACATCTAAAACCCAACAAGGCCCCGGGCCCAGACGGGTACTGCAGTGCATTCTACAAATTCCTCTCACCAAAAATTAGCCCAATACTAACACAAGTTTTCAATGCTCTTCTCGATTCCACAACACCCCCTCCACATTTCAATTCGGCGGTTCTTAAAATTCTCCCAAAACCAGGGCGAGATCTATCCCTCCCCGGTTCATACAGGCCAATATCGCTCCTTAACTTGGACTATAAAATTCTAGCAAAGCTCATTGCCGACAGGCTCAAACCCATGCTCCCTTCAATCATACACCCGGACCAGACGGGGTTCATCGCTGGACGTCACTCCTCAGTCAATGTCCGCAAAGTCATAGCCGCCCTTACCCAGACTAAAAACTCCAATAAAGATGCCTCCTCTGCTATCCTTTCTTTGGACGCAGAGAAGGCATTTGACTTAATAGAATGGCCCCACCTGCACAAGACCCTGACACAATTCGGCTTCCCTGAAACATTTATTCAAATAATTAGCCTCCTATATCACCACCCCCAATCACAAATTTCATGCAATGGCTTCCTCTCAATGCCTTTCGAAATAGAAAAGGGCACTAGGCAGGGATGCCCCCTATCGCCCTTATTATTCGCAATAGCTCTAGAGCCATTGGCGCTAGCCTTAAGAGCCTCCACAGTATACAGAGGAATACAGATTGGGCAGACTGAACTGAAGATCTCATTGTTTGCTGACGATATGTTATTATTTGTGTCTGAACCGGAATCCTCCATACAAGAAATACTTACCCTTATAGACGAATTCGGAACAGTGGCGGGATATAAGATTAATATTACTAAATCCGAATTACTACCACTACAATTCTCACAAACACTCCTAACTAACACAATAGCCTCCACTCCCTTTAAAATAACTACCTCCCATTTCAAATACTTAGGCGTCCAGATCTCCGGAGAGATAGATCAACTATATAATTTAAACTACAAACCCACCATAACCAAACTTATCACAAAACTAGAAGGCTGGCAAGATCTCCCACTTTCCCTACTTGGTAGGATAGCAGTAATAAAAACAATCATTTTTCCTAAACTTCTATACGTTATGCAAACTCTCCCGTACTCTATTTCCCCCACAGATGAAAAAAGATTAAGACAGGCAGTCACTAAATTCATATGGCAGGGGAAAAAACCTAAAATAGCTTACAATAAACTTATTATGCAAAAGGATGATGGCGGCACAAACATGCCAGACTTTTCACTCTACTCCCTGTCTATCCTATCGAGATATGCCGCAGATTGGATTATAGGAAGAAGCACATACACTGACTACGATCTAGAATCGAATATTTTCCATCCCTACTCCCTAAATGCACTCCTACATACAAAGAAAAATTTAATCCCACCAACAGTCCTAAATCATCCTCTGTTTCACGACACCTATTATTCATGGATAAAACTCCACAAAAAGATAGGAGGACAACACACTACCTCGCCCTATGTCACCATATGGGGCAACCCTTCGTTCCCACCTTCTCTGACCAACAAACTCTTCCTACAGTGGAAGATGAAGGGGCTCAATACTGCAAACCAAGTGTTTGACCCAGGAGGACACATACTGACTTTCGCCTCCCTACAAACCACATTTCACCTACCAAATTCACAATTCTTTATGTTTCTCCAGATGCGCCACTACATACAATCACTCTCCCTCACACTTCCAATCAACACTAAATCTTCACATATACCATCACTCATACACAAATGGACCAAACTTCCACATAAATTGAAAAATGTCTATGATATACTAATCTCCAACCAGGCGAAGCCCCTTTCTCAGGCACTAACCGATGCCTGGAAAAAAGACATCCCGTCTATGCCTTCGCCTGATATATTTCTGTCAAATTTCGCTTCCTCCCTCAAAATATTGGGTTCAGCATACTTGCAAGAAGTTCATGTGAAAACCACTCATAGAGCTTATATGTCCCCATCCGTACGTGCTCACTTTGATCCCGCAGTTGATGGTGCCTGCTCCAGGTGCGGGAGATCGAGAGCTGATCTATACCACTGCCTATGGGACTGTCCGAAGATAAGAAGATTCTGGAATAAGGTATACATGTTCATTAACAATCACTTCTGCCTCACCTTACGACCCTCACCTAGTGCCAGTTTATGTCTTGTATTCAATGAATGGGCAGCCCTGCCCCCAGTAAAGCCTTTAATCCCAATGTTTATTATGATATTCACAGTGGCAAAGAAACTAATTCTAAAGAACTGGACGGTTAAAACCTCTCCGTCTATGGACCAACTTCATTCCATGATGCTCCAACAAATTTATTTTGACAAAAAAACCCTCACACTATCCCAAGGCTCGGCACGCAATTTCCACAAAAAGTGGGACCCATATATCAACTCTCTTGACCCAGAGAATAGGGAAAAAATCACACAAATGTCAGAAATAACAAATTGGACATTTGCCCCTAACCGAGCCAAAGTTCCTGATCTATAAGAACACCCTCATCACGATGTAAAGAGCCACAACTAAAACCAATTACCCGACCAGGCCCCACGACCCCTCTTGAGGTTCAGCTAGGTTCAAAGCGTTTTAAAATTTTCCTATCTGTTCAGACCACAGTATTATTACACTAGACATCATATGAATAATGAGAAATAGCTGTGTATAATTGTAACCAAACCCCTTCTACCCCTCCCCCCCCCTTTTACCCTCCCTCCCTTCTCCCTCTATCTTTATTTCTTATTAATAATGTATAATTAGAATGTTTGTTACATGATGGACAACATGGAGGATCTGGCCGACGAAGTAGTTATCTTCTGTTAGTTTGACACACAAGCATCGGTCAGAACCATATACTAAATAAATACTAACTTGGCAATGCCAAGATCAGGGGGGGATACAGTATATCCCACCCAAGCCACAAATATGTCATCCAATACTATGTCAAGATTATGTTATGTTTGTCCATTTTGTTTACGATGTTGGAACCCTGTCAAATGTACACATTGTTTATGATGAAAATATTGAAAACAATAAAACAACGTTTATTCAAAAAAAAATTAAGTATCATGTTCTAGTAAGACAGCTAATCCCGGCCAGTTCATTTAATCCCCTAGGTGCAAGGGTGTCTCAACGGTGTATCCACCGGGTTTCGCATTTTAATAATTGAAGGCCCCGATTCCCCCCACGCATATTCAAGGGGATGTGGTCAATCATCCTATACCTTAAGGAAGGCAAGGTGTGTTGTCTAGCAACGAAATGTTTAGGGACCGGGAGATCACATTTGCCACCCGCAAGCGCAGCCCGGATAGTTGACCTATGGGTGGTGATCCGTTCTTTAAAACTTCTCTCGGTCTTGCCAATATATGACAAGCCGCAGGGACAAATCAACTGATAAACAACAAATTTAGTTTGACATGATAACGTATGGCGGATGGTGTACTTGGTGCCTCGATGAGGGTGATAAAATATGTTACCGGGGATCATGCATGCACATACGGTGCAAGTGCATCGTATGCAACCTCTGGGAGGAGGTTTAACAGGTAAATTATATCCAGTGATATCTGTTTTAACCAAAATATCACGAAAATTGGGGCCCCGTTTGTAGCAGGCCATCAACCTCGTATCTGAGATGTTAATGCTAGGGTCCGTTTTAACAATTGGCCATAATTTTTTGGATACTTTATTAATGACAGGGCACTCTTTGGAAAATTTAGTTACCCACGGGATAATATTAGGAGCGGGAGCTTGGATGTTAGGGGCTAGCAGTTGATCACGGGGGACAAGTGCTACCCGTTTTTTAGCTGTTAGCAGATCATGCAATTTGTACCCTCTAACCAGAAATTTATCGATCAACCCCTCAATCTGAGCGTCTGCTTCAGTAGGATCTGAAATGATGCGTTTAACGCGCACCATTTGTGAATACGGCAATCCTTTAATTAGACTAGAAGGGTGACAACTAGAGCCATGAAGCAAATTATTTCTATCTGTGTCTTTTTGAAATAAAGATGTAGAAATTATCCCATTCACCAAGGATACCGACACATCAAGAAAACTGATACGGTTCTGGTCATAGGACATAGTGAGTTTCACAGGACTAGTACTGGCATTGTGATTGTTAATATGCGCTATCAAATCCGAAATGGGTCCTGCCCATATCACAAAAAGATCGTCAATAAATCTTCTATATAACAAAATTCTGGCTGAAAATAACGAATCATGAAAAAATAAAAATTTTTCGATGAAAAACATATAAATATTAGCATATGCCGGAGCGGCATTACTGCCCATCGAGCAACCGTTTAGCTGTAGCCAGAACTTGCCGTCATGAATAAAATAATTTTTGACAAGTACAAAATGCAGTAAAGAAAGCAAAAAATCAATATCTGGACCAGAATAATCACTCTGCTGAGCTAAAAATACTCGAACAGCCTCCATACCCGCTTCATGCGGAATTATGGTATAAAGGCTCTTTACGTCCAATGTAACCAGCCAAATTTCGCCCTCCAACACAGGCAACTCCAACAATGAAGTGAGGAATGAGGTAGTGTCCAACAAATAATATGGTTGGCGAATTATAAAAGGCTGTAAAACTGCATCAATATACACCGATGCGTGCTGTGACAGAGATTGCCTGGCGGCGATGATCGGCCAGCCCGGTGGTTGGGACAATGATTTATGGATTTTAGGGATGCTATAAATGATAGGTACAACCGGATAAGCGGGGATCAATGCAGTCATCAATGTTGGTTCAATAATGTTAGTGTCGACAGCTCTTTTAAGAAGTGTGTACAGCTCTTTCCGAAATTCTGAGGTAGGGTCATACATCAATCTTTTGTACGTGGCAGCATCCGAAAGCTGCTGGTCAAGTTCAGTCTTATAATAATGGAAGTCCATAATGACAAGAGCCCCTCCCTTATCCGCAGGTCGAAAAATCAACTCTTTGTTGTCAGCTAGTTGTTTGAGAATTTTTCGCTCAGCTGCTGATAAGTTGGAGTGCTGGATGGGTGATCGAGATAAAGCTTGATCTACCTGTGTGTCCAGTAAGCGCATATAAGTCTTAATAGAGGGGTTATTAAGCTGAGGGTCAAAGGTTGATCTAGGTTGAAGTTTGCTGAGTTGAGGAGGTATAGAGTTACACAAACTAGTGTCGGCTTGTGAAGAAAACGCAAAATGTTCCTTAAGTTTAAGTGAACGGCATAATGAATATTGCTCGGCTTGCCAGTCAAGAGAGTCCATTCGCAGTGAAGGAACAAAGGATAATCCTTTTGAAAGAATTGCATTTTCTTGGTCAGACAATGTATAAGAGGACAGGTTTACCACTAAATTCTGGTTGGCATCGGGGGTTTTTTGCCAGTTGGCTTTTCTCTGCCACTGGTGGCCCCTCCTTGTAAATCGCCGGCACCTTCTGTGTGTCGTTGGCGGGTCATCACCGCTAAAGGGCCGGTTGGCTGTCGACGTCCACGACCTCTACCTCTGCCTCTACGCTGTGCTATATCAGTGTCACTATTGGACGAATAATTGTCTGAGGTTTGGTCAGAGGTAACGTAGCCATGGTACCTATTTTGTCTGAAAAAAGGTCGACGATCGTTTCTATTAGGAGCAGTCCACGAATAGACAGTGTTGCCCTCGTAATCTGCGTCGACTTTTTCGCGTTTCTCCTTCTTAAAGCGTGTAAGTTCTCTTTTGTAGGCTGTGATCTGTCCTGCTAATTTTTCATACCATTTGGTATCAGGATCAGCAATCCGAGTTGGTTTATGGATGTGTTCAAATTGATCAATCTTGACCTTTAATGCAGCCGCCTCTTTAGAAGTAAAGTCGATGATAAGCAACATCAAATCGAATGAGCATTTATTCAATGTGGCGACCCACTTTCTACAGAATGTGGGGTCTTTTTTGCCAAGCGTGGGGGCATTTCTGATCCGTAGACCACGCGGGATCTTCATAGCGCGATAGTAATCACTTAGAGTCATTGCGTGAAATAAAAGATCAATCTCCTTTTTCTTATGTTTCAACAGATCATGATATAAAGTGTCCATTGAAGGTGGTTCAAACAAATCGTTCAACTCAGATCCACGCAAAATTGCTTGTGCTTCAGTTGCTGTGAAGCTGTTGGTATCTCCAATAGGGAAAGTTGGGTGGATATAGCCAGTGGAATTTGCTTCATTCTCCATACTATGGTTTGTTCAGTGCATACACAGTGATATCTATGTACACAAGTACAACAATCACCGATGTTCACGTATACACACACAGTAAGGAATGCACACTTCACCTGCTAGAGCACAGGGGGGCATAAATCCAATAGATAGTGGGTGCCTTGTCAAAGGTTTGGATAACCACGCCAGACCTCCAGTAGATACGAGAGCGAGAGACCGGCACACTCCACGGTAATAAGCACTGTAGTAGCCGGGTGCCTGCACAAATAATGGATATTGCACGGGGGTGAGAGCGGCACTCGCAGCATAAAGATACACCATAAACTTATTTGGTTCAATCAGCGACATTTCAACGTCTTTTATTAGACGTTTTCTTCAGGCTAATACATTTAAAAAATGACACTTACTTTATACACCACTGTGCTCAACGTGAACTCCCGCCGTCCGGATGCCGGGCGCGCTGGGAATGACGTCACAAATGTGCTACCATCACCATGGAAACTTATAACACAAAAACAAATACAACAGACAATGAATGAAATACATATAGAGAATAGACAGAACATGCAGGTATTGCTGATTACTTGTATCCGTGCAATGCAAAAAAATTATGTACTAATACTTTAAACAATTGATCACGTATATAACTGAACAAAAGCACACAGTATCGGAAAAGTTCGCAATCTTAATATCAGAAAAATTCGCAATTTTAAAATTAAGTATCATGTTCTAGTAAGACAGCTAATCCCGGCCAGTTCATTTAATCCCCTAGGTGCAAGGGTGTCTAAACGGTGTATCCACCGGGTTTCGCATTTTAATAATTGAAGACCTGTCGACACTAACATTATTGAACCAACATTGATGACTGCATTGATCCCCGCTTATCCGTTTGTACCTATCATTTATAGCATCCCTAAAATCCATAAATCATTGTCCCAACCACCGGGCCGGCCGATCATCGCCGCCAGGCAATCTCTGTCACAGCACGCATCGGTGTATATTGATGCAGTTTTACAGCCTTTTATAATTCGCCAACCATATTATTTGTTGGACACTACCTCATTCCTCACTTCATTGTTGGAGTTGCCTGTGTTGGAGGGCGAAATTTGGCTGGTTACATTCGACGTAAAGAGCCTTTATACCATAATTCCGCATGAAGCGGGTATGGAGGCTGTTCGAGTATTTTTAGCTCAGCAGAGTGATTATTCTGGTCCAGATATTGATTTTTTGCTTTCTTTACTGCATTTTGTACTTGTCAAAAATTATTTTATTCATGACGGCAAGTTCTGGCTACAGCTAAACGGTTGCTCGATGGGCAGTAATGCCGCTCCGGCATATGCTAATATTTATATGTTTTTCATTGAAAATTTTTTATTTTTTCATGATTCGTTATTTTCAGCCAGAATTTTGTTATATAGAAGATTTATTGACGATCTTTTTGTGATATGGGCAGGACCCATTTCGGATTTGATAGCGCATATTAACAATCACAATGCCAGTACTAGTCCTGTGAAACTCACTATGTCCTATGACCAGAACCGTATCAGTTTTCTTGATGTGTCGGTATCCTTGGTGAATGGGATAATTTCTACATCTTTATTTCAAAAAGACACAGATAGAAATAATTTGCTTCATGGCTCTAGTTGTCACCCTTCTAGTCTAATTAAAGGCTTGCCGTATTCACAAATGGTGCGCGTTAAACGCATCATTTCAGATCCTACTGAAGCAGACGCTCAGATTGAGGGGTTGATCGATAAATTTCTGGTTAGAGGGTACAAATTGCATGATCTGCTAACAGCTAAAAAACGGGTAGCACTTGTCCCCCGTGATCAACTGCTAGCCCCTAACATCCAAGCTCCCGCTCCTAATATTATCCCGTGGGTAACTAAATTTTCCAAAGAGAGCCCTGTCATTAATAAAGTATCCAAAAAATTATGGCCAATTGTTAAAACGGACCCTAGCATTAACATCTAAGATACGAGGTTGATGGCCTGCTACAAACGGGGCCCCAATTTTCGTGATATTTTGGTTAAAACAGATATCACTGGATATAATTTACCTGTTAAACCTCCTCCCAGAGGTTGCATACGATGCACTTGCACCGTATGTGCATGCATGATCCCCGGTAACATATTTTATCACCCTCATCGAGGCACCAAGTACACCATCCGCCATACGTTATCATGTCAAACTAAATTTGTTGTTTATCAGTTGATTTGTCCCTGCGGCTTGTCATATATTGGCAAGACCGAGAGAAGTTTTAAAGAACGGATCACCACCCATAGGTCAACTATCCGGGATGCGCTTGCGGGTGGCAAATGTGATCTCCCGGTCCCTAAACATTTCGTTGCTAGACAACACACCTTGCCTTCCTTAAGGTATAGGATGATTGACCACATCCCCTTGAATATGCGTGGGGGGAATCGGGGTCTTCAATTATTAAAATGCGAAACCCGGTGGATACACCGTTTAGACACCCTTGCACCTAGGGGATTAAATGAACTGGCCGGGATTAGCTGTCTTACTAGAACATGATACTTAATTTTAAGATTGCGAATTTTTCTGATATTAAGATTGCGAACTTTTCCGATACTGTGTGCTTTTGTTCAGTTATATACGTGATCAATTGTTTAAAGTATTAGTACATAATTTTTTTGCATTGCACGGATACAAGTAATCAGCAATACCTGCATGTTCTGTCTATTCTCTATATGTATTTCATTCATTGTCTGTTGTATTTGTTTTTGTGTTATAAGTTTCCATGGTGATGGTAGCACATTTGTGACGTCATTCCCAGCGCACCCGGCATCCGGACGGCGGGAGTTCACGTTGAGCACAGTGGTGTATAAAGTAAGTGTCATTTTTTATATGTATTAGCCTGAAGAAAACGTCTAATAAAAGACGTTGAAACGTCGCTGATTGAACCAAATAAGTTTATGGTGTATCTTTATGCTGCGAGTGCCGCTCTCACCCCCGTGCAATATCCATTATTTGCGCAGGCACCCAGCTAGTACAGTGCTTATTACCGTGGAGTGTGCCGGTCTCTCGCTCTCGTATATATATATATATATATATATATATATATATATATATATATATATATATATAAATACCACATGAAAAGCCTGTGTTTGTCCCTCTGTACCTTACTCTGTAGGAGCCCTGACAGGCTTAGTGCTGCCTCTGAATAAAAACCCTCCCATAACAAGGCAGTTGCTGCTGCTATGCTTCATGAGCCTGATAAGCATATGATTAGCTCCACTTAGCACAAGCCTCTAAGCCTCTGATCTCTTGTGCAAAGTGTTATGGGACTTAGTCAACTCCCAGTAATGCACTGCACACTTGTGCAGTCAGTGTGCCTTGACTCCTGATGCTCAGCACCATTAATCATTGACACATTGGCAGATAGGTGAATCTGCAGCACTACACTAATTCCATGCACAAAACCATTAGCTAAAAATATATATATATATATTTTTTAAATGCATGGCAACCACAGGGGGCCCCTAGATAGAGGGGGGCTCAGGGGTACTGACCACCTGTGCCCCCATTATAATCCAGCCCTGCTTAACAGTGCTATTGTTCTCATAATGTAAGGCACTTGCCAAAAGGAGGAGGGTTTCTGGGCAATCAGAAACCCCCCTGCATTTACCTATGCACTCTTCTCTCCTTTTCTGGGTCTCCTGGTTTAGTTCGATGATGAGGATTAGAATGATGTTCTAGGCTTTCCTAATGTTGCCACCTCCTATGCCAGATTTTAACAGATCCACTTATACTGTATATCTTGCATAGGGTTTATTGGACTCCATGCAGACTGTACCGCATTGGGGTCTTGTCATCTGATAATTGCTCTAAATGCTCTTCCTGGCTGCTAATTTCTGGCATCTGCTCTGGCAATGCCCCTGGATTTCTTCTTTCTGGGTGGCAATAACAAATTCTATTAGAGATAGTGGCATACATCTTCCATTGCTGACCCCTTCATAATTGATTGTTTGGGTTTGAGATCCGAGGGACTCCCTCCTCCTTTCAATGTCTTTATGTTACTAATCTCCTTACTTTATCCTGTGTGTGCATAGTCCGAACCTGGATGGCTCGAGAATGCCTGACATTTGCTGCTTGGGTGGCATTGGATAATTTTACTCCTTCACATGAAAGATTTATGTACTCAAAAGCTAATGCCTGGAAATTATAAGAAGGTTTGTGGATTATGGAATGCATCTAGATACTCTAGAACACATAGTGATTCTTAAATGGGAGATTGTTCTTCTCTGCGCCCTCTGTATCAAAAGTTTTCCTGAAATATTTGGCACTGTACTTTTGGTATACATATTATACCTGGCACACTGTGATTTGTGTTTTGTTTTGGAAATGTTTTGTGTATGTATCTAAAAAAAACATAAAAAATACCTGATATAGAGAAGCGTAAACTGTGTCTAAAAATGCTCACGAAAAGAGGGAAATGAATGATTTGCAAAAAGCTGGGGAAAGGCAATGATACGACAATAATTTAGTAACTGAATAGAAGAAAAATTATGTAAGGGAAAGGGTGAGTGAGGGAGGGATGGAGGAAGATAAAAAGAGATGTAGAGAGGTAAGGTAGGCAGAGAAAGAGGCAGAGAGGGGAGAGATGGTTGTTAGAGGAGAGAGAGAGAGGTGGAAGAAAAGATAGATGGAGAGAAGAAGAGGGAAAGAGTGAGAGTGAAAGAGAAGGAGAGTGAGGGAGAGAGAGAGGGTCGGTAAGAGAATAGAGAAGTAAAGAGGGAGAGAGAGGAAGGGACATAGGGCGACAGAGTGGGAGGGAGAGAGGAAGACACAGCTAGACAAAAAAAAAGAAAAGTGAGGGAGTGGAGACAGAGAGAGGGAGCAGGGGGAGAGAGAGATTAGAAGGAGGGAGAGAGGAAGAGAATAGAGAGGGGAAGGGGGAAAAAGGAGATAAATTAAGAGAGAGGAGGAGAGAGAGAGAGAGAGAGAGAGAAGAGTAAGATAAAGAAAAATAAAGATTATCCCTTCATTGCATGTTTTTTTTAAATGTTATTTTTTAAATATTTTGATGCTTGTGTATTGTACTGACAAGGAAAAATATGGATGCAAATCACAGGCAAAAAAAGAAAAGCTTTTTTTAAAAAAACAACAACACTGTAACAAATTTGATACACCATGTAATGGTATACATATATAACTTATGTATATGGGTATGTAGAAAATTTGCAACAGTATGCAACGAAGAGTTAAGAGAGAACAGAGTAAAATTTTTTATAAATTGTGTCTAAAAATGCTTCATGAAAAGAGGAAAATGATGCAGGCTGATATCCTCCTCTGTCGGCCAAGATCTTCCTCTGCCCATCAGTGTCTGTCCCACGGTGAAGCTCCTGGGTGTAGCGGCCGGGGAAGAGAAAACCTAATAAAACAATTAAACTTCATCCTAACAATAATGAGAGGAGCACACATGGCAATGTTTGAAAGCCTTGTAGATAATGACATAGAGAAAGTCAAGATCAGAATCAGCTTTATTGGCCAGGTATACAGTACATAGGTATACTGAGAATTTGTTTGGATTGCAACAGCTACTTAGGTAACAACCAAACAGTGACAGTAGAATATATATATATATATATATATATATATATATATATACACGGTATATATATATATATATATATATATAGAGAGAGAGAGAGAGAGGAGCAGGTGTCCGGCATTCCCAGGAACAGGTAAAACTGCGTTGGTGCCTTCACAGCAAATAGCAATACAGTTTTTGGCGAAGGTGCGGCACTCATGACTAGACTTCAGTAATTACGATTAGGCCAGTAATATGGTCAACGTGTCAAAATTTTTAATTTTGTCATCAGGATACTGATGACAAAATTAAAAATTTTGACACGTTGACCATATTACTGGCCTAATCGTGATTACTGAAGTCTATTCGTGAGTGCCGCACCTTTGCCAAAAACTATATATATATATATATATATATATATATATATATATATATATATATATATATATATATATATAGACGTCAGCTGGATCTCATGGAGATCAAATTCTTGGAGAAGGGTTATGCTAAAAAATTATTGAGTGAAGCCAGGCTTAAGGCTCTAAGCCAGCCCAGACAGAGTATCCCGCATAGGACCAGTAACATCGATGATAACATAATTTGGATAAATAACTTTTCCACGGAATCCCCTCCTATCACCTCTATGGCCAAAAAGATTTGGCCCATTATAAGAGCAGGTCCTGATCTATCGGGCTTTTCGCAACATAGGTTATTACCATTTTATACTAGAGGGCGAAATTTGAAGGATATATTGGTACACACGGATATATCTGACTTTGAACCAACAGGCCCAGGTCACTTCTTGACAAAGAAACCTAGAAATTACAAATGTCTAGGTTGTGCCACGTGTAACCATCTACTTGCTCAGGATTATGTAATGCATCCACATATGGGTCATAAAATTAAGATTAAAAAATTGCTCACTTGCACGAGCAGATATGTGGTATATTGCATCATATGTCCTTGTAGTACTATGTTGGTAAGACCATCTGTCAGTTTAAGGAGAGGATGGCCCAACATAGAAGTGCGATCAAAAATACACTAGAAGGCAAGTTAATAGACCAACCTGTAGCAAAACATTTTGTGACATGTAAACATACATTATCCAGTCTTAAATATCTTATGGTTGACCAGGTGGAGGAAAGTAGGAGAGTTGGTGATAGAGGACGACTTTTATTGCAGAAGGAAGTGAGCTGGATTTACCGTCTTAGGACGGTAGCACCAGCGGGATTAAATGAGTATGTGAGCTACAATTGTTTCTTCTGATGTTGTGTACTTTTTATATATAATGAATACATTGTTTATCCTGTGTATGTTTTGATACTTATTGTATACTTTCATGCAGTGCCGTATCCTTTCGCCTCAGTTCACCAGGAATGGTATGTGATGGAGTGTTGTTTCCGGGTACATACCGGTGAACATTTTTTGTGGGCACTTAGGGTGTTTCCGTATTAATGGGCGGAAATGCGGGATGCCGGCTGAACTTCGAGGTTTTTTTTTTTAAAGGGCAGTCATTTACAATGCAAATCCATGATCCATGAATTGTGTAGTGTCAAAATGGAGGTTGTCAGCGCTCCCCAGTCGCACACTGCGTTACCTGCGGCGCTCCATTAAGCGATGGTCATCATCTGCTGTCCCATCTGGCATCCTGCTGTTGCCCTTGCGGCATTCAGTTTCAAGCCTTAAACAGAGATGGCGAAAGTGATAAAGGGCAATATGCATTTTCATATGCAGCAAAGCCACACCGCCACGGCTTCGATGTGGGGGGTTATGCCAGTTCCAGATGGCATAACCCCATAGAAGCCTATGGGTTTCCCTTCGCATACCCTGCCACCCCACGTGCCCCCGCCAATCCACACCGGTCACCCCTGACCTGTGTCCGGGCAGCCTCCTGCTGTTCTGCCCAGACCAGTGACCTCCTGCTCCCTATACCTCTTCTGGGTGCAAGGAGGAGGAAGCTGAGCCCTGGCAGCCGAGTAAGGGTCCAGGGAGGGAGGGGGGACCTGCTGCACATTGCTGGCCACAATGCAAAGGACAGCTCTTATTGCATGTTAGTGCATATGCGATTATTAACAATGCGAATGCCGGCAATGTGTAGCAGAGGATGCTAGAGAATCCCACCCAAAGAGTGATAAACATCCAATCCAATTAGCTCTCAACTGTCATTTTTACAAACACAATTTATAACTTGGCAGATATGATTGGCTGGGCATTTATCACTCTTTATCACCCTCAATTTCATATCTTTTTAAGGTTTAAAACATCTGCCCCAATATGTCGAACTGCAACCCATGCCGAAAGAACACAAACATATACAGATTCATAGAATAGATCCTGTTCATATGTATAGGAAGCAAGTAAGAAAAATCTAATTACAAGCATCAACAGCAACCACTTGAATCTACGGATTCAGTATTAAATCCCGGCGGTCGGGATCCCGGCATTCAGAATCCCGACGCTGGAATCCTGACCGACGAAATCCCGACAAGGGGGGGACGTGGATCGCCCCCCCCCCCCCCCTTACGGGCTCGCTGCGCTCGCCACGCAGCGGGCACACTAATTTATTCTTCCTCCGGGGGTGTCGTGGACACCCCCGGAGGGAGAAAGTGTCGGGATTTCAGCGGTCGGGATTCTGAATGCCGGGATCCCGACCGCCGGGATTTACACTGCATCCCGAATCTACACAGGTAAGCAATTTTGAACGTTTTTTTCTATGTTGTTATTAACATACAAAACAACCCACATAGACAAATATCAAACCAATTGGCTGCAACCACTTTATCTCAGCAAGTTAATCAAACTGATTTCAAATATATAGAATAGGAACAAAATTTAACTTGTGCTAAAGTAGAGAAAAAACCTGAATAGAAATATTTGGTACACTCCTGCTGCTTCTTTATAAAAGGGAATAGCTCAATCCCTTGGTTTACAGACAGACATAGAATACAAAAATATATAGAGATTGCGCTGAAGGGTATCTATTAAAAAAACTAATGTTGGTACTTGTGTATTATCACGGCGCCCATCGCATCTCATACCACTAATTAAGGTATACGATGCCATGCGATGGACCCGATTTCAGCCTTTTTTCCGGGCTGAGTATACAATTTTAAAATCGGGTCACATTGCATGCCATTACAATGGCATGCAATGCGATGCAGCGCGATTTGCCATTGAGTCCCATGTTAAATGGCACCCCCAGACCCGATTTTTAATTGTATACCCACCCTGATGGGTAATAAATATTTTAAATGCCCCCACATTGTTAACGGCCCCCCACTATCAACGCCAACCCAAAGCGTGGCGAGCGTAGCGAGCCCGCGAGGGGCGGCGGTACGCCTCCTCCGACCTTTTCATACCCCCACTATCCACGTCGGCGTGGAGTTGATTTTATAAAGTGTGGTGAGCGCAGCGAGCCACCGAGCCTGAAGCGTGGCGAGCGGACGCGCATTACTTTACAGGTATACGGGTCCGCTCGCCACGCTTCGGGCTCGTTGGCTCACTGCGCTCGCCACACTTTATAAAATCAACTCCATGCCGACGTGGATAGTGGGGGTATGAAAAGATCGGAGGTCGCGTACCGCTGCGCTCGCCACGCTTCGGGTTGGCGTTCATAGTAGGGTGGCGTTAACAATGGGGGGCATTTCACATACTCATGACCCATGAGATTGGGTATACAATTAAAAATCGGGTCTGGGGGGGCATTTAACATGGTAATAAGGCATCTGGGTGCCTGTACAATGAAAAATCGGGTGAAATCGCATCGCATGCGATCATTTTGCATGCGATGCGACACGATTTTTCATTGTACAATGCCCTACGATGGAAATCGGGGGTGCCGTGATAATACACAAGTACCCTAATGTTTATTATACATACATTTTCAGTCACTGGCCAGTATTCAAAAATGATAACAAGTGAATAATTTTACAAATAAAAATATTTTACATAAAAATACAATTAATTTATGAAATTTAGCAGCTTTTTAGTATAAAAACAGTATATGCCTGGAGACGTATATTAGAAAATCCTCTTCTTAGTATAAAACCGTGCTGTATGGTAGATTTGATTCTTTAAACAACAGGCGCTGTTATCAACACTTTCCTTATAAAGCAAGCTCAATTTTTGGGGGGAAATATTAAAAATTAAAAATAAAAATTGATAAGAATTATGAGTGAGAACACAATAGTCTCTTACTTTGGGTCTGGCCAGACCTGATGAGTATCCACACCGGGATCTGGTTAGGTAAATTTTTCCATGTGTGGTAAGATGCTGGACCCTGGATATATTTTGTAGATCCTACCCGATGTTTTAAAGGGATCTTGATTTATCCAAAGGTTAGGCAGGGAACTTCAGCAGACTTTTCTATCCAAAGAGAGTGGGTGTGTAGTAGATGAGTTACGCGTTTCACCGCCTCCTCGTAGGTATCAGCGGCTTCTTCAGACCGTAGGTGATTTGAAATATAGCAAGAGGCCAATTCAAGAGAACCAGAAAGACCTGCTCACAACATCACAAATGTAGTATACGGTCACTAGGTCGACAAGCATTAGGTTGACAAACATTAGGTCGACCACTGAAGGTCGACAAGTATGAAAGTCAACATGGGTTAGGTCAACAGGGTCATTAGGTCGACACAGGCATTATGTTGACATGGGAAGGTTGACATTCAAAAGGTCGACATGGGGTTTTTCACTTTTCTGGAGCCGACATGTGCCGACAGGCGGTATTTCCAGCCCTACCATCCACTAGGGCAATGGTTCCCAACCTTTTTTCTCTCCCGTACCCCTTGATTAGGCTTTTCATCGATGAGTACCCCTCCTCTCAATTTAAAATATACACAATACATACGAGTGGAAGTGAGCGATATGCGTATCCTTATGCATGTCCTTATATTAAGGTGTAGCGGAGGAGTAGTGTGTGGTCAGGAATTGTTCCCTTCCGTGTCTGGCCGCTGGTTGTGTATTGTCCCCACTAACACCTGTAGGAATGCCGCTGCTTCTTCCACCCGTGTCAGTGCAGGGCAGATGATTGCAGATGTCTGAGGGCAGCATGGGAAGGTCCCAGTGTATCGCTGGTCAGGCAAAAGCACAAGGAGACACTGATGATGCTGAAGACAGAACCGTAAGTGACACAACATGGTTCTTCTTCATGGCAATGAGTCTTCTTCTGCCATCAAAATACTTTTTCATCTTCCGCCATTGCCAATATTATTTTCAAGTACCCCCAACTGGTCTGCAGAGTACCCCCAGGGGTACTAATACCCCAGGTTGGGAACCACTGCACTAGGGCATGGTGGGAGGATAAAATAGTGTGCCAAACTTATCAAGACACCATACCCAAAGCATGGAGAGTGCATAGAGCCATGTGAGGGGAAACAATGCACTTTCTTTAGTGTCCATGTCAACTGTGTTGACATATGGGACAAAAAAAGTGAAAAGCCCCATGTCAACCTTTTGACTGTCGACCTTTCCCATGTTGACCTAATGCTTTTGTCGACCTCAGAACCCTGTAGGCCTAACCCATGTCTACCTTCAGTCAAGTCGAGCTTCATGTATGTTGACCTTCAGTCATGTCGACCATCATGCATCTCAACCTTCAGTGGTCGACCTAATGCTTGTAGACCTAATGTCTGTCTATCCACTGATCCATACCCTCAAACGTAAGCAGCTAGAATTAATATTGTTGGAAGAAAATGCAAAAAGACAAAACTGAAACTTTCAAGGAGCTCATGGACAACTGAAAGCTAACTAGCATGAAAACAATAGATGAGACAGAACTGTCCCCTATTAAGACCCTTTGGAAGTGTGGTAAGCAAACATTATCCTACAAGACGATTTTTTCCCCCAGGGGGATTTACTGTGTGTGCTGGTTTAATGATGACATTCACCAACTGCAGTAGATGGAAGAAGGATAACTTTTATTAAGCTGACGCAGTATCATTTTCTAGCTGAGACAGACATGGGTGATTAATTAGATGAGTAGGTCAGCAACCAGATGTAAATATGCTGGCACAGGGTCCTAACCAAGATTTACTGTACCATGTAAAGCAGGAGTACTGGAGTAGTACTTGCAGATAACAGTACATGAGAAGCACAGGGACACTATTACAGAGCAGGTGATGTATGATACCAAGAGAGCAGCATTTCCAGTCTATTCTGAACACCTCACAATATTGTTTTTAGGGCAAAAGGTTGCAACGAGGTATCTGGATAACAATACTAAGCCACACAAGTGTGCGGCACAAACACGTGGCTCATCTAGGAGTGGCACTGCAGCGGCATACAGGATGGCAGTTTGAAAAAAAGCACATAATGGCAAAAAAAGAGGTGCACCCTAATGTTGCATAAATAGGACATGCACACTTTCACAAGCCACTCATTTGAGAAAGAAATGAGCACAGGTACAGAGGAAGATAACATGACAATAACAAGGGGCCGTGTGGGCAGAGATAACCGATAATAACAAAAAATCCAATAATAAAATTTGAATAGAGGTATTAGAGATGAACAAAACGGGTCACTAAGAAGAGCAGCCCATTTCTCCTCTTTATTTTCCATACAGTGGAGTAACTGTGCGGGATAACCCAAACAGGCTCGGAAGCATGTTCGGATTGGGGGTGTTCATCGGCACTTGGCTTCCCCCAATCTGAATGCGTTCATCTCTAGTATTGGTACACCGATCAGAGTATTGTATATCAATGTCACAGTGTAATCCAGATTGGTCAAACAATATGATGAAAGCACTAGGAAATCAGTATTTATAAGTATGCAGGGAAAAGTTCCAGCCTACGAGAGCTCAGAATGTAACAACAATGATCTACCAAGTGATTAAATCCAGGTATAAATCCATGCATGAAACAGAAGAAGGGGGCAGCATGGACGGTGACATGGTTAGCATTAATGTCTGTGCAGAGTTTGTACATTCTACCTGTGCTTGCGTGGGTTTCCTCCAGGTACTCCGGTTTCCTCCCACAATCCAAAAATATACTGGTAGGTCAATTGGATCCCCCAAATGAAATTAACCCTAAAATAAATGTGTGTGCATGTACATGTGGGAGTGAATACAGATTGTAAATGCCACTGGGGCGTGGACTGATAATCTCTGCAGTGTACATGCTGCCACTGGGTGAAATAATTAGGTGCCATGGCCTGGTCTACCACTGCTATACAGATAATACAACATCAAAGGACAAGACTGCAGCATAGTCATCTAACAGCATAGCCATCTAACATATCACAAGCATTTAGCTTGGAACACTCCCTAGTCAGATGACTTCATAATGTTGCTTTTATTCTTTATGAATGTATATTAATATTTTTATACCATGTTATTTTTAGAAAATTTATTAGACCTTTTTTGTTTCTAAAAACAGTATTCCACCTCCCTCAATGTGGTTTCTTTAGTAACATTTGTAAACATTTGTATTTTCTCTCACTTACTGTAGCATGTACTAATAAACAAATACCTTATTAGAATTTTCATTCAGCTTAACATTTTAGAAAACGATCAAGCTGCACAATTTCTTCCAGCTCTCAACGTAGATGTTTAGTAGGAAATTCATATATTTTGGAATATGGCATTGGATATTGTCAATATCTGGATAAAAGTACCGGCAAGTTAAAATAGCTAATGATCTATTATTGGGAAAATAAAATGCAGAACATTTATTCCTTACTTCCATTATTACACACTTGTTTTACCATCACTGCGCGTTTTTCTCAGGGATGCATTGATATGCTAATCAAACCAAGTTATTCTGCAGCTGATTTAGGTATGTATTTTCGACTGAAATGAGTTCTGAGAAACTGAGTCAAATAAATATTTGCCATTGCAGCACATATCTGGTGTGTGTGCAGAACAGAGAGCTGGTCACAATTTATGCAAACTGTAGAGTTAAATATCTGTCCATGCTAACAGACGTCAATCAATTTGAAACTTTGGTAACAATATATTGTAAAATATATTCTATGGTATAAAACAACACAAGCTAATCGATGGTATGGAGTCTTACGCCAAATTGCAGAAAAAATTCTAATGTGGGAACAATGTCAATTATATGTGGATAAATGTAGGTACTAGTGACACGTGGGAGAGTGGGGTAGATGAGTCCCACCCAGGGTATGGTAGACTTAAAACTTAGCTTTTAATAGGTTTAATGTTTAAATTTTATACTAGACAACAAACGTAAAAATTACGTTGACACACACACATAGAACATATATAGATTCACACCGATATATCAGTGCCCACCGGGCATGTGTTCTCCTAGTTCAGTAACACACCACACTATAGGTAGAAGAGGGTAAATTGATAGATAGAAATAGCTTCTCTGTATATGTCGACTCGAATAAACTATCCTGAGTATTATGCTTAGGTCTGTCCTAAAGCATCTGAGTCAACACATTGTATCCAAAAGGAACAAAAGGAACAACGTCCTGTTACCAAATGTAACTACCCGTGGGTGTTGCTAATATCTGTTCTGAAAAACAGAGTTGTAGGCTCAAAAATGCCTTACATCAAAATATATGCCAAATAGGTGAAAATAAATGAAAGAAACATATAATTCACATGAATATTGTCACGGTAAAGAATATGTAAACTTGAAACAGGTTTGTATCTACTTTAAATAAGTGCTATCGCGATACAGAAAATCAAATAATCATCACACTTGCAAGGGTATACATGTAACTACCAATAACATTCACTGTAATTCAGAGCCATCAACCATGCTTCTGATATTATTGTCTTGTATTATACACCAGATTGCAAGAAATGTTTTGAGGACATTGGTTGCTCAAGTGATTTAAGCTAGCAGCTATGGTATGGTGAAGCTAAGTATGTTTCCAGTGATTAATATACAGTGAATATGACTGTTAGAGCCTCTTATTGGGTAGACAGCAAAAAATAGCCAGAATACTTAAAATACTTGGGTGTGCTCCTGCGGTGCAGTGGGTGGGAAGAGAGAAGATGGGAGAGTGGAGGAATGAGGGGGAGGGGGGAGGGGGGGGGGAAATGAAGAGAGGGAAAAAAAAGGGGAGAAAAAAAGGAGGTAGAGAAGAGGAAAAAAGAAAGAGAAAATAGAAAACAAGGAAGAAAAGAGAGTGAAGAAGAAATATTTAGTGAAAAAGCTGACTATGCCCACAGGTCATGGATATTCCCACTGACTTTATATACCCTTGACAGTGGCGGGATTGTCTGGTTGGAGGTTAGGAAGTCCCCTTCCACCTCTCACAGGCGGCCCTTTTCCAATTGCCAGCTGCCACCGGGTAAGGTGGGCTTTTATGGGTATTGTGGGGGAGGAATCCTGCCTAATGTGGAGTCAGTGAAAGGGAATCAGTGTTACCCTTTAGTGTTCAAGCGGCTGCTGCCCTGCTTCTTATACCTATCGCCTGGGGTGGAATATTGTATCAGAGAAGGAGAGGTCACCCGTCTCCTACAATACCTTCTGACGCCCCAAGCACGTTGCCATCACATTAGTAGGAGACGGGTGACCTCTCCTTCTCTGATACGATATTCCACCCCAGGCGATAGGTATAAGAAGCAGGGCAGCAGCCGCTTGAACACTAAAGGGTAACACTGATTCCCTTTCACTGACTCCACATTAGGCAGGATTCCTCCCCCACAATACCCATAAAAGCCCACCTTACCCGGTGGCAGCTGGCAATTGGAAAAGGGCCGCCTGTGAGAGGTGGAAGGGGACTTCCTAACCTCCAACCAGACAATCCCGCCACTGTCAAGGGTATATAAAGTCGGTGGGAATATCCATGACCTGTGGGCATAGTCAGCTTTTTCACTAAATATTTCTTCTTCACTCTCTTTTCTTCCTTGTTTTCTATTTTCTCTTTCTTTTTTCCTCTTCTCTACCTCCTTTTTTTCTCCCCTTTTTTTCCCTCTCTTCATTTCCCCCCCCCCCCCCCTCCCCCCTCCCCCTCATTCCTCCACTCTCCCATCTTCTCTCTTCCCACCCACTGCACCGCGGGAGCACACCCAAGTATTTTAAGTATTCTGGCTATTTTTTGCTGTCTACCCAATAAGAGGCTCTAACAGTCATATTCACTGTATATTAATCACTGGAAACATACTTAGCTTCACCATACCATAGCTGCTAGCTTAAATCACTTGAGCAACCAATGTCCTCAAAACATTTCTTGCAATCTGGTGTATAATACAAGACAATAATATCAGAAGCATGGTTGATGGCTCTGAATTACAGTGAATGTTATTGGTAGTTACATGTATACCCTTGCAAGTGTGATGATTATTTGATTTTCTGTATCGCGATAGCACTTATTTAAAGTAGATGCAAACCTGTTTCAAGTTTACATATTCTTTACCGTGACAATATTCATGTGAATTATATGTTTCTTTCATTTATTTTCACCTATTTGGCATATATTTTGATGTAAGGCATTTTTGAGCCTACAACTCTGTTTTTCAGAACAGATATTAGCAACACCCACGGGTAGTTACATTTGGTAACAGGACGTTGTTCCTTTTGTTCCTTTTGGATACAATGTGTTGACTCAGATGCTTTAGGACAGACCTAAGCATAATACTCAGGATAGTTTATTCGAGTCGACATATACAGAGAAGCTATTTCTATCTATGGGGTTTATTCTAGTTCATTCTTTCTGACAAAATCCTTCTTAGATGGACAAAACCATGTGCACTGCAGGAGGGCAGATGTAACATGTGCAGATAGAATTAGATTTGGGTGAGTTATTTTGTTTCTGTGCAGGGAAAATACTGACTGCTTTATTTTACACTGCAATATAGATCTCACTTTGAAGAAAAACCCCACCCAAATCTAATTCTCTCTGCACAAGTTACATCTGCCCCACCCGCAGTGCACATGGTTTTGTCCATCTAAGAAGGATTTTGTCAGAAAGAATGAACTAGAATAACCCCCTATCAATTTACCCTCTTCTACCTATAGTGTGGTGTGTTACTGAACTAGGAGAACACATGCCCGGTGGGCACTGATATATCGGTGTGAATCTATATATGTTCTATGTGTGTGTGTCAACGTAATTTTTACGTTTGTTGTCTAGTATAAAATTTAAACATTAAACCTATTAAAAGCTAAGTTTTAAGTCTACCATACCCTGGGTGGGACTCATCTACCCCACTCTCCCACGTGTCACTAGTACCTACATTTATCCACATATAATTGACATTGTTCCCACATTAGAATTTTTTCTGCAATTTGGCGTAAGACTCCATACCATCGATTAGCTTGTGTTGTTTTATACCATAGAATATATTTTACAATATATTGTTACCAAAGTTTCAATTGATTACGGTTTTGTAATCACAATTTAAGAGTGCCCCAAAAAAGAGAGAGTCTTTTCTCCTCCTTGTTTGCATATAATTACTCTCTAGGGTGCACCTCCACGCGATTTATTTTGTGAGAATCTGTTCCACAGACCTCTTGACCATATCTGAATTGTGGATTATCTAAATTATACTGTTTTTGTATCATACCTAGCAGGGCCGGTGCAAGGCATCTAGGCGCCCTAGGCAAACCTACAGGATACCGCCCCCCCCCCCCCCGCCACCCTACCAACTTCTCACATACACTTCCTCCCTCTATGGGGGGGGGGGTCATCTCCTATAATAGGAGATGACCCCCCCCCCCTTATAGAGGGAGGAAGCGACACCTTGTTAAAAAAATTTTTACTGCCACGCACCATCCTATAGGAATAGGAGGTGACCCCCCCCCCCCATAGACATAGGAAGCGCTGCGCTGCGCACCTTGTCAAATATTGATTGACTGCCTCTGCCACCGCGCCACCATGCAGATGACTGGCAGTGGGCGGCAGATCAGTGTGTGAGTGAACAGAGTAGCTGGGTAGGAGGGGGCGGGCGGCGGAGATTTGCAGGCCTGCTGAGCCTGTGTCGGTCACGGCGCAGCACGGGCACGGCACCGGGTGGGGGGAGCAGTGGATTCACCGTCTGCGGACTGCGGCTAAGTTGCCAGCGGGGGCAGGGGCAGGAGCTGGCGCCGCGGCCTGATGACCGTCCGGGCGACAGCGACTGACTGACTACTGTCTGTCAGCGCTGGCGCCTGGCGGCAGCCATGTACACGGGCGGGGGGGACGGGGGTAGTGTAGTCCGAATCATACTTACAAGAAGCTCAGCTGAGCTGTGCAGTTGTTTTGCTGTCTGAGCCTCGCCGCTGCCTTCTTGTTCCTCCTCCGGCTCTCTCCTCGCGTCGACGTGCGTAGCAGCTTCCTCCTGCTGCTGCTGCTGCTGCTGCTGCTGGCCAGGCCAGCTCACTACCGCCCTCCAGTGGCCGGCGCCCTAGGCAAATGCCTAACCTTGCCTAGTGGTGGCGCCGGCCCTGATACCTAGTCATTACTGTTACCTGTGCACTGATCCATCTACCACTTCCCTTTTCCCTTACAAAATAAGTCAATCAATTTGATTCTAATCATAAATAAAGATTATTGTAAAAACATTTTGACTTATTTTTGTTTGTACTAAAAACAATTGAAATCACATGACCATACACCCTAATGCTTTTTATTTCTTTCATCTACTGATTTTCATTAATTCTGATAAAATTTACTGTATATTTTAACTATTCTGAGCACATGGTGGGATATTAGACTATTAGGTAAAATTATGTGTATGTTCTATTGCAAATATCTACAAAGAGTGCCCATTTCTCCTCATTATTTTCCATACAGTGGAGTAACTATAAATTTTGATTACTTCACACGCATAACGGAGAAGCTGAAGCAGGATAGAGGAAGAGAGACCAGCAGACATTGCTGGTTCCCTTGGCTCTGACGCATCCCAGGACACCATAGCACACCCATCCATCCGCCCATCCTGTACACAGTAGCCAATAGCCGACTCTGTGTACAGTCAATTGTATCAGTGGGGGGATTTGTTGTCTCTGCCATGGCCGCACCCACGCTGCGGCTGACTCTCTCATGTTAGTGCGTCAAGCGCATGCCAGCGACCACACAGACCCCGCTGCCACTTGCCCCCCAAATGCTGGGGCTGCCTTACAGTAGTTATGCCACTGTTTCCATATTTGTTTCCTCTAGATTACTTTTGTGTTGTCTAGCAAATACTCAGGTCATACCTGGATGGGGAGTCAAGATAGAGTAACACTGTGGGAGAAATTTACTCAGATGGGGGTTCTATGGGATGTTGCTATGGGCAAGCAATCAGATTCTGTCATTTTCTAAAAAGCGTTAAATAAATAAGAAGTAGATTCTGATTGATTGTCTCATAGCAACACAACATCCGATTTCAAAGAGAACTCCCATCTTAGTAAATGTGTCCCTGTGACCAGTGTTCCCTCTAAGCTGTGCGCACGTGCGCGCGCACACAACTCGACGAGCGTGCGCACAGACATTACAACAGAGCGCACAAAGCAGCAGTGGTCCCTTTTTGCAGTTGTGGACTCAATTAATGTGTGTTCCACCCATTAACTACATTGTGTGCTGTGTTTTGAATGTTTAAATGTTTAATATCATTTTGAAGTAAAGTTAACACAAATGCTGGACGTCATTATCCAGTTATAAATAAGTGACGCACAAAAATTTAAATTTCCTTCCAAAGTTGCACAGCCAAAATCTTTTGCCGCACACAGCCCTCGTTATATTAGAGGGAACATTGCCTGTGACTGCATTGCACTCAGCCATTAATACATGTGCACAGTTTCCTTATTTGAACAGTATGCCAAAATCCTTTGTCACCTCAATTTTTTTCACCAGCTTGACAGTTAACAGCAGAAACCAACAAAAGCATAGTGTTGTACGATTCTGTACATGTACTGTGGTAGAGGGGCTTGACAGACTACATTAGATAGATGCAGTTAAACCCTAAAAAATTTCCCCTGATTTTTAAATTCCATTTTTTTTCTTAGCACCTTCAGTCACAATATATTTTAGTAATCCATTTCTCGGATATTATTGTAATGCACACTGTTTATTATAGTTGATAGGAGTCAGTGAAGGTATTGTGGCTCTGAAAATCAGAGCATGATTACATGCTCCAACCAGTTGGTGTTGTATGTGAAAAAAGGACGTTGATGAGATGTTCACACATTTTCACTTTGTACGTTTACATATTATTTTCCCTCTCTGCATACCATAGAGCACTTCTAGTTTACTGAGGTGCCCCATCTAGACCCAAGCTGTATTGAAATAACATAAACATCAACAAGCATGAAAAGAGGTCAGTTGCTCTCATACACACTTAATTGTGGGAATTGTGTGCTAAATTGTAGTTAATTAGCAGCACAATTGCATATGCAACATATGTTTTAAGCTATATTATTATTAATATTATTATTAGTAGTAGTAGTAGCAGCAGCAGTAGTAGTGGTAATAGTAATAGTAGTAGTAGTGGTGGTAGTATAGCAGTAGGGGTAGTAGTACAGTAGTAGTAGTAGTAGTCATCATCGTAGTAGTAGTAGTAGTAGTGGTGGTCGTAGTAGTAGTAGTAATAATTGTGGTAGTAGTAATAGTGGTGGTGGTAGTAGTAGTAGTAGTAACAATTATTTATACAGCACACACAAAGTCTGCAGAAACTTTACAGAGAATATTTGGCCATTCACATCAGTCCCTGCCCCAGTGGAGCTTACAATTTACCACATATACATGCACACACATACACTTATTTCTGAGGTTAATTTGGTTGGGTGCCAATTAAACTACCAGTATAATTTTGAATTGTGGGAGGAAACTGATGTACCCAGTGGAAACCAAGGCAAGCACGGGGAGATTATTAAAACGCCACAAAGTTAGGGCCATGGTGGGAAACCCATGCCCTCAGTACTGTTCTTAAGAGTGAATAAATAGCTTTATTAAATTTTAAATGTACATATTTCAGTAATATAGATAAGTTTAAATGAATTTAAATGATGACATGCTGAAAGACAAAATAATAATTTTATTAAAGGAAAGTAAAAGGAAATCTGATCAATCAGACCGCTTTAAATGGTCTTTTTTTTTTTTATAAGTACTTTTTTTTATTAAGTACTTGGGGATCCAACTAGTCGCAAATGAAAAGAACTTAATAGACTGTAACTATGGACCCTTACTATATCATATAAACCAAAAGATAAATGAATGGATGAGGACAGAATTATCCTTGCTAGGTAGAATAGCAGTTGCCAAAATGTTTTTATTACCTAAAATTCTGTACCTCTTTAGGGCAATTCCAAGATGGCTCCCCAAGTACTGGCTTTATAGATTTGATGCCCTATTAAATAAATATATATGGAATAATAAAAAACCCAGAATTGCCAAAAAGTTCCTGACTCTCCCAAAAAACAGAGGGGGTCTCGCCTTCCCTAATCTAGAAAACTATCAACTAGCGGCTCTGTTAGACCAGATAACCCAGTGGAATGGAAGCATAAGCGGAGCAGTGGAGGTAGAAAGACATCAAGGTGACATAGGAAACATCCCCTTGAAGGACCTAATATGGCTCCCCCCTATGTTCCTCGGCCAATCCAAATATGCACTAAGATCAGTGGAGGTGGGGTTGAAAGCATGGCATAAATACTTGGATCAAATCGGCAAACTTGGAGCCTTGATAGGGCATCTCCCTATTAACTCCATGGCTAAGGCCATACCGAATTTAAATTTAAATACATGGAAGAATAAAGGGGTTAGCACAGTCTCGGACCTGCTCAGTAACAAACAACTAATGACTTTTTCGCAAATCAAAGGAAAGTATGACATTCCCAATCTTGATTTCCATAAGTATTTGCAAATAAGACATTGGTTGCAATCCAACATATTCCAGAATAAAGAGAAAGCGGTACTACCAAGGGAGATAGTCGCTCAAATAACTGGAGCACGAAAAAAAGCGGGAATCTCCTTTTGGTATAAGGCTCTAACTCAAGAAAAAGAGGAAAGGAAAACTAGATGGCAAATTAAGTGGGAACAAGACCTAAACTTTTCCCTTGAACTGAAACAATGGGATCAACTATTCGAAATGATACACCGAATGTCCAAAACGTCTATTCATACGGAAAGATATCTTAAGATATTTTATCACGCATATTACACACCAGTTAAGATACATAGAATCTTTAGGGAGCAAGCGGATGTGTGTTGGAGATGCTCTATAGAACGCGGAGATCTCATACACATCTTTTGGTCCTGCAAGAAATTAGAGGGATTTTGGACAGACATGGAAATTTTTTTATCTGAGCTTATGAGAACGAGACTGCGTTTAACCGCCCCAATGGTTCTCCTACATATCGGGGTGTCTAGTTTGGCACAGGCAAAGAAGTATTTGTTGAACCAAATTCTTAGCGCCATCATAACAACCATAGCACAGCTATGGAAACAAGACCAGCCCCCTACACTACAGATGGTAATAAACAAAATAAAGTTTAATTTTAAGATGGAAACGCTGAACAATCCAGGAAACTCTAAAATATGTAAACTATGGAGAGAGTGGGAGAAGATACAGATACTAGTATAATCATTGAGGAAGAATTGATGGATATTAAGAGAAACCTAAAGAGAAGCCCAGACTTAAGACCTCTAATTACCCTATCCCCTCCCCTCCTGTTGTATTATAGATTGAAGAAATTACTAATCCAGTAAACCTTGACTCTCGAGAACTGTAACCTGTCTTGATATGTATGTTTGTAAGTCATGTATTGTATTTGTATCTGTATTGTCTAAAAAGTTAACAGGCAAATGTGTAACTCTACTGTCTGTATTAACGATTTTTTTTTTTTAAACAAAACTGAAATAAAAATGTAAAACATAAATGGTCTTTTATAACTAATTTTATTGTCCAACATCATGATGTAAAGAAGATACTCCAAAAACTCTGGAGTCTCCTCAAAAAGGACCCAGTAGTTGGTGACAAAATTCCCCCAGTTCCCAATTTGATTTTCAGACGTGCCCCAAATCTGAAGAACACATTGTTCAAAGCATGTGTCCAGTTTCTCCCCAAAAAAATCAGTGATTTATTCTAAAGGTTTTTATCGTTGTGGGGACTATGTGGGTTGCAAGAATATACCTAATACCTTTGGGATGAAAATAGAGGAACTTATAACTAACAATGTCGTATATGCAATCGAATGCACCTGCTCAAAGTTTTATATTGTCAGATTTAAAAGATCTTTTAAAAGAAGACTGAGTGAACACCTTAGAAACATTAAAAATGGCTTAGACACACATGCCCTATGGGCACATTTTAAGAGTTGCCATCAATGTAATATAGGTGAAATAAAAAATGTCTTTATCTTACAAAAGTGACCCCAGGTATAAGATTTTACAAAAAAAACCTAACAAAATGTGAAATGTCCATAATTTTTAATTATGGTACTCTAATACCATGTGGATTAAACAAGGACTTCGAGACAAAATGGATTTTATAAAACTTTTTTATTATGTCACTTTTTTACCATGTCACTTTTTAAATCATGTAACTTTTATGTATATATTGTTATCAAAGCACTTATATATGTTTTTTTCATTTACGAGGACAAAAGCCATCTACAGTATAATAGCACTTGCACTTTAAACATGGATAAAGCTCATATACCACCATACATACAATGGAACTATATTGGTGGAGAGAGGAATTGAGATGAAAGCGACGTAATTCAGTGATCCGCAAGCTCCAGATACCTCAGCCTCAGTTCTGCCTTTAGAGTGACCCGCAAGCCGGCGGGTGAAACGCAAACGTCATATCCACCTGCAGACGAAGAAACCGGAAGTTCAGTTCCCGGCGGCATATATTATTCAGTGGAATCAGCTGTGATAGCGGGGATGAATCAAACTAAGAAACGGACTGCAATGTGTCTGTATGTTTTAGCCCTAGGAGTTTAGCAGTTAGGTAATCTATGTCTGGAATTAGGTTGGACCTCTGTACTGCTCCAATTGGGTAAAAAACCCACAAGGTGTCAATTATTTTTTAAGCCTTGAAAAAGACACTTTGTATCGAAACCGGTCAGCTTTCAAACACTGAGGAGGATTACAGAGGTTCTTATCACCGTGGAGGAGCATCCAGGGACGCCTGTAATTTCCATCTTATGCTCAAATTGTCTGCATTCATTTTGTGGACAATTTCACATGGTGAGAGTCCCCTGATCTTATCCTCAAGTTTCTATGTATTTTACTGTGTTTTTAATTAAAACGTATTGCACCATGATGTCTCTTCTGTCCTTTTGAGTAAACATCTCTCTTGGAAAGAAAGAAAAGGAATCCTCTGGTGGTATTAACTCCCCCTGAATCAAAAAATGCTGTTATCTACAATGATTTAAGCAGACATAAAATTCTAGTACGAATTTTTGTAATCAAAGATGTTTTACATAATTGTGGTCACAATATTTTATAGCAATATTACACTATTGTTGATTTTCTTTTCTTTTTGGGCTCATTTTCCCACATGAGAGTAAAGGATCATCACCGATAGCGCTGTGGAAATTTTCCAATATCTCTTGTGGAATTGAATTTCTGGAAGATTTTTCTGCCTGGCTCCCTTACTTCCTTTCCTCTGACATCTCAACCATCATCATCATGGGTGACTTCAACTTTGCTATTGATAGCCCAAAATCTGCTGCTCATGCCTCCAAACTACTCTCTCTAACCTCCTCTACTCATCGGGAGGGCCACTGCCTTGATCTGGTATTCAATAAGCTGTGCTCAGTGTCTGAATTCACAAATACTCTTTTTCATCTCGCAGATCAAAACCTTATCACCTGCATGCTGTCCTCTGGTACTTTTAACTCAAAAACACTAAAATCCTTTAATCCACCTCAAAATATTAATTTTCAAGTACTCTCCTCCTCACTGAAACAACAGCTTGATCCTATTTCGGCATTCACTACTCCTGAGATGTCGATATCACACCTAAACATAACTCTGAAAACAACCCTGGATGAAGTGGCTCCAGTTAACAACCACACTCCACGTAGGCCTAGATGCCAACATTGGCACTCTAAATTAACGAGATTCCTACAAAATCTCTCACGCAAAGCTGAGCATAAATGACATAAATCTCACAGTCCAGTGGATTTCTTTACATATAAGACTATCTACCAGTCCTATAGTTGTGCCCTGGAAACTGCCAAACAAACATATTTTCAACCCTACCTCACCCAAGCCACCAGCCACTATCCATGCCCAAGATCTTGCTTCCTACTTCAGGGATAAAATTGACAAGATCAGAGATGAATTGGTACACTCCAACTCAGTTGGTGATCTGCTCAATTACATACCTGAGCTCTCTGATGCATTTACTTCATTTGATCCCACAAATGAAGATGAAGTATCTGCACTTTTCTCTTCCTCCCACTTTACTACCTCTCCTCTTGACCCTATACCCTCACAAATAAGAAAATCTCTGTCTCCTGTGCTCATCCCAATCTTAACTAAAATCTGTAACCTCTCTTTCTCTACTGGTGTCTTTCCTTCATTGTTCAAACACACAGTCATTACTCCGCAGCTATTATTAGGGAAAAAAACAAACAGAATTCTGATCCAAGCTCTCTCTCAAACTACCGTCCCATTTCTCAACTTCCATGCACCTCCAAACTACTTGAAAAACTTGCCTACACTCGCCTCACACACTTTCTTAACTCGCACAACTTACTGGACCCGCTTCAGTCAGGCTTTCATGCCCAACAAGAAAGTGTATTGATCAGTGCGCTACTATCTGCAGCTGGTACTGGGACTTGTCAGGTCCCAATTAGATACAAGAATAGAAAAAAAGAGATGTACCAGCGCTGGCTGAAAGAATATATAAATATTCAGAACGGTATCCTGTACAATAATTTTATTAAAAGGATTTCTCTAAAAGAGCTGTATTATTGGTAACTTGATATAGTTATCAGTAAAATAGGGGGTTACAATAAAACATTGGACATTCAATTTGCATCACAATATTATTAACCGGCATATATTAGTATATTACCACACGGACATCTTGGATGTTAGTCCCATTGGAGCAGGTGACCAGGTGGCCAATCACAGTCCCAAAAACAGAGTCCAGTTGTTGTATTGGTTTCTCTGGTGGGAGAGATGGTAAACCTGGAGGATAGATGTAAATTCCAGTCGCTGCCTCGGAGTTGTATGTCCGGATGGGGTGGTGTAATTGCACTGGAGAGTCCGTTAGAGTGTAGATTTCGCCTGACCTGTATGGATGCGTTTTAGAATATAGTCCAATCTGTGATGGGGGATTGTAAAATGGGCTCAACGCGTTTCTCTGGGTCCAACACCCAGCTTCTTCAGGAACAGAGTATGAGTGTGTCACCATATTGGGCTGTATATATACCCCAGTGGTGATTATCAAATTGGATACAGCTGTGCAATGTTAAATAACCATAGGATACCGTTCGTTAAAATACAACAAATAGTTTGTTTCCAGAAGGCAGATCTATCTAGCTTGTTTGGTCACAGTGGAAATACAGAGAATTCACTAAAACAAGCAATTTAAACTGAATATAACATAGATTCGGTCTTTGTCACGTGACCTATCTGTGTCACGTAATGCACACGTCACCCGGAAACCAGTGTATGGGCATACGTGCAATGTATTGGTTTCGTCTGCATATAATGCAGCGGTTAGCAGTATAGGATCATTTCAGTGCAGAGCGGACACAATTTGTACTTTTGTAAGAGTAAAGAAGGTGGCGATCGGTACAGAGATAGCATAAATAAATAAGGTTTTGGCCGGAGGTCCAGTCACGTGTGGTGTTTTATCCAATCGGAGTCCGTCACGTGATCGGAGATGTTGCCGATCACGTGGGTACGCCTCTGATGTTCATGTCGCCTACCGTGGTAGGTGGTTTGTTTCTTCTTAGAGACCAATCAGATATGTTGGTTTCTTTAGACGTTTTTAGTCACGTGGGGGATGTGTTCGTCATGTGTATCTACAGCCAATGACGCGCTGGTCACATGCAGTGAAGGACCAATAGTATTATCATTACATGACAGGTTGCATTGTTACTAAAGAAACCATCCACTCGTTTTTGATACAGGTTACAAAGAAAGAATGTAGAGAGAGAGTATAATGTTTCAAAGAGAGAATATGATGTTTCAATTGATATCAATAATGGGGAATATATAATACATTTTATTCTAATGTGTTCAGTATTGATGCTGGAGTAGTATCTCTCCGTAGAGACGGTACACAGCAGCATCATATTTATCAATCCTTTTAATAAAATTATTGTACAGGATACCGTTCTGAATTTTCATGCCCAACACTCCACAGAGACAGCACTGACTAAAGTTGTGAATGATCTAGCCACTGCTAAGTCTAAAGGCCACTATTCACTACTATTTCTTCTAGATCTCTCTGCTGCTTTTGATACTGTTGACCACACACTTCTCATACAAACACTACAATCCCTAGGTATTAAAGACACAGCCCTCTCTTGGGGCCTTATTCTGGTTGGTGCGGCCGGGCCGTACGCGTACGTTCCGGGGTTTTTTCATGATCTGCGCATGCGTACATTCGCTAATGCGCAGACGCGAACACTCCACAACGCTTACGGACGGGTCTCTCCGTGCGAAAAAACCTGTACGCGAGTGTACGGGCATTGGGGGCGGCATAGGGGCGTGTTGAGGGGAGCGGCCGAAATAATGAGGAAAATGGGCGTAAATATGGGAGTACACGGGGGTGTGCACCAAAAATGAGCGGTGCTACTACCGCACGATCGCCTAAAGCACCGTTCATTTCGGACACAAAACAGGCGGCCGCCAACCGCCAGCTCAGACCACCCCTACAGATACCGCATGCCTGCGTGCGCCTGGGTTTGCTAATTTACGCTGATTACTATTCAAACACATACACCTGAATGTAATAAGCAATGCTGCAGTCTATTAAGTCAAAACCATGATTTCACTACCTGCAAGCCACACACAGCACTCAAACACATTGGAAGCTTATCTTTCTATACTTCTCTACATTTAAAGGTTTGTTTAATTTAAGGTAAGAATCTTTTTAAGACCTGCTTATATATGCTAAGGTAGGTATTTGTTAAACAGTTAGACACATTCACTACATGCTTTCATAGACTTTACACAGTAGCACACTCAATCTACACAAGTCGACATGTGTCAACGTGTTCACTCTAATACAAACATAGGTTTTGTATTTATGATACAATAACATAAACCACATCTAACACCTACAAAGGATGTTTCAGCAATGTTTTAAGCCCATGCCCACTATTTTGCACATTAATTAATTCAATCAATTAATTAATTTTCATAATTATAGTTGAAAGGCAAGATTTGCAGGTCCATATATGTGAAGGGTATGTCAGCGTACACGGACGTACGCTCACTCTCACGAGCGGTGACATAAGCTGAGTTTTCTATTGAAAACAATAGGGACCCGTCCGTGCAAGCTGGCGTACGCTCAGATAGCCGCAAGAAGTCGGTGGGAAGACGGACGAGAGACGTCCGTAAACGGTGGCGTACACTCTGTTGTACGCCAGTTGTCGGAGTGTAAGGGCTGGGCCGTCCGTGTACGTTGGCGTACGCTCAATTGTACGCCACTCCCCTTTGACGTTGTTTCTGGCCGTACGTATGCGGCTGATTTGTGGGTGGACTTAACCCCAACGGCCGCGTACGGATAGCGTACGTTAATAGTGAACGTACGCACGTTTGGCCGCTACGATCAGAATAACCTCCTTGGTTCTCATCCTACCTCTCTAACTGCTCCTTTAGTGTTTGTTTCTCTGATACTACCTCCTCTTCGCTACCTCTTTCAGTTGGAGTACCTCAGGGTTCAGTTTTAGGTCCTCTGCTTTTCACAATCTATACCTCATCTCTTGGCAAACTAATCAGCTCCTTTGGATTTCAGTATTATCTGTATGCAGATGATACTCAGCTCTACCTATCCTCCCCGGACCTGTCAACCTGATATCTCTATTGCTGTTGAGAAGATGACAATCACTCCTACCTCTCAAGCACGTTGCCTAGGTGTTATAGTTGACTCTGAGCTTTCCTTTGTACCCCACATTCAATCTGTCTCAAAATCATGCCACATGCACCTAAAAACATATTTTAAATTCACCCTTACCTTACAGAAGACACTGCAAAAACTCTAATCCATGCTCTCATCATCTCACGCATTGATTATTGCAATGGTCTCCTTATTGGCCTTCCCCAATACAGACTCGTACCACTACAGTCCATCATGACTGCAGCTGCGAGGCTAATTTTCCAAGCCAGACGTTCATCGTCTGCAAAGCTACTCTGTCAGTCACTTCATTGATACCTGTATTCTACCGTACTCAATACAAATTATTTTACTTACACACAAAGCCATAAACCAATCTACACCAACATACATATCTTCTCTTATCTCCAAATATCATCCAACACGACCTCTACACTCCTCCCAAGATCTCCGTCTCTCATCCACACTCATTACTCACTCCCATTCCCGATTGCAGGACTTTCTTCGGGCTGCACCCACTCTGTGGAATGCCCTCCCAAGCACAATAAGACTCTCCTCCAGTCTCCAAACCTATAAGCGTTCCCTGAAAACTCATCTCTTCAGGCAAGCTTATCAAATTCCAGAACCAGTCACAGAACCTTGCATTCTGGTGGAATCAATGCAATAAAGAATACAGTATCTATCCTTATGTATCAATGCCTATTTCCCTATAGATTGTAAGCTTGCGAGCAGGGCCCTCCTACCTTTGACTGTCTGTAAATACCTTGTTTGTTGTATCACTGTCTCCTTTGTAAAATGCAACGGAATATGCTGCGCTATATAAGAAACTGTTAATAAATAAAAAAATGTATCAGCCCCTACATCACACAAATAAGGTAACAATTGAGAGTTTTCTGCCTTTACCAAACATCGCAAAGATTAAATTACATCCAGATGTTTTCCCATTGAAAAGTATACAAGTCACAACTGTAATAGTGTGCAACAGTTAAAACTGCACACCAAACCTTACCACAAATTGCCAAAATGATAGGTGAGTTTGTCAGAAGTATGCACAGATCAGTGCTAGCAAAAAAGTTAAGAAAGAGTTCAAAATGTAAAAATAAATGACATGCTATCCCCCTAGCAAGTATAATCAGCACCGGTCCTAGTTGTAAAAATTACTTAGGTTCCCCTGTATTTAATCAATCAGCACTGGGCTCTTGACCCAGGCCTGGTTCCAAATATACTGGGGAAAAAGGACATATAAGTCCTCAAGTTTTTAAAACTAGCACCAGTCTCCACTAGTTAATAAGGTAATGCCACAGCCCGGGGACACTTTTATGTTGGTCCCCCCCCCCCCAACTAGTCAGCCCTGGCCATAGTCTCTGGGGGGTAGGGAGGGAGAGATGCACTACAAAAATGTTATGTGAAGACAGAGAGAGTGCAGCCAACATCAGTCCTTTTGCTATACTATACTCATTAACGTGTGTGTGTTTACTAAATGTAAATGTGTATGCATGTATGTATAAGTATGTGTGTAGGCCTGTCACAGATGTTTAGTTATACTATTTGCTTTAAGCTTCAACACTAAACCACCTACCCACCTCCCCCATCCAAACCCCTGAACACCCGACCAGCTACCCACCCCCATCCAAACCCCTGAACCCCCAACCAACTACCCACCTTCCATCCGAACCCCTGAACACCCAACCACCTACCCACCCCCATCCAAACTCCTGTTCCCCTAACCACCCCCCATCCAAACCCCTGAACCCCCAACCACCTACCCACCCCCCATCCAAACCCCGGTTCCCCCAACCACCTACACACATTCAAGCAGCCACCTGCACAAGAAGAATGGAGCATTAAGTACACAATATGCCTCATGCACTTACACACATGTCGATACACTTATTTGTATGACAATGATAACATGTGTTTGAAATTACATACACTAATACAATACAACATTTCACATGCCAACAGCACACCAAACCCAAGTACAGCGTGCAGTCCGTGCATCCATTGGGAGGCTGCACCACCACCTCCTTTAGCAGAAGAACTTGGCTACCTCCAAGACCTTTTGATTGTTTTTTTCTTTTAAATAAAGTTATATACAAGTTAGAAGTTGTCTGTGTTTTTTTTTTTTTCAACATTACTTGTAGTTTTGTTTATGGGAGGAAAATAGGTACATACTGTATATACATCTGTAATACTGATAGTATACTGATACTATCATAGATAAGTGATCAAGTCCACACACGTACTGGGCCACATATGCATGGAAATGTAATACATGGAAGTGACAACATTGCATGACACAATATTGGAAAACTCAAAAATGACATGTATTTATTTATTATGTGTAATGTATCTCAAATATATATTAGATGTAGGTTAAATAATGGTTACAGACCTGTAGCACTTATACAAATTGAAGGTGTGTTGAAAAAACATATTGAAGTGGTGCAAAGGTCATTGCAGTATGTAAAAATGTGGGACAAATAAATGCAAGTAGTTTGGAAAATGGCACATTCTACTGAATATATTGAAATGTCGTAAGGGTTAATGAAAACTTCAATTTGGGTAAAAAATTATTTAATTGAAAGTAATAAAGAACATAGAGTTTGGCTAACTGTTTAATGTGTTTGAAGCATAAGTTCCGTGTGGATTCGTGCTGTGCTGTGAAAATCTCCACCAGAGGGCGTTTGGTCGGCTGTCCGGCCACTTGCACGCTGAAAGACCATGCAAACTTGGTGAGTTCCATCCGCATACGGTGGTGTTGATGACGATCCACGCCACTCCCTCTTATGTGGTAATCCAACTGAACGGATGCAGTGGCCTTACAGTTGTGTCTTCGCTTACCGTGTTGGTGTGCGGTGCATTCGGTCCGATACATGCGAACGCACGTCTCAATGAGTGAACCCGAATAAGGCTCATAGGCCTTTATTCAGATCTGATTGCAGTACAAATTTGTTTGGAAAATGCACAAAACCATATGCACTGCAGGTGGGGCAGATGTAACATGTGCAGAGAGCGTTAGATTTGTGTGAGTTATTTTGTTTCTGTGCAGGGTAAATACTGGCTGCATTATTTTTACACTACAACTTAGATTTCAGTTTCAACACACCCCACCCAAATTTAACTCTCTCTGCACATGTTACACCTGCCCCACCTGCAGTGCACATGGTTTTGCCCATTTCCCAAACAAATTTGTACTGCGATCAGATTTGAATAAAGGTGCCCATGCACGTACCGATTACCTGGTACTTTTTGTGCTAAAATAGCATCGTTGCACATGCGTTGTGCATGCGATGCGATGCTATTTTAGCACAAAAAGTACCGGGTAATTGGTACGTGTATGGGCACCTTTAGGGCCATAGGGCCTTATTCGAGTTCACTCTTTCAGACAAAATCCTTCTTAAGGTACCCATAGACGGTCCGTTCCCGGACCGTCCGTTTTGTACTATGCGATGCGCGCTCCCACGCATCACATAGTACGGTACAAAAAGTATGTGCTGCACATACATTTTGTACTAGCTAAACATCGGATCGGATCGCATTGCATGCACTAGGCATGCACTAGGCATGCGATCCGATACGATGCATGCTAATTAAGACCCAAACGGATCCGTTTAACGGACCGTGTATGGGCCCCTTTAGATGGACAAAACCATGTGCACTGCAGGGGGGCAGATGTAACTTGTGCAGATCTAATTAGATTTGGGTGGGGTTTTACTTAAAAGTGAGATCTATATTGCAGTGTTAAAATAAAGCAGCCAGTATTTACCCTGCAAAGAATCACCAAAAAATCACCAAATCTATTTCCATCTGTACATGTTACACCTGCCCCCCTGCAGTGCACATGGTTTTGTCCATCTAAGAAGGATTTTGTCAGAAAGAGTGAACTCGAATAAGGCCCATAGTTACACACAGATGTGTTTGCTGATATGCTACAGTAATACTATAGGGTAAGCATTTGTAAACAGTTTTTCCCATTCCTAAAAACCAAGCTACATACCTTTCTTATTTAAAAGACAAAACTTCAATTATACATTATTTACCATCTTCTGTCTTCAATTTTAATTCATTGCATTTCTGAATGTTAAATTCTGTCTGAGGTCCTTACTATTTTTTTGCCTGTTTTAAAAGTGATAAATGCTTCACCAGTAGTTAATATAACCTCCCTGAATGTCCTTCATTTGTCAGAGATCGCAGCTTTTTACTGCAGGTCATTATTCCACCAAGAAAATGAAGGGAAATATTTCCAGTACACGACAAGTGATCTGTTTCTCTTCTCCACCCACCACATTAGCCTTTGAATGCTCTCATTATACCATTACTAATTAGAAATTCTCTCCAATTGGCGGCTGCATTAAAAAAAGACAGTGTGCTGAGCATATGGCATAATATCCTATTAATGAACACTCTAAATTCAAACTCAGGTCAGCTGTTCATTTCTTGTTCTTGTCACCCAAGCAAAAAAGAGCATTTTCTCTTCCAAATTCAGAGCATAGAATCAGGTGAATATGTGGCTGCCTAAGGCTATAGTGCTATTTTGCCAGCTGTATCAGAATAGATAGATAAATAGATACGTAGATTTGAAGAGTAAATGATACAGAGATAGCTCAAGACCCATTCTGTGCATGTGCAGAGTGGGTCTTGCACCAGCCACCTGTCAGCCGCAGTATGATTGAAATGCTATAGCATTTGGTGGGTGGAGCAAGGGAGGCACCCAGGCCCATTTTGAAAAAGTAACAGGTCCAGAGTCTGCATCATCATGCGTAGACTTACTGGACCTGGGTGTCTCGATTTGGCAAACAAGTTTGTGAAACCAACACAAATTATGGCTGAGAATGTTAATGACTTGGAATTGCACAGTACTGTAGGAGATTACAGAGTTGGGACACAAGACCTCATAGTGCAGATCAAGTGACTCAAGTGACACTTCATCACCTAAACTGTCATGGAATTGAGCATTAATGTAGCAGACAGCCACCGCAAGGACTTCTGGTACATAGACTCAGGAGCCACAGACCGATACTCTTATGTGAGGCGATGGGCGGTCACCCACATCGCAAAGCACAAAAAGTATGTGCTGCACATACTTTTTGAACTAGATCACAGTTCAAAATGCAAGAAGCACATCACTCCATGCATGGGCACCTTAATGTGAATTTTTGCTCAATCCGGGTGGTATAATGTGATTTTTGTCTCATTCCAATCAAATTTTGGCTCATTGTGTGTCGCATAATGTTTATAATGGGCAAGTATAAGGGGTCTACTATTGAGTTGCATAATGTGTATAAGAAGTATATGGCGTGGCACACTACACTCAAGAATATGCCCTCTTTTAAGGGGCCATTCGGCGCGCACATAGCAACGTTGTTCACTTTTCCATACCCCTACAAAAAAAATTCCACTTTGACCACTGATCCCTAACCTTCCATGTCTCTTGTTATCGACTAAAAATGTTGAGTGATGCTCACAATGTCTATGTAATAGGAGGTTGCCTTGTACGCAGAGGCGTAGTGAGGGCGGAGCACAAACTCTAGGTGCCGGAAGCTATCAGGGCACCGGAGTCACGCCGGCACCGCACCGCCATCTCGCCTGCTCAAGTGCACTCTTGTCTGCCAACTCAGTCCGTCTCCCCCGGCCGTCTCCCCGCTGTGTCCAGGAGATGTGGTGCTATTTAAAATTCACGTCTCCCACTGGACCACTAGCCAATAGGCGCTTGTGGTCCAGCAGCCAATCAACTGGTGACTGCTGGACCACGAGCGCCTATTGGCTAGCGTGGTCCAGTAGAAGATGTCAATTTTAAATAGCAGCACTGTGCACGGCTCCCAGACACAGCGGGGAGCCGGGAGCGGGGGGGGGGGCAGATTGCACCGCTGCTTTGCCGGCTGTGGGGGGGGGTGGCGACCAAACACTGCCCCTGACAGCTGGGGGGGCTCCACACTACTCCCACCCTCACTCCACACTATCACTCCCACCCTCCCTCCCTGCTCTGCACTATCACTCCCACCCTCCCTCCCTGCTCTGCACTATCAATTGCTCCCACCTTCCCGCCCTGCAAGCAATTTCAATCTCCCTTGGCAACGAGCAATTTCAGTCTCCCTTGGCATTGAGCATGAAGCCTCTGGCATCGAGTATGTAGGTAAGTGGCACTTAGGTGTTAAATGTGTAATGGGCATTACGGTTTGTTAAATAGTATGCAATTGGCATTGCGGTTTGTTAGTATGCGATGGGCATTATGGTGTGTTAGTATGCGATGGGCATTGCGGTGTGTTATATAGTATGTGATGGGCATTGCAATGTGTTCTATAGTATACAATGGGCATCATGTGTGGCCTTATGTGTAATTGGCGTTATGTGGCTTTACAGTATGTGTAATTGGTATTACAAAGTTTGCTAAAATGTGCAATGGGCATTAAGGTGTGTGGTATAATGTTGGGCCGTGCCCACTTTTCACTACGCAGGAGCCTCACCTACGACAAATTGGGGGGGGGGCGCGAAACATGCCCTTACTCCGGGCGCCGTGGCACCTAGCTACACCACTGCTTGTAAGAGGTGGCTGTTGGATGAGGTAACACCTGCCGGGCTCTGCCAGGAGGTCTAACCTACAATATGCGCTACTGCACATATGCTGCTTCTCTGCATGTCCTTCTCTATTGTTATCCACTGTGTATGGATGTGCCTCCATGACTTTACTGTTTTTGCAGCAATACAAGGCACTACAGGTTCCCCTATTGTTCTATACTACCACTGCTTTTATTTAAGGAGTGAAAAACTGAACACCACCATGCAGATGTTTCCATGTAAGCTGTTGCTGATGATGCATATGCATTATGGCATGGTTAATGTGATGCAGCGATGAGTGCGTGTACACATGCTCCCACTACCAAGGTTACAAAGGGCATACTACAAACACCCAACATAGACCATAAAGTAAATAAAAGGATGAACTCTGCGCATATCCACCCCAAAGTGAAAATATAGACTGAGTATCCTGATAAAATATTCAAGTTTTATTGGGCCAAATATGTAGTATTCTCAGTACAACATAATTAGCTATTTTAACAAACAATGTTGCAATAGTCTTGCACAAAAAGTGATTCCTAATACCGGTATACGGACACACAGGGGGTACACATGCACACAATAAAAAAAAAAAAGATAATAAAAATAAAAAAAATGAATAATAACAAATGAAAATAAACACCAGACTTTGGTTTTCATTCCATAAAAAAAAAAACTTAAAGTTGGATGAAAAATATATAAGAAAACCTTCTCCATTGCAACATCTAATATTTGAATTATTGTCATCTGTTATTGCCAGGAAGAGATTTAGGGGGGTAGTCAATTTGGAATTCCGAATGTCAGCACATTCCAACAGAATCCCAGGCCATTTTAATTTCTCTCAACTGCAACTCAACAGATGAAATTGAATGTTCCAGCTCTCGAGTGTTGGAAAGTCTGAGGATTGGCAAAAATGGCAGTGGATTTTCGAAAAACTGACGTGAATTTGACAATCCACGTCATTTCCGACAAAACAGATCTAACTTGTTTTAAAAATGATCTATTCTGTCGGAAATTGCCTTCAGTGCTGTCGCAAATGGCAGCATTGAATAGGCGAGGAACTACCAATAGTTATAGAAGTAGATGAGTCAGAATGCTGTACATGATTTTTTTTTTAATTTTCATTAATTCTTTCAATAGGTCAACAAAAAAGAATAACTATTATGACTCAATCAAATAATTTGGTCACCATAAAATTAATTTATGAAATTAACCCTGCAATTATGATGTTTGGGGAATAGAATGTGCTTGCTGCTACTTTTATAATAAAATAAATAATTTATATTATTATTAGTAATACTAATGATGATAGTCTATTGTCTTTAGTAAAAAAAAAAGTTTTTATCTTTTTATTTTTCTACATTTCTAGTTCATAGGGGAAGGTGTAAACTATTTTCTCACAATTACAATATATCATGAAAATTACAAAAACATTCTGATTAAAAATATTTGAAATTATTCACTGATTGATCTAATCTGAAATTTAATAAAACAAATCTATATTTGTTAATATTTGCATATGACCAAAATAACTAATCTAATTTCAATTATTTATTTTTATTAAATTACTCATAAATGCCCAATAAACCAGTGTAACTATCCAATTAGCATAAAAGAAAAAAAAACGCCAAATTTTAGAAATGTAGCCTTAAACTTAAGCATGTATGTTATTTTGGAAATACAACTTGGCATAGCAATGCCCTACAGTAATTTCAGAAGGTTAGTATGACAGATTGATTGACAGTAAGCCACTTTTGATTTTGCACTGCAGCATATTTATATTCTAAAAACATATGGTTATTCAGGCCTTTTTAATCAGAGGTTATGCACAGCATGTCTACAAATAGGATATCCTTCATGTAGGACTTGGAAGAAATACTGAAGGTGGTTGGCAATTCCAATATACTGTTATTATTTGTGGACCATTAGGCTGGTTCAGCTTCTCTTAGGTATTTCTTTGTATTTTGTAATCTGAAGTTTGTAAAAAGCTCTTCACATTAGCTAAATATATTTCCTCCAACTATTGCATGTCCTATTTGATGCTTTAGAAAGGATGTGATTGATATTTTTACACATTTTCTGTCATGTTATTACTAAAGTGGTTGAGATCATAACATACTGTACCATGGCATGTACCTTGACTGTCTAAGACAGAGGTGGGCAACAGGCGGCCCGCAGGACAGATGCGGCCTGCGAGCCGCTTATGTCTGGCCTGCCGCACAGACCTTCGACTAGCATTAGCGGCTGCTTATCATTTAACCAGCAGATTTTGCTTGGATAAAACAGATCTTTTCAGGCGGCGCCGTGAATGCCCAACTGGGAGACAAAGCTTGGCATAACATTGAATAAATAACAAGAATACAGTACAAATAAAGAGCGCACAGTTCAATACACATTACAGCTTGGATATAAGTATTGAGGACTCAATCAACATACAACTAGAGGCTAGAAGCCAATGATGGAGATGAGTATGCGGACAAAGATGGTCACTGAGTGTTGGAGTATAGAAGAGCTGTGAGTGACATGTGAAGAGAAGAGGCTTTGACAACAGGAGGGAAGAGGGCCCTACTCGGAGGAGCTTACAATCTAGTAGGAAGGGGAGACTGACAGATTACAAGAGGTGCAAGCAAGTGGGTGGTGGTTAGATAGCAGGATGTAAACAGGCAAGGGGTCAGAGAACCATCTGGTTTATGCAGTGGAAGGGTATGCTTTGATGAATAGGTGAATTTTCAGTGCCCGTTTGAAGCTTTGCAAGGTCGGGGAGAGTCTAATGGAGCGAGGGAGTGCGTTCCACTGAAGGGGTGGCAGCACGGGCAAAGTTCTGTACTCTAGCATGGGAAGCAGTGATCAGGATGGAGGAGAGACGACAGTCGTCAGCCAACCGTAGAGGGCGGGAGGGTGTATGAATGGAGATGAGGTTAGAGATATATGGAGCAATGGAATTAGAGATGGCCCTGTATGTGAGTGTGAGGTGTTTGAAGAGGATTCTGTAGGGGAATGGAAGCCAGTGCAGATTTTGTTGAAGGGGAGTGGCAGAATTAGAGCGGCGGGAGAGGAAGTTAAGCCTGGCTGAAGCATTGAGGACAGATTGGAGAGGAGCCAGTTGGGATTGAGCGAGGCCGGTGAGGAGAACATTGCAGTAGTCGAGCCGTGAGATGACCAATGAGTGGATGATTAGCTTAGTTGCACTCTGTGAGAGAAAGGGCCTGATGCGAGCAATGTTGCGTAACTGGAACCGGCAAGAATGGGCCAGGGCTTGGATGTGGGGTGCAAAGAAGAGGGAGGAGTCAAGAGTGACACCCAGACAGCGGAGTTGGGGAACGGGGGAGATGATGGTGTTGTTAACAGTGATAGAGATATTAGTAGGGGGCATAGCTCTGGGTGGGGGAAAGATAATGAGTTCGGTTTTGTCCATATTCAGCTTCAGAAATCGCTCAGACATCCAGGTGGAGATGGCAGAGAGGCAGTTGGAAACCTGAGAGAAAACAGTGGGGGATAGATCAGGAGAGGAGAGGTAGATTTGGGTGTCATCCACATAGAGGTAATATTGGAGGCCAAAGGAGTTAATGAGTGCACCCAGAGAGGAGGTGTACAGAGAGAACAGAAGGGGGCCAAGGACGGAACCCTGAGGGACCCCGACAGGAAGGATAGAAGGTGGTGAGGTAGAGCTATTAGGTTTTATTGTACAGTAAAATTATGGTTTTATGCCGCATGACATGTTCAACACAGAAAGATTTTAAAATATTAACAGATAATGCATTATATCTAAAATGTTTTGGTATGCCACACACTTTTTCACGCTATCACATTTCATCACACACTGGGGTGAGATGTAATAGGGTATGATTTTTTAGGTGTCTAAAAAATCGCACCAAATTGCACATGTCACATTTGTGATTTTTCAGCCGCAAGTCGCAAATGTAATTGGGTGCATTTTTTTTAGACAAATCTGGAATTCGCATGCGATTTAGTGTGATTTTTTAGTAATGAGAATGTGCAATTTTTTAGACATGTGCGGTTTTTAGTAATAACAATGTGAGATTTTTAAGAAATTGAATTGTGCGGTATTTAATAAAAAATACATGAGCATAACCAGACCTGGGCTCATTGAGCTGGTCCTAGTTCTGAACATAGAGGGGACAAAAAGCTTAGGGGCCCCTGTATTTCTGAAATCAGCCCTGGACTCTTGGACTGGTTCCAAAAATATGGGGGACAAAAAAACTTGGAGTCCTATGTGTTTTGGAACCAGCACCGGACTCCAACAGCCAGCAGTGTCATGTCAAAGTTGGGGGACACTTTTTATACATACAGATGGAGCGGGTCCCAGCTTTGCAGGGGATGGCAGAAGATTCGCCAGCCGCCAGCCGATGGAGGTGACGCGCGTGCATGAGATACGCGCGCGTCCCCTTACAAAGGGGCTCCCCCCGGGTCCCCACCGCCTCGCCGACGGTCGCCCCGGGTCCCGCCCCCTTCCCGCCCCCCCCCCTAACCCTGTCCATCTCCCTGAAGCGGAGACAGACAGGGTTCCCATCCCCCCGCTGACAGGAAACTGGGACGCACGTGCATGTGAGACGCACACGCGTCCCAGTCTCTATCGCCAGTGCTCGCCAGTGCAAGGGATCTGGCGAGCGCCGGCCAAAGATGGGACCCGCTCCATCTGTAGTCCCCTGGCTGTACCATGAGCACCGTGGCTGGTCAGCCCTGAAGTCCATGTGAGAGTCAGAGCATACCATTTAAGGGGGGTTCCCCATCCAGAGCTGAAGCCTGGGGCTGTCCCCAGTGTCTCAGGGCAGTGGACACCAGGCTGATACATGTAAAATTAGAATAATAAACACTGCTTTTTTACGGTTGAACTACAAGTCCCAGCATGTGGGGCATTAATGGGCCCCCTTAGACTTGTACTTTGCCTGTAAAAAAATGGTAAAATAAAGACACACACCCAGAATAGTACAGCTTTAGTAAATTCACCGGTATACATTACCCTTCCTCGCTCCAGCTATGATCCTATGCCGCAGCTCACCCCGCAATGACTGTGGACTGAGCCGGGTCCCCTCAAACTTACAACAGAGAATGCCACTGTCATTGTCCTGGTGGAGGCTGCTTAGCCCTGATTGGCTGTATGCAAGGGCATTACTACCATAGCTGCAGGGGGTGCAGCTGCTATGGGGCCCAGAGCTGAGAGGGGCCCACTTTGCCTGTCAAATGGGGCCCACATGTATCTAGTTATGCCACTGGCTGCATGCCTCAGGCATACAGCTAATCAGGGCTGAGCGGCTTCAACCAGGACAATGACAATGGGATTGGTTCCCTTGGCACTTACAGCGGAGAATGCCGCTGTCATTGTCCTGGTGGAAGCCGCTCAGCCCTGATTAGCTGTATGCCTCTCCATAGAGAGGCATACAGCCAGTGGCATAACTAGATATATGTGGGCCCCATTTGACAGGGCCCACTTGGCTTAGTCCACTCAGCACTTGCATTTGCAATTACATTTGACATTTTGATGTTTTCCATGGGAAAACATCTGGGTGCGATTTTTAAGGTGCAATTTTTTAGACTTGTCAAAATGTGGGAATTTTGCGCCAAAAAGTGTAATTTTTTTAAAGGAATTTGCATCCTATTACATGTGTGATTTTTGGCAAATGTCCAAATTCTGACATTTTTGATCAAAAATCACACATGTCTAAAAAAATCGCACACTATTACATTTTGCCCATGGTGTAAAAATGTATTATATAATTTGGTGATTTCTTAATCCTGTATCAGGCAATATACTGGTTCATTCTACTTGTCCAGTCTGTCTTCCAGCCATTGAGGGGCATTCTCTGCATTACTATACAAATTACAAAGATATCCTGTACAAAAAGGTTTTACAGGATATCTGCCTTTGCCTCTACAGGTTGCAGACAAAATTGTAAACCTACAACAGAAACTCATTATTTTCTATGTTATAGTGTAATTTACTCAATTTTTCTCAAATTTCCTGTTTTTTAAGATTATATACTGTAGGATATTATTTCTTATTTTATTATTATTATTATTATTATTATAATATTTTTCACAGTTTTTTTCACCTCAATGTCAACACAGTCAACATGGACACAGTTTAATGTGCACCGCATCCCCTCGCATAGCTTACATCACTCGCTATGCGTCGGGCGCACTATTTTATTCTCCACCATGCCCTAGTGGATGGTAGGCCATGAAATACCGCCTGTCAGCACATGTCAGCTCATAAAACAGTGAAGAACCCCATGTCGACCTTTTGACTGTCGACCTAGACACTGTCGAACTAATGACCTGTCAAACTAACGACCTGTCGAATTAATGACCTTTCCACCAAAGAACCATGTCGGCCTTTTCCCATGTTGACCTTTTCCCATGTCGACCTAATGGTGTTGACCTAATGACTGTCGACCATCATGCTCTAGACCAAATGACCGCATCCCATTTTTATCTGTATCAGTAGATTAATCAGGTATGTAAGTACAACAGTCTTGTCATGCTACAGCACACACGATAACTTTGCTAGGTACTGTCATATTTTTAAGGACAAAAGTCATAGTAACTCTTCAGCTAATTTATCAAGGCTTAATTTGGTGTTATTTTATTTTATTATTTGACCTATTACTAGCACTTTTCAAAGATATTTAAAAGTGTCCTTTCATTCTTAAAAGTACAGGGCAGCTAATTACATAGTGGCTAACAATGTACAGATGGAGCCATCCTTATCTAGCCATCTCTGGATAGCCATGGTGAGCCATGGCTATCCAACGCCTATTCTTCTCAGCTGCAATATGTAGTTATTCATTATCACATTTGGAACACGACAGTCATTATCATTCTTTTCATCAACCTCACCACTGTTGTTAATATCATCAATACCATCATCATTACCACCACACACCACAAGGGCCCATTTCTAAAAACATTCTTCAGCTGTTATTATTTTGCGGTGCAGCTAATAGAGGCACGACAGCCAGTAAGTACAGTATTTGACCCATTTCTGAAATATATACACTGCCTCTCTAACCAACACCATATTTCCTTGATAGATCTAAATTGAATTAAAAGACGAGATTTTTTTGAAACTAGAAAAATATATCTTCCTTGGCTGCAGTTCACAGCACAGAATTGTATTGGCCGGCTAAGCTTGCAATCCCTGTACCTTTCAATTGTGTATACATTAACTGAATCCAAAGGTGCCCACACATGGTAAGATTTTATAAACAGCAATTTCTGACTGATTGTAATGATCAACAGTTTAAAAACTTGTGGGCTTGATGATGATCCAATGTGGATGCCTGCAGGTCATATATTGAGCTTGTTGATCCCATCAGCAGGTGGAAATCCCATCATGCAGGATCACGGCCACATCGTTCCATGTGTTGGCAGCATCAACCATGGGGCCCTGTCCTTACATCAGCATATCCTTCATGCAGCACCATACGTACCTCTGCTGAAAGAGAGCTCTCTCAGCCAATCAGCGGCCAATCTATTTATTTGAAATATCCTGCTGCTCTCCTCTCTCCCCATGTCTGCCAGTGACAGGGGTGACTGTGGAGGTGCTGTAGCAGTGTGAGGTGGTTAAGCGGTGTGGTCCAGAGGTGTAGCAGGGGCGGAGTAGCAAACCCCAAACACCCCTGATCATGGCCACACTGAACGATTTTGTAAACCCTCTGATCATATTCGTATTCTCAATCGTTCTGTGTATGGCTATGATCAGTAGTGTTCTGGATTTCAAAGGAAATTGGATAGATATTGGATTGGATCCCATATCTATCCATGTGTTAGCACCTTTAGAGTCTTGAACACAAGCAAGAGGAGCCTGTGAAAATTGCTAGCTATAGTTCATCTGCCCTTGTGTGTCTACAAATACACACTATTGAGCAAAGTAATCCTTTGGACAGCTAAACTTGAAATCACAGACCTGACTGTGATCGCTGTATGCTGTAGATACCTTTGTGAAAACAATTGCAAGTGCCACTTACAAACGTACACAAGTGCTTATTAATGTCTGACCTTCACAAACACACAGAATAAAGATCCCTTCTTTTCCACCCTTTCCACCCATTTCAAACACCTACAAATCTCTTGAGTCCCCACTATTTCCACATAGCTCTCTCTATGTACTCACATTTCTCAAATGGCTCCTGAAATCATGAGAGAGGAACTTTTATGCAATATCTGACCATTCATAATGATTTGCCACATTTTTGGGTGTATGCAATCTAGGATCATGGCTGTCGATCCCTCCCGACAGCTGTGATCCTGGCCCGTTAGCGGTTTGACCAACAGCATATCAGCGGGTAGGATTCAATGTCCCACCTGCTGATCGGCAAAAAGGGGGCATGGCCACTAAAATGGATTGTCGATCTGCGGCCAGGGTTGCGACAATCGGCAGAATGGGCCCCACTAAAGTCCAAAGACCAAAGAAATCTATTATAGTGGGAATTGGGCTACTATTGAATATCCCCCAATCTAGTAAAGGGAAATTGGATAGAAGAGAGAGAAACATGCTTCCAGTGTAACAATATTTGTACATTTAACACACATTGCTTATTGAATCTGTGTTCTAATCTCTCCTTACATTCAATGACTCAAATATTAGGGTGCAGTGGCTACGATACATAAATACAGAAAAAATCACATCGCGTCGCATGCAACCAAATCGCATGCGATGCGATCAATGCGATTTTCCATAGGATTCAATGTTAAAATGATCCTGTTCATTTCCCCACTATCCAAGTGGGCATAGAGTTGATTTTATATAGCGTGGCGAGTGCAGCGAGCCACCAAGCCTGAAGCGTGGCGAGCGGACGCGGAATACATTTCCAGGGCTCGGAGGCTCGCTGCGCTCGCCACGCTATATAAAAACAACTCTATGCCCGCTTTGATAGTGGGGTAATGAACAGGACCATTTTAACATTGAATCCTATGGAAAATCACGTCGATCGCATCGCATCGATTTGGTCGCGATGCGATCAACGCGATTTTACAGCAAAATGGCGTTGCATCGCATCTGATTGTATGCCTTAAGTTAAGGCATACAATCAAATAATCGGGCGTCCAGATATTACACAAGTACCCTAATTTTTTTCATAAATGATTTATCTTACATTTAAAATAAAAGGTATTCATGTGGTCATTTCCCCCTAAATATTTATATTAGAATACAATATTTTTTTGTTCTTGAATCTTATATGCAAAATAGTTTTTAGTGCTGGCATAGAAAATTGCACTGAAAATGTCATAGCTATAGAAAAGTGATCTGTTGATATGTTGATAAAATAACACGACAGATGATACATTAGGCACAATGAGCAGACGGAAGGTATGAGGTGGCATACGACAAAGTGCAGCAATTTAGGTTAATGCACTATCTGAAGTGTGTTATTGAGCTTATTAAATGTTCCAAAAGCAAATGCACAACAACATTGGCCTTTTACTTTTCAGCAAGGAAAAACATTGTACGTACGCAGAGAGGCATGCAAATCACTTTTCTATGCATAGTGATGAATAGCTTTCTGTACTTCTTTCTAGATTTTAAACATCTCCTGGCAGGGACCTAGTCACCCACTGTGCTTTATCTGTCTGTACATCTCTTATCATTATGTGTAATGTTTGACTCTTCTGTTTGGTGCTCCAAACTGGTTACTGCGCTGCTTTCTGTTAAACAAAAGCCTCAAAAAATACAAACTCTACATTTATTTAGCAGAAAATAAAATAACAGATTTCATTTAGGTTGCTTAGTTCGCAGTAAAAGATATCTCTATTCATAGCAGCAATATTTTTGGCGTGGGTTGCCATTAAATTTCACCTTAGAAATAAGCTATTCTTAATTCTTGTGGTGCTCAGTAATGTGCATTTATATCTGCAAACACCTATTTGCATATATTTGTTAATATCTCTTTGCCCGCTGGCTGCTGCCGCAGCAGCATTTTGTAGTGCAATTAAACCCTATTTTACTAATATAGAACAGAGGATGAATGAAAGAACTGGTTTTAGTGTTTGCATTATTATATTTATTTTACTGTATGAACAGCAATGTCAATCATGTGATACCAATTTCTATAATGTCTTTGTGTTATAAATTGAACAATGAACTACTGTATTATACTAAAATAGCTAGATTGTGATGCAGTATCTCATATGGGACAAATAAAGATGGTTCACACCGATAAGAGGCTACTGTGTGAGCATGTATTCCCATTAGGAGACGTATCTTTAGTACCTGTTGCGGTGGGTCATCAACTTTACCTCATTAATTCACATTGGATTTTTCTCATTAGATGATTACTCAGTTGATTTAAAGGTGCGTACACAGTGGCCCTTATTCTAGTTCACTCTCAAAAGCAAATTCCTTCTAAAATGGACAATACCATGTGCACTGCACGTGGGGCAGATGTAACTTGTACAGAGAGAATTATATTTGGGTGAGTTATTTTGTTTCTGTGCAGGGAAAATACTGACTGCTTTATTTTTACACTGCTATATAGATCTCATTTTGAAGTAAAACCCCACCGAAATCTAATTCTTTGTGCACATGTTACATCTGCCTCACCTGCAGTGCACATGGTATTGTCCATTTGAGAAGGAATTTGCCTTTGCGAGTGAATCAGAATAAGGGCCACTGGCTGATATATTGGCCATTTGATTGAATCGTCCAGTGTGTACCATCAATATATCTGTGAATGGCATAGTTTACAGATATATCATATATATAGCAACACAGCCAATGCCCAATATATCTAAGGATATATTGGGGCATCACACTGTGTCTACAGATGATCCACCAACCACCCATACAACCATGCCAGGAGCTGCCAGTGATTGACAGCTCAGTTTGGAGGGGCATGTAAATTTGTGATGTCAGTCCCCATGGATTGAGCAGTGTATATGGAGAACTTGCTGTTCGATCCATCTGTAGCTATATCTGCACATCAATTGGTGTCCAGGTATATCTACTATCGTGTACCCAGCTTTACTCTTGATTAAATTCCTCCATTGAGCACATAATTGATTAATTTCCTCCATTGAGCACATAGTAATCTGTGGTACTGTTCTTTCTGCAGAAATACAGAGATTCTTTAGCGGTTTGGAAATATTATTTATTTTGTTTACACAGATTTGTGCATAGCGGGAATTTCTGCTAACATTTTTAGGGGTGATTCAGATTTAATCAGACAGGACCAAATTTGTCCAGTTTCAATGGCGGGGGGTCTGCACATGCATGTATTTGTGCATGTGTAGACCCCGGGAGAGAGCGGCTTTGGTGAGTTTAACACTCACCAACCCATTTGCTCCAGAGGGGGCAAGTGGGGGAACGCACTGGACTGGAGCAGAGGAAAGCCCAGCATTTTATGTGCACCCCTATGAAAATGCTGGGATTTCCCTTGGGAATATAGGCAGGCCAATGTCTGATCAAGGCAGGCGGCTGACATCACTCTTGCTAGGCAGCAAAAGAATGTTTCTTATCGAGCCAGTCGAATCAAGCTACTTTGAAATATGCTTTTGTAAACAAATTACACTTTTAGGACATGTATTTGTTTTGGATGGCCAATTACGTTCATTAATTAGTGTACACACATATCTGTATTTCTGGTTTACTGCTGCTAAACACATATGGAATTAAATTTATACTAAATGAAACAGGAGAACAATCAATACTTGTTTATTTTCACAGCGGCAGCCTGGCCGCGCGCTACTTCCAGGTCTGTGTCCTCTTGCGGGATTCGCTGCACTCGCCCACGCTGCCGGCTCGGTGGCTCGCTACGCTCGCCACACTATCTAAAATCAACTCCATGCCAACGTGGATAGTGGGGGTATGAACTACCCACGTTGGCATGGAGTTTCTTTTAGAAAGCGTGGCGAGCGCAACCCGGAAGTAGCGCGCAGCCTGGCTGCCGCCGTGAAACTAAACAAGTACCGAACAATCTAATTTCAAACTAATACTACCATTCTCAACAAAATAAGGCCTGCTTGGAGGAAAAAAAGAGACCTCTCTATCCACAAATAAAATAAATGTGAATTCACTTACTCTTCACAAAATTCACATCCTGGCTTTTTTACCTGCATATTCAACACTGAAATCCCTGCTTTGAACATTGCAACACTTTTTACTTCACCTACATGCTTTTATTTGTTGTTTCAATAGACAAAAGTACCAATGTAATTGTATATAACCTTAAATGGTACCTTGTGTATTATCACGGCGCCCATCGCATCGTATACCATAAGGCATACGATGGTATGCGATGCGATATCATGCTATGTTGTACAATGTCATACAATTTTAAAATTGTATGGCATTGTATATGGCATACAATGCCATACAATGCGATGAGATGCAATTAAAAATTGTATAAGCACCCTAATGGGTGCTTACAATGTTAAATGCACCCTAATGGGTGCTTACAATGTTAAATGCCACCCCCCACTATAAACGTGAACCCGAAGCGTGGCGAGCGGCGGCGGTACGCGTCCTACGACCTTTTCATACCCCCACTATCCGCGTCGGCATGGAGTCGATTTTATAAAGTGTGGCGAGCGCAGCGAGCCACCGAGCCCGAAGCGTGGCGAGCAGACGCGTATAACTTCACAGGTATATGCGTCCCCTCACGGGGCTCGCTGCACTCGCCACGCTTCGGTCTCGGAGGCTCGCTGCGCTCGCCACACTTTATAAAATCGACTCCATGCCGACGCGGATAGTGGGGGTATGAAAAGGTCGTAGGACGCGTACCGCCGCCGCTCGCCACGCTTCGGGTTCACGTTTATAGTGGGGGGTGGCATTTAACATTGTAAGCACCCATTAGGGTGCATTTAACATTGTAAGCACCCAATCGAATAGGGGGCTAAAATCGCATCGCATCGCAGTGCATCGGGTGTATGGCATGCGATACGATGCGATAAAAACATTGCGCAATCAATATCGGGGGCGCCATGATAATACACAAGTACCCCTTAAATCAACCTTAAAAAAATCACTTTCCTCACCCATATTACCTATACTTTTATTTAATTTCAAGCTAAATCTACTGACACTGAGTAGACGCTGTTACTAACACTTGACTTTTACCTGCATTTCTGCAAATTCATGTCTCTGTTTCTGTCATAAAATCTCCTCTCCTGTTTCCTGATTTCAATCACCTCCATTTACCTTATGCCCATATACAGATGGGGCGGGACTTATCTATCCAGGGGATGGCGATGGCGACGCCAGCCGCCATCCCCTGCCCCGTGCCATCTGTATGCCAGAAGGGGACTCGCGCGCAGGAGGTGCGCGCGCGTCCCCTTCCGTCGGTGCTGCCGGCGGTCGCCCGGTGTCTACACCGGGTCCCCGCACCCCCCGCATCCCCCTGAAGCCCCCCGCAGCCCCCTGAAGAGGGAGGCGGACAGGATTGCGTCCTCCTCGCCGCCCAGATACTGAGACGTGCGTGCGTGGGGGACGCACGCGCGTCTCAGTCAGATGGAGCGCCGTGTTGCTGGCGGATCGCCAGCAACATGCTGCTGGCGATTCGCCAGCAACAATAGGACCTGCTACATCTGTAGGCGAGATGAGATTCAATATTCCTTTAAAAGTGCTAAAATCTAGAGTGATAAATCACCAACCAACTAGCTCCCAACTGTCATTTCACTAACCCAGCTAGTGACATGGCAGGTAAGAGCTGATTGTCTTGCACTTTATCATACCTCCCAACTTTGATGGTCCCTGAAGAGGGCGCCAAAGGCGTATGCCTGAAAATTAGGGTGTGTGGCTATCCAGAAAGGGGGCTTGGCCCCATTTTGATGCTGTGAGGGCATGGCCCAGAGGTTCTGTGAGCATTTTGCCATGGCCCCAGCTCCCCTGACTGGGAATAGACATGCATGCGCACAGCGTTTATTCACCACTGCTCAGCAGCTGACAGGGGGGACTCCCAACAGCCCCCCTCCCCACCGCGGGACACTGCCGGCCACGGGAGGGATGCTGGAACGTCCCCGAAACCGGGACTTTCCCGTGTTAATCGGGACTGTTGGGAGGTATGCTTTATCACTCTCCATTTTATCACTTTTCGAGCTTTGTACACCTGGCACTATGTCCTGGCTTTCTTAAACTCCCCCTAATCCTGTTATGTTTGCACCTCTATCCTCCCCCGAGTCTCCTACACCTAATCCTCTCTCCCCTACTCTCCTGTCCACCCATCTGCCTCCCTTTCCCTCCTAACCTCGTACCCCACTTTCATTTGCCTCTGCCCCATCATGGTCCTATTGCCCCACAACTCAGCCCTGTTCCCTCCTTTCTCTCCCTGTCATCTCACCTCCATCTACATCACACTGATCTCCCTCCCTACCCACCTCTTAAAATATTTCTTCCTACCTCAGGCACCCACACTCTTTTATCATCCCTGCGTTCCACTTCAATGCTGCAGCAACCCTGATAATCTCCTTCATATCTCTACCACAAACTCCTTCCCCCTCTCCTGTGCCCTCTGGAATGGCAGATCTTTCTGCAACAAAAGAGTTCCAACCCATTTATTTTCAATTCCATTTATCTCCCAGCCAATACTGAAACCTGGATTTCCCCCTCTGACATCAGTTTTCTTGCTGTCCTCTCACATTTACAACCCCCCAACAGCATGAGAGTCTACATGGTGGTGGTGGTGTTGAGGTCCTTCTGGTCCAACCTATTCAACTTTGAGTAGCTGTCATGAACCATCCCCAACAAATTCCTTGATTTTTTTTCTTCCTGAATCACTCACTTCCTCTCTTCAGGCATTCTCTCCATTATCTTAGATGCCAATTGATATCTTCACAGAATCCTCTGTTTTAAAACTTTATAGATTTATTAGATCTCTCCCATGTGAGTGGGCATTTCCACTCACTTTCTGACCATTACCTGCTCTGTTTTATCTTATCCCTTCTGCTTTTACATCTCTACCTTCTAAGGCTACAATCAATAAGTGTAATAATGAGCACATCAACAACGTTTCCTTATCCTCCTGGCTTAACTCACTTATATCTCTTATCTATCTCTCCCTTAAGCATATTTCCTCCATTTGAAATGTATGCTTTCATACAGTACTGCCTTTTTTGCTCTCTAAACAGCCATACTTCAAGAAACTTATTGTATCTCCTCTGACTTCAAACCCAGAGTGTCTCTTTGTCACTGTTAACTCCCTCATCTGCCCACCCCCAGCTTGACTCCTTTATTCACCACAGCCTTTGAGTTTGCCATCTACCTCACATTCAAAATTCTGGGGATGAAGTAGCCCTCATCTGATTCCCCCCACACTTCATCACTAGACCCTATCCCCTTCCACCTCCTCTTCTACCTCTATCATTTTACCTGCTACTATCTTGCACACTGTCCCCTCTCTTTTCAAGCATGCCCTTGTCTCTCCACCTCTGAATAAACTCTACCCTTAATCCTAACTCTCTCTCTCTAATTATTGACCCTCCCCCCTTTTGCCTCTAAACTCCTTAAATGGATTGTCTTCAACCACCAAACTTTCTTTCTTTCCTCCCATTTATTGCATCCTCTGAACTCCACTGATACTGCCCTCATAAAACTCTGCAATGACCTCTCTACTGACTGCTCATTCTGCTTAGCCTCTTTGCTGTTTTGACACTTTGGACCAACCTCTCCTCCTGCAAATGCATTGGTCTACATGATAATGTCCCTTCCTGGATGACCTCCTACCTGTCTGATGGCTCCTTCTATGTCTCCTATCATTACTCACCTCACTACATTTCCCCTAACTTTAGGTATTATCCAAGGTAATTTACTTGGACCTCTCTTTTTCTTTCTCTATATGTCTTCTTTAGGTGAGCTCATTTGTGTATATTAAACTTCCAATATCATCCCTATGCCTTTCTTCCCTGAGCCTTCCCCCTCTCTCTCTAGTCCTACTAACACTCTTTGATAAAGATCTAGTGATGGAGCAAAATGCATCAGTGACATGGTATTGGACCCATTGTTATTAGCACATTTGCCTGTGGATGCTCTGTTGTTATGTAGCTGTGGTTAATTTACCGTTACTGTACATCTATTATTGGCCCACAACAGACAGCTACAGCTGACAGCCGCCTCATGTCTCCAGTTGAGATCAGCCAGGTGACAGTAACTTATATGCCCACTTCCACCAATGGCCAGAAGAACAGATACTAGCGGCTGTCAGCCATCCTACGGCTCAAGGTGCACTTTACTGTAAGGCAACCACATCAGCATATATCTCTTTGCACTGCCAGGAGAGGTAACAATTGCAGGATAGCCATTTATTAGAGACTGGACTCTATCCTACAACAGTGGATGACTGTGATCACCTGATTTAAATAACATCAAGGTCTTTCACAGGGAATTACATGTAGTATAAATGTGATAAACTTGTATTTGTTGGAGCTTCTTACTTTTTTTATCAAAAGTATTGCATTTGCAATTTTTACAAACGAAGAGACATATTAAATATACATGCATACTTGATCCATCTCTTAATAATTATATATATGAAGTGTACAGTATGTGATACATTCTATGGTGTGAGTAATTTTATTATTACTTGCTATTATTTTCTTAGTAAAGCTTTTATCCGTTTTGTCTTCTTACATCAAATTAGCGCAGAGTATATATATTATCTGTAATGTTTGGTACCTGTGTAGGCTATTTTTTGGTGCTGTCTCAGGCACAATTCACTCTGCAGTTTTTTTCTTTACGAATTTAAGTTTTATTGGAATACTTTAAATAATTATGGCGCCTGATATTTTTGGAGGGTAATACATAGATCAAGGCTGATTATAAACTACTAGGAATCACTAATCCTAGTTGTCTGTCAGTTGCAGGGCAATTTGGATACCTTCAATTGCTGCTAAATGACAAGCAGTAGACCATCTAGATTTTGAATTGTTGCCAATGGGCTGCCAATCATCCCCCATCTACACCTTTTATTGGATTATTTGTTTAAGTTATGGTATTTGTGCAATGTTTATTTTTCTACATTTTTACCTGTTATACTAGCCACTCACAATCATGGCCCTTTTGGTTCAGATTCAGAAGCTATCCTGTGCCTGCAAGTAAAGCTGGGTACACATATATACAATCGTCGGGCCGTTCTTGTATAGGTGTGTACGCTGTCCCATACGAGCGATAAACGGCAAAAATTGGTCTTGTCCGTCCATACTCGATCGGTCGAAGGTTCTTTGCTGTTTAATTTTCATCCGACAGGACGGCCCCATATCAGAACAAAAGTGCAGTGTGTACGCACGTTCGATCGATATGCTGGCCATCCTTGCGACTATACTGCCAAAGCCATGTGGGCGTTCCATAGCTGCATCATCTCTCCTACAGCACATAGACAGGTTTGCGTCTACATTTTAAGAAGCCGGCAGGGTGACTAAACTAAACTAAAAAAAATAGAATAAAAACTATTGTCTTTTACTGTGGAACTATGAGTCCCAGCAAGCCTCCCCCGCATGCTGGGACTTGGAGAACCACAAGTCCCAGCATGCGCCGCAGCATGCGCAGCTAAAGGGTCCGCTGGCACTTGTAGTTCCACAGTAATAAAAATAGTCAAATATTGAAGTGTAAAAAAAAATAGAATAAAAACTATTGTCTTTTACTGTGGAACTATGAGTCCCAGCAAGTCCCTCACCTGCATGCTGGGACTTGGAGAACCACAAGTCCCAGCATGTGGTGCATTAAAGGGCCCGCTGGCTCTTGTAGTTCCACAGAAAAAAAATAGTCAAATAAACACACTGACACACACGAAAAATAAAACTTTAATACATCCAAAGCCCATACATCCTGATACTTACCTATATTGAGCCCGTCGGTAGGTCCCTTGGTCCGGTCCGATGCCTTGGTTATGGGTCTGGTCCGGGGCTCCTGCCGGCTGACTAAAATTTAGCAAACCCGTCTATATAGAACTTTAGTCAGCTGGCAGGGTGACTAAACTTCTATATAGACGGGTTATGCGTCTACATTTTAGTCATCCTTTTACCCGTTAAAAAAAAAAAACGACGTGGGGTCCCCCTCATGACTGTAACCAGCACCAGGCTGAAGAGCCGGGGCTGGTATTAAAAAATCAGGAAACCCGACAAATAGGGCTTCGCTGATTTTTTCAAACCAGCCCCAGGCTCCAGGTCCGGGGCTGGTTCCCAAAATATGGGGGACAAAATGACTAGGGGTCCCTCATATTTTAAGAACCAGCCCCAGGCCAAACCAGCCAGCAGGGGGGAGACTTTTTATACAAGTCCCCCCGGCCAAAGCATTCAGCTTCTCCGTCTTCTCTGTCTCTGCCATCTCCGCCATAGTTAGCCGCCGGTACCCATCGGACTTTGAGAGGCGCAGAGATGTTTAATCTTCCGCGCCTCTCATCCGACTTTCTCGGCTCCTGATTGGTTGCTAGGCGGCCAATAGAATCATTCGGATGAGAGGCGCGGAAGATGAAACATCTCTGCGCCTCTCAAAGTCTGATGGGTACCGGTGGCTGACTACGGCGGAGACAGCAGAGATGGAGAAGACGGAGAAGATGAGGGGATCTGCACCAGAGGACCTGGTGAGTAGGATTTCCTTCCACAGGTCCCCCATGGATTTCTTTGGATCCAGGACCCCGGACTCTTCAGCCCTGAAACCCTGGACCCCGGACCAGCCCCGGAACCAAGGCACTGGAACCAAGGCACCGGACCAGACCCAGGGACCTACCGAGGTAAGTATCAGTATGTATGGGCTTTGGATGTATTAAAGTTTTATTTTCAGTGTGTGTCAGTGTGTTTAATTGACTATTTTTTTCTGTGGAACTACAAGAGCCAGCGGGCCCTTTAATGCAAAGTAAAAGACAATAGTTTTTATTCTATTTTTTTTACACTTCAATCAGCCTGGTGACCACTGCACAGGGTGACCGGGGACAGCACCAGGCTTCAGCCTGGTCAGGTAAGTCCTGGAGGGGGGGGGCCTTTATTGGGGGTCCCCACTTCCCCAGGTCCCCTGGCCAGGCTGACCGGTCAGAGGGCTAAATGGTTTGGCCGGGGGGACTTGTATAAAAAGTCTCCACCCGGCTGTGGCATTACTCTGCTGGCTGGTTTGGCCTGGGGCTGGTTCTTAAAATACGGGAGACCCCTAGTCATTTTGCCCCCCGTATTTTGGGAACCAGCCCAGGACCTGGAGCCTGGGGCTGGTTTTAAGAAATCATTGAAGCCCTATTTGTTGGGTTTCCTGATTTTTTAAAACCAGCCCCAGAAGAAAACAGGGATTGTATAGATGTGTAACCAGCTTAACTCTCTGTGTCTTTGAGGTGAGAATATCATATCTGTAATGTACTGAAATGTTCTGCTAGACAGATAAGGTAGTGTAGGCACTTACAGAAATCAATAATAATTGATAGTTTGCTTAATACATGCTTTAATTTGCTAGGTGCACACAAAGAGGGAAATTTACTAAGATGGGAGTTCCATTTCACGGGAGATGTTGCTATGGGCAACCAATTAGAATTTACTTCTTATTTATTTTGCACGTTCTAGAAGATAATAGATAGTATCTGATTGGTTGCCCATAGCAACATCCAATCTCAAATAGAACTCCCATATACATATAATGCTACGCAGCTGTTACCAGTTCTAATAGTGGAAAAACCAAGCATGGATATATTTTTTTCGGTACTTGTGTACTAGCAAGGCGCCCCGATAATTAGTCCCCCGAATTTTTAATCGCATTGCATGGCATACACCCGATGGCATGCGATTTTAACGCATATACCAGTGGTTCCCAAACTGTGCGCCTTGGCTCCCTGGGGTGCCTCGGAGCCTCAGGTTGGTGGTCCAGAACTAAATTAAAATAATTTGTGGCCAATGAAACATGCAAAATCAGTGCTTGGGGCTTCCAATGATAAAATATGTGGGGAAACAGAAGTTAATCATGTTCCTCACCACATAACTGGACCTAAGGATGACATTTAAGCACAACTTATTTAATTTAATTTTTTTTTTTTAATTCTTGGTAACAAACTATGGCCTAGGGGTGCCCTGAAAAATATTCTGATACTCTAGGGTGCCGTGATTCAAAAAAGTTTGGGAACCTCTGGCGTATATACTATATTAAATTGTATAAGCACCCTAATGGGTGCTCACAATGCTTAAATGCACCCCCACACCACCCCCCAAGTATAAACGTGAACCTGAAGCGTGGCGAGCGCAGCGAGCCCGCAAGGGGCGGCGGTACGTGTCCTACGACCTTTTCATACCCCCACTATCCACGTTGGCGTGGAGTTGATTTTATAAAGTACATTGAAGCGTGGCGAGCGCAGCGAGCCCCGTGAGGGGAAGTGGATACCTGTGAAGCCCGCGAGGGGACGCTGATACCTGTGAAGGTATCCGCGTCCCCTCACGGGGTTCGCTGCGCTCGCCACGCTTCGGGCTCGCCACACTTTATGAAGTCAACTCCACGCCGACGTGGATAGTGGGGGTATGAAAAGGTCGTAGGACGCGTACCACCGCCGCCCCTCGCGGGCTCGCTGTGCTCGCCATGCTTCGGGTTCACGTTTATACTTGGGGGGTGGCGTGGGGGTGCATTTAAGCATTGTAAGCACCCATTAGGGTGCTTATACAATTTATAATTGCATCCCATCGCATTGTATGGCATTGTATGCCATGTACAATGGCATACAATTTTAAAATTGTATGCCATTGTAGAACATCGGCCGATATCGCGTCGCATCACATCGCATGCGATATGGTCTGCGATGCGATGGGCGCCGTGATAGTACACAAGTACCTTTTTTTCCTGTTTTAAGATTTATACATAACACCACATAGCTCGGACTTTTCTAGCATTACATTTACATAAACATTGCCTATGCCGCAGATAGGTGGAATAGCCTCCCATCAGAGTTGTTAGAGGTTTAGACAGTAGAGTAATTAAAAAATGTTTGGTATAGACATAAGAATATCCTTACACATAACTATCAAACAGAGTTGAGGTTACTATAGGTTAAAAGGCATGTGATTTGTGTATTGGCAGTACTCTGTAGCTTTGAATTCACAAATATACCTTGTTAGCACTCTTCAGACTCTAATGTAAAGATAGTGTATAGGACACGTCCTGTATAAATGCAACAATTAGCAGCAGTTTTTACACACTACAGTATATTAAACTGCAAATATATTTTAAAGACAATGGGGTAAATGGTCAGGGACATGGTCATATGATATGGGGGCGACTGGCTACATGACAAAACTTTAAAACACAATGACATTTCTGTTTGGGCTTGTGGACATATAGATGTAGCTGGCCACATCTTTGCAGGGGATGGCGATTCTATCGCCATCCCCCGCCAGCGGCTGGCTACCGCCAGGGGTGGGCGTGCATGAGACGCTCGCACACCCTATGGCAACGGAGCTTGGCGGGGGTCTCCGCTGCCTCCCCCGCTGTCGCCACCGGTATCCCAGTCTCTATTGCCGGAGCTCGCCAGTGAAAGGGATCTGGCGAGCGCCGGTCAAGGATGAGCAGTGCTACATCTGTATATGCCCCCACAGTGCCAGATATCATTTACCCCCCCAGTGCCACACATATATGCACCCACAGTGCTAAGTATGCCCCCAGTGCCAGATATGCCCCCACAGTGCCACACATATGCCCCCAGTGCCAGATATGCCCCAACAGTGCCACACATATGCCCCAACAGTGCCACACATATGCCCCCACAGTACCAGATATGCCCCCACAATGCCACACATATGCCCACACAGTGCCAGATATGCCCCCACAGTGCTAGGTATGCCCCCCACAGTGCCAGATATGCCCCCACAGTGCCAGACAGTACCATATATGCCTTCACAGTGCCAGATATGCCCCCACAGTGCTAGGTATGCCCCACAATGCCAGATATGCCCCCCCACAGTGCCAGATATGCCCCCCACAGTGCCACACATATGCCCACACAGTGCCAAATATGCCCCCAATGCCAGATATGCCCCCAAAAGTGCTAGGTATGCCCCACAGTGCCAGATATGCCCCCACAGTGCCAAATATGCCCCTACAGTGCCAGCCATATGCCCCCACAGTTCCAGAAAGTAACAGATATGCCCCCACAGTGCCAGATATGCCCCCAGTGCCATATATGCACACACAGTGCCAAACATATGCCCAAAGTGCTAGGTATGCCCCCCACAGTGCCAGATATGCCCCCCCACAGTGCAAAATATGCCCCTACAGTGCCAGCCATATGCCCCACAGTGAAAGACAGTGCCAGATATGCCCCCACAGTGCCAGATATGCCCCCAGTGCAGGTATGCCCCCAGTGCCAGATATGCCCACACAGTGCCACAAATATGCCCCCAGTGCCAGCTATATGCCCCAACAGTGCCAGACAGTACCAGATATGTCCCCACAGTCATAGGTGCCGATTTATGTTTTGCTGGTGGGTGCTCAAGCCAAAAATATAGAGGAGTGGCTTCATGGGGAAATAATACCAATTTATATTATGGAGCACAGTTGTCTCCAATATTCAAATTAAGTCTAAGTTCCACATGCATAAATGCCCCCACAGTGCAGGTACATAAATTTCCAGGTACAGGTACTCCGCGGACAGAATACACTGTTCCCGGCATACTGTTTCCCAGGTGGCGGGTCTGGCGATGTGGGTGCTGCAGCCGCAAATTAGCAAGTTAATATGGCAGCCCAGCAGCGGGATTCGGGCCAGTGGGTGCTCATCAATTTCCGTGGGTGCTCGGGCCCTTGCGCACCCACAGAATCAGCACCTATGCCCACAGTGCCAGATATGCCCCCACTACCAGATATGCCCCGACTGGCAGATATGCCCCTGCAGTGCTAGGTATGCCCCCCATAGTGCCAGATATGCCCCCACAGTGCTAGTGGCAGCACAGCACAATTCACCGTTGTCTACTGCTGCAGCCGCCTTGGTCTCTCCAGCCACTGCCTCCCGCCGCCACCACCACCGCTGCTGCTGCTGAGGGAGGGGAGGGAAAGGAAGGAGAGACGCGCGATGCGCTCCCCGCCCCTCCCCTCCCCTCCATAGGGAATCTGCTGTGCCCGTACAGGCTACGCCCCCTGCCACTTACATATGCGAGCATGCGCAGAATGTTCCGGGGGGTCATTTGTTATGGTTTTAGTGGTACGCCGTACCACCCCGTACCACCTCCTTTGCAACTCTGGTACTAAGGCTTTTATCAATGAAAATAGGTGATGTTGCTCAAACAAACAGAATCAGAATATGTCAATCATTTTCTAGAATGCAAAAGAGAATTGATAGACAAAATCTGATTACTGAGACAGAAAATATATTTATTTTACTTTGTGAACAGAAAATAGAATGTAACATCGATTGTAACAAATTGTATTATAAAATGTGTAACTGCCTATTAACTTACTTATTACAATTATAATTGTTTTTAGTATAAGATTTTTTGGTACTTATGTATTATCTGGACTCCCATGTTAAATGCATCCCATTTTTTCATACCTCTACTATCCAACTACGCATGGAGTTGATTTTATATAGTGTGGCGAGCGCAGCGAGCCACCGTGCCCGAAGCGTGGCGAGCGCAGCGAGCCCCGCGAGGGGATGCGGTCTCATAAGAAAAACGGGAGCCCAGATATTACATAAGTACCGATTTTTTTCTTTCATTTATACCATGCAATGTTTTGTACACAAAGAAGATTAAAGAAAGTGCTTAAAGTGCTGATCATAAATTAATCATCAATAAAAAATATTAAACACTCTCCGGCACTGAGGTTTCAAACATAATTTAAGTATGTGAACCTGTGCACACACAGATATTTGGACAAACATATTGTTTGATTTTGGTGAGGTGTCTGCAGCTCACAGATGCTTAATAAAATATGTAAATGCACAGTCTTTGAAAGCACTATAGCAAAATATGCTGCATGCACCTTTAAGATTTGTTCCTTGAAATAAGGTCAAACTATATTCTTTTTCATGTGTACATAGTTTTAATTAAAAGTGCATTGTACCGAGTTATTACACTCAACCATAATTGTGAACTGACAGTTCTCTGCCATTATATATATATAATGTGTATCTAAAATATATCTAACCTATTAAGTTACTGTTATGTAAATGATGGACTAATGCTACAGAACTCAGTACAGCTTCATAGCACAGTGTAATCTGCTGAGCAAGAGAGAATATGGCTGTACAGTATATATTAAAGACCAAGTTTATTAGAGAATTGATTATGAAGCATTTTGTATAAAATAAAACCTATTTGTCAAATCTGTATGATTTGAAAATACTAGTCCCCATGCAATATGGACAAACCAGAGTTTCTAAAACAAAACTTGCATTATAATACTATGCGAACCAACAATGTTTACACTACAGTTTCATACAGATGTAGCGTCGCTCATTCAGTGCTGGGGCTCGCCAGACCGCCTCCACTGGTGAGCCGGTGCTACGCCTGACTGGGACACGCATCCCAGTTTCCTGGCAGCGGGTGATGAGAACCCTGCCCATCTCCGCCTCAGGGAGATGAGCAGGGTTATGGGGGGGGGAGCGAGGAGGGGGGGACCGTGTTGGGGACTTGCGGAATGGTGGCGGGGACCCGGTGGGAGCTCCGTTGTAAGCACACACGTCAAGTCCCGTCCCGTTCCAGCTGCTGGCGGGGGCTGGCAAATCTACCGCCAGCCACTGCAAGGAAAAGGGATGCTCCATTTGTACCTCTCTACTGTAAATATTTCAGCAGGACAATCCTTGTATTTGTACACTGTCCCAACCTTGGACCACAGTGAACTCTGAATAGATGCTGTGTGCATGCACATGACATCTACAGAGAAGTGGAGCCGGGGGCTGTCCAGCTTCTCAAGTGAGCTGGGCAAATCTCCAAAAGGTAAAAAATGAGGGAACGTGACATAAGGCATTCCCAGTCACTCTAGCCCATGCCCCATTCACCTAGTACTTTTCAGATACACCTGCAAAGCTCTGTGAGGCTCACATTTTCCATCCTTCACATGTTAGGAGGTGTCCAGGTTTTTAGGCGCATTATAAAAAAGATGCTGAAAGACTTGCCCACAAAGAAGGTTTTTTGAAAGAAAAGGATGTCCGTGTTGGGTGCACCAAAGAGGAAAAATAATTCTAAAAACTAACTTTTAATAACTCAATTAATAACTGCAAATTCTTTATAAAATACACATACAACAATTACACACTGACGGACACATTTAAAAAGGATATAAATCCTGACATGGCAGGGGACAGTTTGTCATTAATACCTCTGTAGTACAGGGATGTCAGAAGTGGGTGCTTTTAATATATGACACACTGTAGCACAGAATTGGTTATGGTAACATTATTGACAAAATCCTTCTTAGATGGACAAAACTATGTGCACTGCAGGGGGCAGATGTAACATGTGCAGAGAGAATTAGATTTGGGTGAGTTTTTTTGTTTCTGTGCAGGGAAAATACTGACTGCATGATTTTACACTGCAATATAGATCTCACTTTGAAGAAAAACCCCACCCAAATCTAATTCTCTCTGCACAAGTTACATCTGCCCCACCCGCAGTGCACATGGTTTCGTCCATCTAAGAAGGATTTTGTCAGAAAGAATGAACTAGAATAAACCCCTATGTTACATATATATAACAGTGTGTTTTCACGTTACTAATTGAGGGGAGAAACAGTGCGGGCAGCGTCCTGGCCACTCCGTTCTCTGTGTAATAATTGCAACAGGTAAGTCTCATGTGAATACCACTCTTGTAGCGTGACGGGGAGACCACGATATAATGGTCATCCCCTGTGCTGCCGCCCAGATATCACTTAGCGCCGCTACACACTAGAGGATTACAGTGCGGCGTGGCTGCTGACATCATTCGCAGCCGATGCCGGATGGAAGTCTATATTGGCGCCTGGGAGCTGGCAGATTCCCTTGTGCCACCCAGGTATCTCCTAGCGCCGATACACACTAGGAGACCTCAATGCAGCGTGACTGCCGAGAGCATTCACAGCCGACGCCGGCTGGAAGTGTATCTCGGTGCCCAGGGTCTGACAGTATTGGCGCACTCCACCTATCTAAACATACAATTTTACATTAAATCAAAATTACAGGTCAGACAATGTGCCCCTGCTCATGTGACAACGCCGATGCCGATTTCGCACTGAGCTTTCTCATGGCTAGCCTTAAAGAATTTGCAGTTCTTAATTGAATTCTTAAAAGTTTATTTTTAGAATTATTTTTCCTCTTTGGTGCACCCTACACGGTCATCCTTTTCTTTCAAAAAACCCTCTTTGTCAAATCTCATGTCCAAGGGTAGCACGCCTCTATAAATAAAAGACACCAATTAGTGCTTTATTTTTAATAAGAGAGGCCCGCCCTGCTATTGTCTATTCAATTGACCAGTGCAATTGACATCCCCCCTGTTTTTCTTGCCCACAAAGAAGCATCCTGCTAGACTTTTGATAAATATTTAATTAAAAATGGAATTAAATGGGAGCACGTAATTTTAAAATAATTAGTGCAATAAGTATTGAACTTGCATTGATAAATGTTTACAGCCCTTCTATGAGTAGTTGTTTTGGTGGAGGAGCATTGTGCGGGGTGGCACTGAGGATCACACAATGTGTACAGCAACTTACACTTTGTAAAATAATTGTTCACCTAGGTGAACTGTAAAGGTGCTGGTGGGAAGGGATGTTAAGCTAGCAGCTCACACTCAGTGGAGGTCAGCCCCCAATTAAAGAAGGTATACAAGAAAAAGCAAAAAGGTAGTGGAGCGCTGAACACAGTAAGATATAATGATCAATTGGGTATCACATATAAAATAAATATATTTATTTAAAAAATATATATGTATATATATAATCAACTAACATATAGTTGAACAATTAATAAAAATAAAGATTTCATTAATGAAATAACATACAGATTAAACCTTGCCACTCTGTATGAAATAACATACAGATTAAACCTTGACTCAGAGTGACAGACCTTTGAAAAAGTTGTCAGAGAACAACGAAATGCATTAGGTTGCACCTGCATGTTGGACACTGGACTCTTAATTGTTCATCCCACTTGGACCAGCTCCCCTAAACATCTACAGCTTGGATCCCTAGATTTGGGACAGATCCTTTCCACCGGACTCTGTTATTTGGGACACCACCACCTGCTCAATCATTGGAGACCCCTTCTCCCTGCTTTAAGTCAGGGAGACCTGACCCTCTTACCATCAGGAACAAGCCGAAGGGTCCTTCAGTCAGGTTTATGGATTCCCACAATAACCAGTATGGTATGGATTACAAAATGAGAGACCAAGCATAACCATCTGAAGGGAGCACCAATAGGAACAAGCGGGACTGATACTAAGTATATCTTCCACTGACCTTCTGATACTAATTTCTTAGAGTGTCAAATTTTAATCTGTATGTTATTTCATTAGTTGATTATATATACATATATATATTTTTTAAATAAATATCTTTATTTTATATGTGATACCCAATTGATCATTATATCTTACTGTGTTCAGCGCTCCACTACCTTTTTGCTTTTTCTTGTATAGCAACTTACACTTTCCCTATAATATCTCCTGTCTGTGAGTGGGGTCCATGTAGCTCTGTCAAAAGTTCTTCATTTGTGTCTCCATCTCCCGACTGCCACATCCGCCCTTTATATTGAAACCGGAAGTTCGTGTAGCGTGTTTCCAGATGATGGATCGGCACTCCTGGCTTCTGCACCAACGCATTTCGAGCTGTTACTCTTTATCAAAGAGTGACAGCTCAAAATGCGTTGGTTGCAGAAGCCGGGAGCACGGATCCTGGCTAAGAGTCCTGGGTTTTAAAGTGTGTACAGCTCTGGATGGAGAAGCAAGCAGTGCAGCAACCATTTTGGTCCGCAGTCATACAATGTATTTAGCATAATATTCAGTACAATAGTCATAGCCATAGGGACACATCTGATGAAACCACTGTAACAGACAGTGAAATGCATCATTCATAAACACAAGGTTCTGGTATTCTTATATAGACTATTTCTGCAGTGTCAGCTTGTCCTTTTTTATTTCTGGCTTCATGGCTCCAAGTATAGGTAGCTACTTGTGACAGACACAATTTCTAAATATTGTAATTTTTTTAAATTTATGTCTACACATAGTAGGTCCCATCATTTTATCCTTGTTACAGAATGATCAGTGCAGAGCTACCTGAGACATCCTATGACTTGTACTATATTAACAAAGAACTATTACAAAACACCACTAATTTAAATAGAGAACATGACTCTTGACACTAGAATTGTGCAAAGATTCTCGTGCTTTGGTTTTACTTTTAGTTTTATTGTAGTGTGGTTTTTCAAAACCACTCTCAAATGTTTTGATTCAAAATTCAAATTTAAAATAGGAATCTATGGTTGGGGTGGCCTAATAAATGTATAAAAACAGCAATTTCACAATACAGGACCAAAATTTGGAATTAAAATCTGAATTCTAAACCACAGGAAAATCAGAACCGGTTCTGGTCTCCTCAGTAGATCTGAACTGGGATACATTTGATAAATCTCCCTTTTTGGGATTGCTATAATTAAAAAACAACTTGTAATGTCCTATTACTGTATATATGGAGTTTTGTGAAGAAGACCTTAATATATGATTTAACTTATGAAGAAATTTATGGTCTGCTTTTGTAATATTGCACCTTATTACATACCAGATATAGAAAGTATAAACATGACTACAGTACATGGCTGTTTTCTAATGGTGTGATAATAGTATATGGCTATTGCTGTATAGCTGGATTCTTTTTTGACTAACAAAAGGTTGACATTGTCAAAAGGTTGACATTGCAATACGTTTTTTTCAAATTTGGAAAAAAAATTCGAAAAAAAGCTTGTCAACCATTTGTTTGTCGACCATTGTCATGTCCGCCTTTTGAACCTGTCAATCTTAGTCAACATTTTATTCGCCGACCATATGGTGTTTACCAATTGACTGTGTAACTGCACTGTCTATTTATACATACAATAGTGGGCTGTATCAAACTTTGTAGAAATATAAGTACTAACTGTGTTTGCAGAATGACAGAAGCTGATTGGCTGTACTTTATCGCTCTCCACATTTTTCTTAATCTACCCAATGAGTCTCTGCTTTCTGATGTTTATTAAGCTTTATATAGCACTTCAGTACCGGTTATTATGGCAGGACAAATCACTTGCTATGGCTGCTTGTAATTTATGGCAAAGCAAGATACTCTATACATTGAGCCTTGCACTATCTATATTTTGTAAAGTATTCCTGTGGATGTGTATATTCTTATTTTACACAAACACAACCATATATTTCTGAAAAAATATGGGGAAGTAGCCCACCACTGCAAATACATTTTATGTTCATCTCTGTGACCTTTGTCATCTTCTTTATGATTGGGCAAAAGGACATTTTCCCTGTTCTTTTTAATTTATAACATGCTCCTTACCTGGGGCATTTTGCATTGGAATGTAGGTTTTGCAACCCCATTACATGTTTTCCTAGCAGTAAACAATGTGATTTATATTCATTAACTAGTACTATGTAGCGACATTGGTGAATGTTTAGTACTGGATATGCTTCAGTTAGCTTCAGTAAGCCAAATTTTAACTAATTAAGGTGGTGTAATTTGTATCCCTTACATATGCCCTCAAGGATTCACCTTAAAAGTTTCTACATGAATGCTTAGCCCATAGCATGGAACATTACTGCATGAAGGGAAACACTTTTCTGAGTTTCAATGAAGGCTACTAAGGAACCAAAGGGAGACAGAAAGAATATATATATATATATATATATATATATATATATATATATATATCAGATGTAGAACTGGCACTCCTTTTATGGATTTAAATGACATGCGTGCCCTTGCAGAAATAAGATATATGGGTGGTATGGAGATCCTGTTGTCCCTCCAAAGCACGGCACTTAAGGGTTTTGCAAAACGTGATGAATTTATTATTCAAGGTTTCGGGGGTCCACAGCCCCTATCGCCAGGTACAGAATGAGTAAACTGTGTACCTGACGGTGCACTCATTACTCACTAACACATTTTAAAAGATCCACAGGTGCAGCTAATTAATTCACTTGTGATTCTGATAGGAGATCTGGAAAACATTAACTGTTGGTAGCTCTCGAGGACTGGAGTTGGCTACCCCAGACATAAGCTATGCAATCTAGGTTAAAACAGGGTGCATGAGAGAATGTGACCACAATAAGACTGATTAAAAAAAATTAATCTAATAAACAATATACACTAAACATCGCCACTTACCTTTCCTACTTTTGGGGTGCCCTTTGGCTTGTGACCACATTGTTTAAACAGAAATTGTGGGGGCTCTGCACTCACTAAAATAACTGATATTAATAAATAGTGGATGAATTGATCAATGCATTTAAGCCTGAAGCCATTTAAGCCTGAAGCCCTCATCACAGGACCCCACTTTTCTGCAGGTCCTAACACTATTGCTCAAAATGGCTACAATACACATAGCTATCACATTAATGTTTGATTCCAGGCATGTTATCTGGTTTAAAGCTCACAGCAGACTATGCTTTTAAAGGTGAGCAGTTACCAACACACCTGTCACTAATCATCTAGGGAAATGGTTATCATAAGCTATGCAATATCAGTAAAAACAGGGTGCATGAGAGAATGTGACCACAATAAGACTAATTAAAAAACTAATCTAATAAACAATATACACTAAACATTGGCACTCACCCTTCCTAGTTTTGGGGTGCCCTATGGCTTGTGACCACATTGTTTAAACAGACATTGTAGGGGCTCGGCACACACTAATTTAACTAATAATAAATAGTGGAGATTTGGTTCATGAATTGATCAATGCATTTAAGCCTGCAACCCCCTTCACGGGACCCCACTTTTCTGCAGGTCCTAACACTCTCGCTCAAAATGGCTACAATACACATAGCTATTACATCAATGCTTGATTCCAAATCTCCACTATTTATTATCAGTTAATTTAGTGTGTGCAGATCCCCTACAATGTCTGTTTAAACAATGTGGTCACAAGCCATAGGGCACCCCAAAACTAGGAAAGGTGAGTGCCGATGTTTAGTGTATATATTGTTTATTAGATTAATTTTTTAAATGAGTCTTATTGTGGTCACATTCTCTCATGCACCCTGTTTTAACCTATAGTGCATAGCTTATGTTAACCATGTAACCATGTTAACTATGTTACTCTCCTCTTGGTACTTTATTGTGAAACCTTCAGTCCACTGTTTTGTTGATTCAGTTATATACCCAGAGGGTATTCATATTTAATACCACCATTTTCGAATTCGGTCTGACCAACCTGGAAATATTACCTTTTAACATGTTTTTTTTTCTTTCTTGGAAGACATACACACCTGACAAAGTATTGATTCATAAGAAAAAACGTGTTGGTGCACTTCCATTCTGTGTATGAAATTTCCACGATCAAATAAAGATACCGGACAAGTAACATAGTAACATAGTAATTAAGGCTGAAAAAAAAGACATTAATCCATCGAGTTCAACCTATCTAACTTGTAACTACTGACTTGCGTAAGTCAAATCTATAGGATTCCCTTAGTGGCCAAAAATGCATTAAGTTTTGATTTACATTAATTTACAGTAGTTGCTGTAATCACCCCAACCGGCAATGAGGAGTACGGGTAGTGGATAGAGAGTGTGTGGGACTGAACTTGACTAACTTGTCACCTTACAATGATAGGTAGATGGATAGATACTGTAGATAAATAGATGATAGATAGATTTAGTTAATACATTTTATAATACATTCATTAATTTGCTAAATGTCTTAACAGAAGTAAAAAAGGCTCTTAATCAATTTTTGCTAGTACCCAAATTAGATGTTATTTACTTAAACAGTGCTTTTAAAATCTCCAAACATGCTCAGTATAACTGAATGAGGCTATTAATTAACTATGGATATTTTTGCTGTGTCAGCTGAGTTTGGCATAGCTATGATGGCAATAAAATTATTATAATTTGTGGATATAAGTAATGTAAAAAAATGCATTTCTTTTAATAACCGTTAGGATGATAAACAGAGCATAAAAAGAAGGACATACCAATGAACCAAATAACTATTTCATTGATTTATTATTGCATGCAATAAAATATAAAATAAATAACTCAGCTGCCATATTATGTATGTATTCTGGGGTGTTTCTACATTAAAGTTGATCATATATAACTTTTGAAGTATGAACAGTTTTAAGGAAACATACCATCAATGCATGCTTGATACGGGTTTCAAAATGGACTTTTTAGAATCTGTCTATACTTTTGCATAACAGAAAAACCTTGAATGAAAAAAGCATTAAGAGGCAGATGTATTAAGCGTGTCGAAGTGATAAAGTGGTAATAAAGTGAAAGATGATAATGAACCAGCCAATCATCTCCTAACTGCTCACACTGGGGGCCAGATGCACTAAGCTTCAAAAGTGATAAAATGGAGAGTGATAAACACCCAGCCAATCAGCTCCTACCTGCCATGTCACAGAGTGTGTTTGAACAATGTCAGGCAGGAGCTGGTTGGTTGTTTATCACTCTCCATTTTATTACTTTTGAAGCTTAGTGCATCTGGCCCTAGATCACTTGGAAAACAAGCACAAATTGCTTTCTCTGTAGGGCCCCTGGTGATGGTGATGTGCAGTCCTGTGCATCGCAATCGCCTGACTAGATTTAGTCGATTGGTTGGTGCATTATCACCTTCCATTTTATCAACACTTTATCACTTCACAAGGTCTAATACATATGACCCTAAGGGCCAGATGTATAAAGCTTCAAAAAGTGATAAGATGGAGAGTGATAAACAGACAGTCAATCAGCTCCTACCTGCCATGTTACAGGCTGGGTTTGAAAAATGACAGGTAGGAGCTTATTGATTGGTTGTTGATCACTCTCATGTTGAAGCCTGATACATCTGACCCTAAGTGTATTATACAGTTGAAATCATTGCATTATTTTACTTGACTCATACACATCTTTAAAAAAATAATCGATCAATCAATGTTGGACTTTTAGGGTTAAAACACACAATTACTGGGTATGGATCATTAGGTCACCAGCATTATGGTCAACAAGCATTAGGACGACACCATTAGGTTGACATGCATTGAGGTTGACATGACTTAAGGTTGACATGCAGGAAGGTCGACATGATTTAGGTCGACATGGGTAAGGTCAACAGGGTCATTAGGTCGACATGGGTAAGGTCGACATTAAAAAGTCGACAATTACCCTGTAGACCGAACCCATTTTGACCTTAAGTAATTTAGACCTTTCGGCATGTCGACCTTAAACCATGTTGACCTAAATGCATGTCGACCAAATAGTGTTGACCTAATACTTGTCTACCATCATGCTGGTGACCCAATGACCATATCCCCAATTACTTACTGGTTTATTTTTAAATGTTAGTAAATGTGTGTTTTAGTCCTGAAAGTGTATCGAATGAAAATCAACCAACATCGAGCCAAATCGACTTTGAGAAATTATACCGCTATATTTCTGATCTGTGGAAAATGATTATTTTAGGGTTGACCAAAACTGCGTCCTCCATTAAATAGAAATGACTGTAAATTCTGCAATTTCCTAACCTTGAACCACCAAAGCATGCTTTATTTATTTTTTGTTTGTTTTTTTCTAAAGGAGGTTTTGTATCATCTCATCTCTGACAAGCTAACTATTGTTGTAGCCGACTGGTTTCTGTCTCATATAAAATCTGTTAGCACATCTGAGAAAAACAACATCAAAGAATGTAATCAGATGGATTGTTCTCCTGTATTGTGCTCTACTCTTTCTGATTTAAGAGCCCTTCAGATAATATAATAAAATGAAGTGCTTTATTTGACAACTACATTAAAGTATGCTGCTGAAATAGCTGCTCTAGAATTATCTGTAGGTGAAACAAATATTGTTGTTGAGCTTGAACATACTTTTCACTACATTCTATTATTAGTTGTTTTTATAGTTAGAAAAACTAGTATGAAAGTTGTGATAGCTGGTAGTTTAAAATACTTTGAAACACAGGATTCCAGTTTGCAAATTTGATGATGTTTGAGGATAAGAGTTTAACTGAAAATGTTAAAAAAGAAAAGTAGTGCACATTTTTTGCTCAAATTAATTTCATTAATTGTACTTGATAATTTGAAGCACTTTTTCTTTTCCTTTTTTAAACTCATTTGTGTTGCTTCAGTTTTTTTTTTTTTTTTTTTTGCCTCTATGCAATATCATTTGCCAATCTCCAGCATTACAGTAACAGTTTTAAGGATATATCTGCTTGAGCACAGAGGACTTAATTAGTACTGTACAGTACCTCAGTTAATTTTATTTAACCTCCAGGAATCAAGCATATCTATCTTTGAGATATCTATCCTTAAAACCTGCATTGTAATGGTGAAGTTGAAAAAAATCCTGCTCTAAAGCAATAGCGAAAACTAGGGTGCAGAGGATTATACAAATTCCGTAATATTTCTTAATATTTTCTCAAAATATGGCAATAGTTGTGGGAGATATGAGTAATATAATAGTCTGAGATTTAATAAAATTGCTGTTTTCTGCAAATAACCTTTTAACCACAGTAAACTAGCGGGAAAGTCGCAAAAAATGAAACGAATTCAAGTTTTTAAGTTAAGCAAAAAAGAAAGCAATTGGGCATGACTACAGTATGGTGTGCTGCTGGTGGGGCAGATGCAGAGAGACTTGGTGGGTGGGATGTTTTCGAACTGAAATCTAAATTGCATGTAAAAATAAAGCTGTCTAACTTTTGTGGGCTAAATGCAATAGCAGCCAGTATTTACCCTAAATATAAAAAATATAAAAAAGTTATTCGCTCCCTTGCCTTGCAACATGGTTTGTTGCAGACACAAATTAACTTTCGTTGTTTGCTTTTCTTACATGAATCAGGCCCAATTTCAGCCAACTCAACATTATACTCAACTCAACATTATAACTTTTGCAATATTCTGAAATTTCACAAATCCTGATGAATCTGACTGGAGTTAGTTTAAAACTGCAATGCCTTGTTTGCTGAGCATTCATGAGCAGTTATGAGAACATTAGATGGAAGATATTAATGTATGGATAGATTATTATTATTATAATTTTATTTATAAGGTGCCACAAGTGTTTCACAGCGCCGTACAAAGGAACAATACAGGGAGACAAAATTTGGCATAACATTGAATAAATAACAAAAATAGAGTACAAATAAAAAGCGCCACAATTCAATACACATTACAGCTTAAATATAAGTTTTGAGGACTCAATCAACATACAACTAGAGGCTTGAGGCCAATGATGGAGATGAGTATGCAGACAAATATGGTCACTGAGTGTTTGAGTATAGGAGAGCTGTGAGTGAAATGTGAAGAGAAGTGGGCTTTGACAACAGGAGGGAAGAGGACCCTGCTCGGAGGAGTTTACAATCTAGTAGGAAGGGAGACAGACAGATTACAAGAGGTGCAAGCAAGTGGGTGGTGGTTAGATAGCAGGATGTAAACAGCAAAGGGTCGGATAACCAGCTAGTTTATGCAGTGGAAGGGTACGCTTTGATGAATAGGTGAGTTTTCAGTGCCCATTTGAAGCTTTGCAAGGTCGGGGAGAGTCTAATGGAGCGAGGGAGTGCGTTCCACTGAAGGGGTGCAGCACGGGCAAAGTCCTGTATTCTAGCATGGAAAGCAGTGATCAGGGTGGAGGAGAGACGGCAGTGATGCAATGAAGCAAGTATATGCCTGATGTGTATTAAACCACTAGGCTGTGACTGTTCATTGTGCCAGTCACATTATGGGTTTATCAATAGAGGGTGATTTTTTTTTGCCTTTGTCTGTAGTCTGTAGATGCAATGCCCAGATCTCATCCAATTGTTGAACTTCTTAAGGGAAGTACCTCTCAGCTATTGCTGTGTCATTGCTGTGACCAGTGTTTATTTATAGAGCTGTTTTATGGTAAATTGTTTTAGATATCTATTCCCTTTTCTATGACATTCCTTTTGCAATGTCTGCCCTCTGTCCTGCCTCTTAGATAGATCCCCCTCAGAAGCACACACAAGGGGGTGGTTCCAAGTACCCCACCCCCTCCCAAAAAAAAACTGACACTGAGTGTTTGGGAAGGGGACTAGGCACTAGGGGGGACTTAGACCTAGACTGCAGAGGTGGACAGTTAGGTTAGTGTGTGGGGAGGAGAGGATAGGGTTAGGCTGCGGGGAGGGGGTTAGATTTAGGCAGCAGAGTACAGGGGTCAGGGTTATGTACTAGCGTAGAGAGTTAGGGTTATGCTGCGGGGAGGGGGGGCTAGGCATAGGATGTGAGGAGGGCGGGTTAAGGGGGCACAGGGCAAAAGGTAGGTATACTTACCTGACCACTGTCAGGATTCCCTCCTTCAGACAGCCAGCATCAGGATTCAGAACACCTGCAGCCCCACCGCCAGACCTCCATATGTGTCATATATATATACACTGGTACACTGTTTGCTATATATATATATATATATATATATGTTTAAAATAAAATAGAGGAGGAGCGCTCCATAGTGTAAAACTGTTGTTTTAATAGACAAACAATGCACAATAGCACAGGCATCTGATGAGACTCGTACCAAAGAAATCACGGCAGTGGACTGGTTACCACATGATATAAATAGTTCTACACCCTGACACGTGTTTCACCTTACTAAGAAGGCTTTTTGAAAAAGCCTTCTTAGTAAGGTGAAACACATTTCATTCCCCCTTGATCCCCCAGAACCTCTGTTATTGCCGCATTTAAGATTATGTGTAAATCTGATTGAAATATTTTTACTTAAAGTTGTGATATGTGTGAGAAAAAAGAGCATTAGTACTAGTCTAATTAGCAAGAAATCCCCAGTAAGGGGATAGCAAGGGCAACAGCCCAAGCAAGGATATTCCAATCTCCACCTGGTTTTGCACATACAATACCTCTGTGCCTATACCAAGCTGTGATAGAACTTTAGACACATTGTCTTGAACTGTTGCAACATTGTATATACTATACAAGCTCTATTTATAAACAGTAGCCTATTACTCAATCTATGAAAAGCCTGGGCTTTGTGCCAATAAATAAGAATACATAATAACAGTGCATGGCAAACCAAAGCACCAGGTTTTATGAATAGAGCATTTGAGAACTATCAAACCATTTTTTGCAACACTTGCTAAATACCAGGCCCATAAAGAGGACATTAGCCGTATCACAGATTGCCTCTGCGATATTATATGGTGTATGTCCTCCTAAGCTCTAGAGAGGAAAAAGCACACATTCCCTCTTCAAGAGAAGCCTGGACTCTGTATCAGGAACCAGTGGTCACATAATATGATATATGCATAGCGGGTACTTCCAGATTCCTATGCACCCTAATAACTGCCCTAAGACCGCTTTTCTCTGCCCCATAGGATTCTTTGAGTTCTTGAAAATTGCCCAAGGGATCAAGGGATCTCCAGCTACATTCCAGAGGACCATGGAGCAAACCATTGGGGACATGTGTTATCGCGAGGTGTTGGTATATCTCGATGATGTTATAGTCTTTGGCTGGACACCAGAAGAACCTAAGAGTCGACTACTCAAGGTACTGGAAAGATTGCGCAAGAAAGGGCTGAAACTGTCTATCGACAAGTGTAAACTCTGTCAGACTACAGAAAAAGATCTTGGACATGTGGTATTCCGAGACGGGGTGTCAACAGATCCTGACAAAATAACAGCTGTGTAAACTTGGCCCCGACCACAGAATTTGAAAGACTTGCGATCCTGTTTAGGATTCGGTGGTTATTACAGATGGTTTGTACCGAATTATTCCAAACTGGCTCGTCCTTTGACTGATTTGACAAAGGGTTACCCGGCCTCAAAAGCATCTAAAATCACTGACCAAAAGATGGACAAGAAAAGCTACCACAAACCCCAAGAACTTTTTGGAGATAGATGTGAACAAGCCTTTTGGGGGTTAAAAGCTCAGTTAACCAAATCCCCTGTTCTAGTCTATGCTAACCTTAATTTACCTTATGAACTCCACAATGATGTCGCTTTGGATGGGTTAGGAGGAGCACTGTACCAACACCTTGATGAGGGATTGAAGCCTATTGCCTATATAAGCAGAGGATTGTCATTGAGTGAGTGGAATTACCCGGTACATAAACTTGAGTTTCTGGCACTGAAGTGGGCTGTTGTTGATCGACTGCACAATTATCTGCATGGAGTAACATTTACTATAGTTACGGACAACAACCCGCTAACTTATATTAATTCCACTGTAAAGCTTGATGCTACGGGTCATAGGTAGTTGGCAGCCTTATCAAATTATAATTTTTCTCTCAAATACAAACCTGGTATCTTAAACATTGATGCTGATGCTCTATCCCGTCTATCCCACGCCACTGTTGATAGTTCAAATGATGAATGAGTGGAGATACCTGCCCCAGCCATGCAAGGACTGTGCCATCAACTTACTATAGCTTCCTCAGTACTAACAGGGGCCATTAATATCTTAGGAACAAATGAGGATGTTTTCCCATCTCTGTACTGTGGGATCACGAATATTGACTTGGGCCCGTTGACAGTATTGTCTAATAAACAATTAATTTATGATCAACAGCAAGATCCAGATATCGCTGTAGTTATTAAGTATCTCAATCATCGAGAGAAAAATCACCTGAATGATCAGTCTAAGACCTGTACAGCATTACTTCGACAGCATAACAAGTTAGTGTTTAAAAAAGGGCTACTGTTCCGAAAGACACATCCCCCAAATGGGAGAATCCGGTATCAGCTCATTCTCTGTGCTCATCACGTTCATATGGTTCTGAAATCATTACACGCATGGACACTTGGGTTATGAGAAGACCTTTCACCTAATTCAAGAGAGAGTATATTGGCCTTATATGGGAAAAGATGTAGAGTCCTACTGTAAGAATTGTAAGAACTGTATCCTAAGAAAGACCCTGCCTAAACCCGCAGCTACCTTACACCATTTAAAAAGTTCTGGAGCCTTGCAGTTAGTTTGTCTAGACTTTCTGTCCCTAGAGGATCCAAGTGGAAGGGATGGAAATATCCTTGTGGTAACAGACCATTTTACCCGCTATGCCCAAGCTTATGTTACAAAAGATCAAAAGGCTCTCACTGTTGCTAAAACCCTCTGGGATAATTTATTTGTACACTATGGACTGCCTGCCCGCATCTATACAGATCAAGGTCGAGACTTTGAGAGTAATCTAATAAATAAAGGAGTTATGTCTACGTTGTGGCATAAAGAAATCCTGCACCTCACCTTACCATCCACAGGGGGACCCCCAACCTGAAAGGTTTAATCGCACCCTACTTGATATGTTGGGAACATTGGATCTGCAGAAACTACAGTGGAAACAATACATCAACAAACTTGTCCATGCATACAACTTCACTCGAAATGATACTACTGGGTACTCCCCTTACAATCTCATGTTTGGAAGAGATGCACGACTACCTATAGATCTCTGTTTGGGCACTGCTCCCATAAATAATAGTCTCACCACTCATAATCAATACATTAATAAGCTTCGACAAGATTTAAAAATGGCACACAAGGTGGCCCAAAAAGCTGCAGAGAAACAAGGTGAACAGAACAAGCTGCACTATGATGCTAAAGTCACTGAACACCTTCTAATACCAGGAGATCGAGTTCTACTGAGGAGACTGGGTGCTCCTAGAAGACAAAAACTGTCTAATCATTGGAGAAAGATTCCTTATCGAATTATTAAGAAATTACCTGTATTCCTGTCTATCAGTTAGTGCAAGAAGGTCAAGAAGGTCCCATGGTTACTTTTCATCGGCATCATCTGTTGCCTATAAGTCAGCACCTTATCTTTGATAACCCTCAGAGACTCCAGAATATCAACTTGAGAGACCAACCTTTACCCAATGATCCGGGTAGCTCCCTTTTCCCCATTGTGGATGAATCCATAGCCACAATTGCAGATGTAAATTGGAAGGATAGGTCAACAGGTTAGGCGCAAATAGTCCGGAGTGGATATGTGAATAATCTGGACCCACAGTGGGGAGTATTTTACCAGAATAAAGATTTATTAGACATACAATTCACAAATTAAAAGTGCAAATGCAAATGGATACACAAAAGTGCAAGTGCAGCAGTAGTACAATTTCTCAAAATTCAAAGTGACAATGCATATAATTTCAAAAGTGCATGTACAATGAATGCGACGGGGCAATCTGATACTTTTATCTCACCATTCCAGGGTGGTGCGGTGGGCGGGGTGCTATAAGATGGTAAGTCCCGGGTAGCAGGAATAAAGCACCACCGCACAGGCTTTGGATGGGGATATAGCGATGTTACAGCAGAGTCCTCCCGTCAGAGTGTTGGCATCCTCATTTCCTCAATTGCAGATGTACCTGAACCTGGATATTTTTATAGTGACTTTCCTGTGGTCGGTCCTCAGGACGCAGAAATTATCATTCTGGAATCAGATCCTCAATGTAACCTGCTTATGGACCATGATAGACCGAATTCCTTTCAGTCATTGGAGACATCTACCCCAGAAAGAACTTTAAGTCCCCATCATAAGGATATCGCCTCCCTTTCTTCAGACACCTCATCCATGCAGATGTCTTCTCCTATTTCAGAGGGAAGAGATTATAGCAGACCTCAACGAGCATGCAGACCTACTTTAATATTAACGTATGATTCTTTTGGACAGTCTAGGGATGAACCACGCGTTGTTGATCCTAGTATCATCTATACCTGGCCATATTTTGAGTATCTTAATGCAAACCCTGACATCTAATATGAAATGTAAAGCTCTCTGTTAAAGGTAGTTAATGGGTGGTGATCCGCCCTCTTTATTAATAGAGTGCAATCACCAGGGGGAGGAAATGTAATACTCTCTGTAAATATATGAGTGATTAAGGTATTTGTTTTATAAATGGCTAACAATAATAGAGGCTAACACCTTTCCCTCTCATATATGAGAAGAGTTTGCCTGTAATATACATATGTATGTTCTTAAATATATGTATATCTGTGTTGGACATGATATATATGCATTGGACTTCTACCACTGTTTAATTTATTAATTTATTGATGTAGTAATACCAAATGCCACTTTAGATTTAATTGATTGCTCATGTCCTGATGACTATATTGGAGTTGATTAAAATGGCACCAATTGCCTGTGGGACAGCTGATAGACACAAAGCTGACAGAAACATGTGGCAGATAACTCCCCCAACATGTGAGGGGGTGGAGCCAATTGCCTGTGGGACAGCTTATATAAACACAGCTGACAGAAACATGTGGCAGTTAGCCTCCCAACACGTGAGGGGACGGGGCCAAAACCTGTCTGAGCCAGTAAAAAGAAAGGAGCCAGGAGACTGACAGAAAAAGAGGGGGCAAGAGGTTGTTCTGCTCGAGGACTGTAGTGGCAAGGCAGCGGAGTGAGCGACATCTCAAGCAGGAGAGACGGCACACTGAACACCCCCAGAAGAGGAGACCCTTGGGGGAGTGGCAGCTGACTACCCAGAAAGGCACTACTATGCTGGTGGAGACCACCGCACACTGAATAGCTGACAGAGATGTGACCCTCCATCACCATGACAACGCTGCTGCCTCACAGACTCCCCTCAGCGCCAGCCTCTGCAGCACAGCTGTGTATCCTTTTTGGCCAGGCACCTACATCTGTGCACAGATCTCTTTAAGGCTGTGTTGTGGGCACTGGAGAGACCTGAGACCCCAGAGCCACAAACAGGGGAGATCCATTCTCTGGCCCACAGCCTTCAAAGAAAAAAAAGTGGAGAGGCAGCTCAGGGACAATAGGGTGAGTGAGCAGCATCCCTCACCAAAGACAACTGAGACTGGTAAAATAAACTCTTCATATTTATAAACACCAGAGACACTGCATGAGGCACCCAACACCTAGTTCCAGGACATTAATGTACCCACGTTTGGCTAGTGAGTACTTATCATCCCATTACAGAAGGCCCATTTATTTATAGTATTACTCTGCCACGGCAGTTAATAGTGTAACTACATGTTTTATTGGACTATTGGATACAATATCACCCTTCAGTAACTATATAAATAGCTACCCTGCAATTGGAAACTGTTTGTTACATACTGGAGAAACAGGATTGCTACTACTACAGTCAAATTTGCATGTGTATGTCACACATTCATGTGCAAGGAACACATTACTGGGATAGTTCTACGAGGAATCCATTAATCCCATAGATGTATATTGTATATCTGTTATGAGAATGTTATTGGAGGTATTAATGTTATAATGTTTATTGAAGTAAAGTAAAAGAAGAAAAAAAAAATAAACTAATTTAATACCCTATGGTTTGTGGAAATTGTACTTACCTTATGAGAGATCACATGATTCTTCATTTAATGGTGGACGATCCAAAGACGAGTCAAAGTTCATTCCTGTAAGAAAGAAAAAGAAAAGGTAAATAAAAAATAAAAAAGGGGTTACCCAACTTACCCATTACTAAAAACTATAGTTATAGCATAAAAAGTTGGGTGGAGACACTATTTGGTAGCTGGTCCAAAGCGGGTATTATTTCTCAGTCCCTACTTACATATTACCTGGGTTACATTTGGAGGCACCCCTCCACAAATAAGTAGTAAATAATTTTGTGCTGAGTTTAATATAACACGGGGGGTTATTCTAGTTCACTCTTTCTGACAAAATCCTTCTTAGATGGACAAAACCATGTGCATTGCAGGGGGGCAGATGTAAAATGTGCAGAGAAAATTAGATTTGGGTGAGTTATTTTGTTTCTGTGCAGGGTAAATACTGGCTGCTTTATTTTTACACTGCAATATAGATCTCACTTTGAAGTAAAACCCCACCCAAATCTAATTCTCTCTGCACAAGTTGCATCTGCCCCACCTGCAGTGCACATGGTTTTGTCCATCTAAGAAGGATTTTGTCAGAAAGAGTGAACTAGAATAACCCCCATGGTGACAAAGTAATAGGGAGCATTTGGATGGGGTAGGGAAGTTTGGGAAATACCACACTTTAAATCAATGCTACTCTACCTAAAAGGGATCGAGGCAACAACTTTCACGCATCCAACATTTTAGTTATTTGAGAGGGAATTGGTGAAAAATGTAAGCGATATAAAGAGGACAGTGTGTTTTTAGATAAAGGACACTTGCAGTTTTTGGCACCGTATAGGTCAGGAAAATAAATAAATAGTTTCACAAATATGTTAGTGTGACTATTGGATTGCATCTAATGCACTAACTGTTTCTGCATCTTGAGATGCAGATACCAGTATCCTTTTAGCTTAAACCCCATTAAGAGAAATAGTAACAGAAAGTCGATCGCACAAGGCCATTCAAGTAAGTTGAATCAATTAGAGGACCCCCCCTTAGGTGTCTCTAATTTGGTCCTTTTTATGGGTTCATGGGGGTGTGCTATCACTGGACAATTTTGGAACAGTCAATCTGGAGAGAGAAGAATTGTCACGGTGTGATGAACCAAAAATAAATAATACACTTAAAATGTAACTTTTATTAAGTTATAAATAAAATTGCGAAGTATAAAAAACACAAAACAAGTGGAACAAACACAGTTGGGATGTGATAAAAATGCTGACGTGGGTGTTCAATTGTGCTTATTTCTTGATTAGACTGATAAATCACTCCTGCTGTCTATATCCTTTTGTCTCAATAACTGAGTTCTATTTTATATAATGTAAATAGTTCTCAGCAAACAGGTTAGTAGGATTTATGTTTATTTAGGATAATGCCTTTGCATTATACTTATTAGCTGCCTACTGTTATATCAACAAATTTTCTTTTTGGTGCATCACACCGTGAAATTCTTTTCTCTCCAGATTGATTAAACCCTATTAACACAGGAGTATTATTGAACACCATTTCCTCAATAGCCATATTTTTTTTATTCCTTGTTTTCTACAGTGGCAGCAGGTACCCAGCACTGCTGCTCTATTTTTTCTGCTAATACCTACCCTGCTACAGTAATTCAGCTACATATTTTAAATGGGCAGTCTTAAATTGATCAGGGCTTCTCCCTACTGCTGCTGCACTGCATGTCCTACTATTGTAAGTTTTCTTTGCTACATCTGATGTCCATTTGTAAGGGTCAGTAGATTAATCTGCTTCAATTTCTTCTCTTGTTATAGATTCTCAATCTGGAGATATCTCTTACCTTATGTTTGAGATTTGTAAAATGATTCCTCAAGTGCTGTTGATTTGGAGCAAGAGGCTGATTAATTGACTTTAGGATTGGTTACTGAGGATTGGTCTTTTTGAGTCAGATTTAAGTTTGGGTGATGTTAGTTCATCTACCTGATCTACAGATGGAGCACCTCTCGCTCAGTGCCGGGGTTCGCCAGACCGCCCCCTCTGGCGAACCGGTGCTCCATCTGACTGGGACACGTGAGCGTCCCACACGCACACGCGTCCCAGTTAGCATGCGGGCTGGGATGCAAACCCTGCCCGCATCCGCTTCAGGGAGATAGGCAACTCAGTCCTTGAGAGCTACCAACAGTTCATGTTTTCCAGACCACCTAGCAGGTGCACAGGTGCACTCTTTACTCACTGGTAAATTACAAAAGATCCACAGGTACATTAGAGATAATTACTTAACTTGTGATTCTGTGAGGAGACCTGGAAAATGTTAACTGTTGGTAGCTCTTGAGGACTAGAGTTGGCTACCCCTGCTGTAGAGCTAAAGGTGAGACCAATGTAGTTCCCAGTACTGTGACTGGAGATAAAGGGGTCTCTGACTGTCAAATGCTGTGAATTCTGATTATATTTTGCATGGTTGTCCAGGCAGCAAGAGTTAAATGAGCTATTAGTGCAGAGGCCTTGAAGTCTTAGTTCAACTGATTAGGTTTTTATGTTCACTCTGCTTGCTACTGTATTTAGGGAATAGCCCTAGCAAAAATGCTAAGTTGTAGCATTGAGATGCTTTGTGGCGAGAGAAAACTTGCACCCTTTGTGGGCTGAAATAACAAACTTCACAAGTCTATGGGGCAGCAAGCACCACTTTTTGTGTAGCTTTGGGGAATTGACTTGCCCCTGATAAGCCATGCCCCTCAAATGTGGCCACACCCCTTTTTTGGAGCGTGCGGCTTTGCAAATGCATTATGTGTGGTCTGGGATCATCCATTACCATAATTCTCGATTCGCCTATGTCCAGTGCTGACGATGTACCTGTCTAGTGCCCAGCCGGTCTAGTATTAAAAAAGTTTTAACAAGTTTTTAAAATGTTTTAAATTGTTAAAAAAATGTTTTTTTTTTTTGTTTGTGCTGTACCCCACTATATCTGTCATTAAAGTACTGTGACTCCACAGGAGGCATCCCACTATCAATTCATAACATACTGTATAAGCACTTGACTGTGGTGTGTGGATTATGTTAAGCACAGGCAGGTTATTTAATCTATTTTTCTGGGCCAGTGAACCCCCCCCCCCCTCATTTCCACTGAGAAAAATCCTCAAAAATTACCAGTTGAGTGTATGGGTTACAAATTATATTTCAGAGCATCCTGATATATTAACATTTTCAGCATCGGTGTTCTGATGGCAGTTGGAATGGTGGTACCAGCATCCTGAACATTGGTACTGTCCCTGGTTACTTGGGTAAAGGCTTAAGGTTGAAAAACACTGTTTTACATGGTATCATGGTATCATGTACATCAAATACTAAAACATACATGGTAATCAGGGCCAGCGTCACCACTAGGCAGCTTCAGCTTTAGGCATTAGCTTTAGGTGAGCGACCCCCCCCAACTTGGGGCGCTGAGATGTCTTTCACCGGCTCATTAGTCACACCAGTATAATTTGAATTCTCTGCCATGTTTAAACAGTAACAGGGAAAGCAGAAGTACACTGTATCTGGATCCCATCTGTTCTCTCGTTTGTGCTAATAAAAGGCAGTACAGTCAAACTTTACTGGGTTGCCAGTATTGTATCTGCTCTTTGAAGCCGAAAAGTGAAAGGCCCTGCCAGTACCTAGGAGGGTAACCTCTTGGGAATACTGGGTACAGTACTAAGCCAGAGCGGTGTTGCACAAAAAGCAGAAACAAACATATCTCTCTGTTTTATCTATACTTCCATCTTGGAATTCACCATAAATGAGTCTATTTATCTGCTATCAGCCCGCTGAGGGAATTAATGCTTTATATTGTATTTTTCCATTATTGAAGGTATTTGAACCTTCTCCCCACTAGTACTCAGACGGTAAAGGAGATTTTGATCGCCTAATTTTCACCTTATTACTCAGAGCTTATGTTTGTATAATGTATTTGTTGTTTGTTTGCCTCAAATTATCTTAAACTTAAGTCATATTAAAAGTTATATTTTAAATTAACAATATTACAATAAGAGTTCCCCAGCAAGGAGTTCTATCTTCTGTGCCTTCCACACTTTTTTTGCTTATTGTTCTTAGTAACTGAAATCTAGGAGCACCACCAACCCTTCATTTCAAAAGTTCTTATATATGTTATAAGTTGGTATTCTCTAAGATAAATACGCAGTCTGTGCAGCTCCATTTCATGCTCTGTTTAAATGTCTTGCACGGGCCCTGATGGTAATCCATTTTACAATGCCAAAGAAGCATTATATTGTAAATTGTGTATTACACTTTTTAATTTTTGCTTAAGTCAGAAGTCTTGAAATGATCATTTCTTTATAAACATTGGGCCTTACACAAAGTTAACTGAATATTGAGTGTAATGTATGCAGGTTGGCAACAAAAACATTTGTACCCAGTTTATACAAGACAAACAATACATCAATACATTGAAACAGGGTAAGTTATAGTCTTGGTGATTAAACCCTGCTCAGTAAGCAGTGGTCATTTGCTGCTTACCACGTGGCTTAATGCAGCTTGCCCTTGCAGTTTACTGAAACCCAAGCATACCAGAACTCCATGTATCTAAATGGTTCTGAGAACCATGGCTCAGGTTTTCCAACCAGGCTCAGATTCCAAATTGAGGCAAAGGATGAAATTTAATGGGATGAGATGTTCCGACTTTAGAGATTTTTTGTGAAAAATGTCCGGATTCACTAGTTTTTATGAAATCGCCAACTTAATAGGATGCAAATTGCACTTAATATCACATTTTACTCTGGCCAATTCGCACATGGTTACCTCTCAGTTTTAGCTCGCACTTCATGTCGAATCCAGATGTTTTCCCATTAAAAACAATACAAATCGCCGATTTAATAGAATGCGACTTCGGAATTTGCCTACTAAAAATTGCTACATGAACAGATCAGGTTCTAGTCGGCGGTTTTGAAACAGACCAACTTGAAAAAAATGGAAATGGTTAATTTTTACACAGGTGTCCCCTACTATAATCAGAAACTCCCCTTCATATACCCCCCACCCCAACATCATCAAGGGCACCTGTGAGGGTTTGAGAGATGGATTTTTTGCTGTGTGGAGTTGAGCTGGTCCTTTGTGATATTGCTGCCCATTTGGAGGAACTGGCAGGATGAGGGAGTAAGCTTCTCACTAGATCCAGGTCCCCCGAGCACTTCATGCTTCACATAGGTACCATTCAAGGGTGTACTTGGGCTCCCTCTCAGATCAACAGGTGGTTGGGATATTTTGGCTGAACCGCTATAAACTGTTGAATTTATATGAGCAGGTCAGAAATTATTTGGAGCCTTTTGGGGCTGCCAACTAAAAATGAATGTGTGCACTCTACTTATTTGCCACAGGCTCTACTCTGTGAGCTCATGGTCGTAGGGGTTTCACAAGCCACTTTCTATAAGCATTTAACTCAGGTGTTATACAAGTATGCCTTGAAGAAGCTGTGGCACACATATATCACATTCCCTCATTGTGAGTCCAAGAGGCAGGAACTGAAGGTGGCATTGTATCGGCTCTCAGCATTCCCTAATGTGCTGGGAGCCAAAGACTGCACCCACATTAGGATTAGGACACCAGATGTGAGGGGGTATGTCTTTGTCAATAAACATGAACCTCACTCCCTCAACTTGCAGGTGGTATGTGATGCTAACCTGAAAATTCTCAGTGTGGTTGCAGGCTACCAGGAACTGCCATGATGCCTATATCCTGCGTCTCTCTGGCCCTTGAGGGAGTGCACCATGAACAAGGGCTGGCTACTTTGTAAGTACATTTTCACATTATATTCATGTATAGTGTATGCTGAAAATGTTTAACATAAAAAAACTGCACATAAAAAGTGTTGTGCTAATGTAAAGATGGGGCTGGCTTCATCTTTGCAGGGCTGGCGTTTCTAACGCCAGCTCTGCCATCACACCAGCCTCGCCAGGGGGCGCGCGTGCACGAGACGCTCGCGCGCCACCCCATGGCAACGGAGCCTTCCTCCGGTCCACGCCGCCGTCACCGCCCCGAGTGCCCCCTAACCCTGCCCATCTTCCTGAAGCGGAGACAGGCAGGAACACGCAGCGTCCCCGCCCGAGAGACGCACGCGCGTCCCAGTTCAGTGAAGCCCCTGCCGCCGGCGCTCGCCAGTGGGGAGGGTCTGGCGAGCCCCGGCCAAGGATGGCAGGGTCTCCATCTGTAGTAACTATTGCTTTAAATCATGTACATGTGAGTTATATTTCAAATGGCATGTTGCTAAGGGCAACTAATGTGACTGGTCCCCTTTTCCACTTCAAATTTACACCTGATTATGGTTGCTTAGCCTCTACCAACATTCCATGTGAAAGTGCAGGTAGATTTTTTGAGGTACAAATGTGTTACAGGTTGAGTATCCCTTATCCGAAATGCTCGGGACCACGAGCATTCCGGATAAGGGAATATTCCGGTTTTTGGAATTTTTTTTTTAGCCATACTTACCTGCCCCTGGTGGGTCCCCGATGGTCCCTCGGCGTCCATGGAGTCCTCCGGCGTCCACGGCAGGCCACCAGCACCGTCTCCGGAGTCTCCAGCGGTCCCAGGAGTGCTTTGCGCAAGTTCCCAGGCGCGCCGGTGACATCACCGGCGGGCGCGCCCACTCTCGCAAAGCACTCCTGGGACCGCTGGAGATGCCGGAGAGGATGCTGAAGGCCTGCCGTGGACGCCGGAGGACTTGGTAAGTATTAAAAGAGGGTTAGGGGAGAAAAAATTTAAATTATTCCAAAAAACCACGGTTTTTGGAATAATTCGGATACGGGATGCCCAGATACGGGAGACCCGACCTGTATTGTTAAATGTGAAATATCATTATTGTATTTTTATGATACAATTTGCATAACTTTTACAAACAACACTGTGAATGGCAGCCATTCGTATTTTTGTGTCAGCAGTTCCGTGGGCGGTGTTGGCTACCTTACGCAATTATTGGCATATATTCCTATGATAGCTTTGCATGTTTTGCATCTGATTGGTTTGGTTAGAAATAGACTTCACCTGTTTGTTTTTAAATGTGTCTAATGACCTTGCTAAATTATTGGCAGTAGGTGCTGTAGGGGCTGGATGGGTAACTGGGGTACATTGGGGTGGCCTCACGCTTGTTGCCCTTTGCATGATGGCTGGCTGTGTTGCTTCCTCCACAGGATCAAAAAACTCTACTGTCTCCAAAATTATTTCCTGATCGTCCTCCATTAGTTGTGGTGGTACTTGTGGCTGGAGCGGTTGTATTGATGTCCCTGTGAATATGTTGACATTGGTAAACATGTTCACATTACGGAGGATTGTGTTTACTTATGCCATTTTGGGCCAATGTTAGGATATGCAGATTCATAACCCTCCTTTATAATGAGTTTTTAACATTGCCATATATATATTGATGTGGTTACATTCTCAATAATTATATTGTGATTAAGTAATGGGGTGTGGGTATTAAAAGTTGTCTGCACATAGTAATGGTCACTAATTGGACCACATACAGATGGAGCTCCTCTTGTCTTTGCAGGGGCTGGCGATTCTATTGCCAGCCCTCACCAGCTGTTGCCAGACGGAGCTCCCCGCCGCCATCAACGGTTCCCACCGCCGCCCCGAACCTCCCCTAACCCTGCCCGTCTCCCTGAAGTGGAGATGGGCAGGGTCCCGCCGCCCAGCTACTGAAAGACAGGGACATGCATGTGTGTGAGACGCACATGCGTCCCAGTCTGATAGAGTCCCTCTCCGCCGGCTCGCGCCAGCAGGGATGTTCTGGGAGAATTCTGTCAGGCCTATTTTCCATAGTCCCCAATAAATCCATTTTATTTCCTGTGCAGATTTCACAGGGCCACTGCATCAATACCAAGGCTTTTTTGGACAGTGGTGCGGATGGAAATTTTATTGACATCAGTTTTGCTCACCAGGCTTAAATTTCCATGATCAAACTCCCCAATGAAATAACCATCTGTGGACTTGATGGAGAGACGTTATCTCAGGGTCAGATCTCCTCTCGTACCTCCTCCATCGAGTTGTCAGTAGGTGCTACACATTTTGAAAAAATTACATTTTTTTAGTTAAGTGTTCATTTGCCCCAGTAGTTTTGGGTTTACCCTGGCTCAAACACCATAACCCTGTGGTCTATTGGGCTTCAGGGGAGATTCTCAGATGGGGAGATCAATGTATATATTCTTGCAGTCCTCTTCCTATTAGGATGTCTCAGACGCAATTAGAGGGGCTACCAGCATCATATAAGGAATTTGCAGATATCTTCTCTAAAAAAATAGTCTGAGATATTGCCTCCACATTGGCAATATGATTGCGCTATTGATTTGATTCCTAAATTGCCCAAGAGACATTTATATTCCTTGTCGCTGCCTGAGTCACAGGCGATGACAGAATATATCTAGGAAAGTCTAAGAAAGGGATTCATTAGGCCTTCTTAGTCCCCAGTGGGATCATGTTTTTTCTTTGTGGGCAAGAAGGACGTCATTGCGACCTTGCATTGACTATCATGAGCTTAACCAGATTACTGTTAAGAACTCCTATCCACTGCCACTCATCTCTGTTCGCTTTGATCAGCTGCGTACTGCAGTAGTCTTCTCCAAGATTGATTTGCGGGGTGCTTACAATCTTGTGAGGATCAGAGAAGGAGATGAGTGGAAGACAGCGTTTAATACACACTCTGGGCATTACGAGTACCTGGTTATGCCTTTCATGTTGTCCAATGTGCCTCCTGTATTCCAGGACTTCATCAGTGATGTTTTACGGGAGTTCCTGGACAGGTTCTTGGTCGCATATCTAGATGACATCCTGATCTATTCTTGTTCTATTTCAGAACCCATGTTAAGGCAGTTCTTCAGAAGTTAAGAGAACATAATCTGTTTGCCAAATTGGAAAAATGCCAGTTTGAGGTACAGCAGATATCCTTTTTGGGGTACGTCATCTCCCCTAAAGGATTTAACATAGAGTATTCAAAAGTGCAGGCTGTCGTGGATTGGGTGCAGCCCTCTACCCTTAATGCAATCCAAAGATTTCTTGGTTTCACAAATTTCTACAGTCGTTTTATCCCAGGGTTTTCTACCTTTATGGCACTGACCAAAAAGGGGATTGAAGTCACGAATTGGTCCAAGGAAGCTAAGGATCTTTTTGCTAATCTTAAAAAAGCATTTATCTCTGCTAAAGTCCTTCAACATCCTAACTAAGATCTTCCCTTTGTGGTTGAGGTGGATGCTTCAAAGATTGGTGTTGGGGCAGTGTTGTCTCAGGAAGACACGTTGGATAAAAAATTACACCTGTGTGCCTTCTTTTCGAATACATTTTTGCCAGCCGAGGTCAATTATGATGTCGGTAACAAGGAATTGTTGGCTATACAGTGTGCTCTAGAGGAATGGATACACTGGTTGGAGGGAGCCAGGTTTCAGGTGACGATTATTACTGACCTTAAGAATCTGGCAAATTTGCAGGCGGCCAGATGCATGAGTGCCAGGCAGGCATGGTGGGCCTTAATTTTTACCCGGTTCAGTCTTGTAATCACCTTTCGGCCAAGATCAAAGTATGTCAAAGCAGATATATTGTCCCATAGTTTTGCTCCGATTCAGGACACTAGGGAACATGAAAAACCTATCATTTCTGTTACCAAGATCAAAGTTAGCATCACACAAGATTTATTATCACTCGTTTTAAGGATCAGGCTCCTAGTGACAATCCTGATGGATTACTTTTTGTTCCATTACGGAACAACAGTTGTTTTCAGAATTCCATGATCATAAAGTGGCAGGTCATCCCGGAGTGGCCAGAACTCATGTCTAGTCCGGGTTCCCAGTTTGTTGCAAGATTCTGGAGAGCTTTCTGTGCAGTGTTTCATATCAATCTCAGTCTGTCCTCGGGTTATCATCCTAAGTCAAATGGACAGACATAGTGGGTCAACCAGTCACTGGAACAGTTCTTGAGATGTTGTGTGGCTAAGTGCCAAAATGATTGGATGGACCAATTGCCTCTTTCTGAATTTGCCTACAATAATGCCAAACATTCAGCTACGGGAGTATCGCCTTTTTTCTGCCTATATGGATGTCACCCAAAGGCCAGTTCCTTTGAAGCTGCGGAGTCTAAGCTCAGTGGCTTGACTTTTGCAACTCATCTCAGGAATGTTTGGAGAAGGGTGGGTCAGGCGTTGTCATCTGCATCAGTAAAATCTAAGCAGATATTTCACAGAAACAAGAGACCTATTTTAAATTGGGAGATCTGGTATGGCTGTTGTCTAAAAACATCAAATTGAAACAGCCTTCATTTAAATTGGGTCCTTGTTTTGTTGGTCCATTCCATATCAAGGTGGTCAACCCTGTCGCATTGCGTATTCTGTTACCACAAACTCTGAAGATTAACAACACTTTTCACTGTTCGCTCCTCAACCCTGACATACAACATAGCAGTTTTTTTCCAGAAACCGCCTCCAGTCATGGTGCAGTGCAGAAAGGAGTTTGTGGTGGAAAAAATCTTGAATTCCATGGTTACGCTGGGTCGCTTATATTTTTTGGTACACTGGAGAGGTTATGGCCCTGAGGAGAGATCTTGGGTGTCGGATGGTGATCTCAATGCACCAAAGCTTAAGCGCCTCTTCTTCCTTAAATAAAAAAAACAGCACTATTGTTTATCAGCAGAAGACTGAACTGTTAGTATGTTATATTAACCGTGGACAATAAATTTAAATAACTGTACTAACCGCAAGGCTCCATCTGTCACCAGCATACTAATTTAGGTGAAATTGGAAGCTTGATTAACATCTGAGCCTAACACTAATGGTGGTAGCATTCTTCTCAGGGACTGTGCCAGCCAACCTAACATTTCTTTACTAATATTTTTTTTATAATATTTTATTTTTCTTATTTTTCTATTTCTTGTTGTGCATATTTTATTGTGTTTTATGTATTGTTTGTTAAATATTGTGTCATTAAATGTTTGTACTCTATTAATATATATTCCCATGCACAGTGATACTGTATATCTTTTTTCAAGTACAGTGTACTAGTACTGTTGCTTTTGCCATGATAGCACTACAAAATTTACTAAAAATGGTCCAAGTGGCAGAAAGTTTAAGAAATGTTAAATAAGATTTAGAGGCGTCACCTTAAAACCAACAAATTCATGCCCAAATAAAACACTAAGGCTTAAAAACAAACTGTGTGTTCACAAATCTCTAAGGAAAGTCTACGATTGTTCACATTAGCTATGTGTGAGTCTGACATTTGTCACAATGGCCTTTATTCAGATCTGATTGCAGTACAAATTTGTTCTCAAAATGGGCAAAACCATATGCACTGCAGGTGTGGCAGATAAAACATGTGCAGAGAGAGTTAAATTTGGGTGGGGTGTTTTGAAACTGAAATCTAAATTGCAGTTTAAAAATAATGCAGCCAGTATTTACCCTGCACAGTTTCAAAATAACTCACACAAATCTAACTCTCTCTGCACGTTACCTCTGCCCCACCTGCAGTGCACATGGCTTTTCCAATTTTAAGAACAAATTTGTACTGCAATCAGATCTGAATAAGGGCCAATGTACGCATAGAGAAGCCTCCTTCCACCATTTCTGTACCCTATGCAAATGTGGGGTTTAATAGTACAAGTAAAAATGCTGATTATGATGATCATGACAAATTTAAATTGAGGATGTAAGTGTGGAAGTGCCACATATTGATGGGGATATTTGTGAACAGTTTGATGCTAATGAGGATATTGATGATGATGTTGATGATTCTAAGGGTTGCAGGGCCCAAGGACAATGCCATCTTGCACCACTTGTATTTTTTCCGGAGGGGCTGTATTTTGAGGCCAATTAGAGACTGTCATTTTTATTGGTTACTGCTCTAAAACATTACTCATTTTTAAAACTTTTTTAAAAAGAAATAAGTGCCATGTGTTTGTGCAACTACTCTATTGCTCAGTTTCACCAGCCTTTGGCCAATATTTGTGAATAATATTGTGAGCTGTGGGGTGGTCAAATTGACTAGATATAACTGAAAATAAATGTTATGTAGGTTATTAAGGTTATGCTCACTAAAAATTGTGTGCCCTGCCTTAAACTAATAATTTTCTAATAAACTAATGAATACAAACAAATCTGATCACTTCCACTCACAATGTACAACTTTGTGTTATGTCCACAGTAGTTGTTCTGTCTTCTGAAATGGAGATGCACTGTAGATAGTGTGTTTTTTATTTTCTAAAATTCACAAATTCAAGAATAAGTTTTTTATGAAGTACTTATAGAGTAAAACTAATTTATGTATATGTGTATATTTATGTTTATTATGTGTCATGTTTAAATTGTTTGCATTTTATAAAATGTCATATAATGCTGCTTCAATTAATTTATACAGATTCAATGAAAAACACTATCTGTTGCTGACTCCACATGTGAGTCTAAGCTCTTGTGAGTGCTCTAGAAATAAAGGAGATACCATATGAACAAGCTTTAAACTGAGTTGTTCATCCTGATGGCCACACTATTAGGATATAGCAAGAAAACGAAATGAGGCTTATTCAGATGAGGATTTTGAGGCAGTTGCTGATGCTTCCTTGGAGGCAGCAGATATAACTCTGTATATTAATGCATCAGGAGGCATTTATTGCAAATAGATGCCTCCTGTGGCAGTGGTAATCTGACTTGCATCCTAGGAAACATCACTGAATCACTAACTCACCATTGGGTGGCTTGCGACCACTGTAGAGGAAAGGAAATCTCTATCCAACAACATAGATCCCTGGGCCTCTTCAATCCCTCTAATGCTATGAAACATTTCCTTTTTCACAAACATAGACTGTTGAAAAATATGATTTTGCAATTAAGCTTTGAAAAGAATGTGATAACACATATATAACAGCAGATAGATAAGTACACTAAATAAATGGATTGCTAAAATACACATAAAATAAAATATTATTTGCATGTACAACAATGAAGTACCCATCAGATTTTTTGGAATTCACATCCAGAAGCAGATTGCTACTAACGTATACCATCATAGTCATCATCAGCAACATCATGTACAGTATTTGCGATAGATCTTGGCACCACCAGCTTATTTACATATCCCATTTAAACTACACAAACTGGTACAGTTCTCATTCTGCACCAGCCTCTTTGTGTTTAAAGGACAGCAGAGACAGAATTAAAGCAATCGCAACTTTAAATGTATGCAAATGCAAAACGCTTAGCAAGCAAAATGAAGGAGTTATTAACATATAATGAGCTCTATAATATAATTAGGATTGCTTAGAAATGATGATATGCATAATTGGGCAGCATAGGGCAATTAAGTGGAAGATAGAGGAGTATGTCTCTATGTCAAGCCAGATTTAAAGCTTGGTATAATGGACTGTGTCTTAGAAGAAATATATGACAATGAATACAATTTGTGGATAGAATTGATCAATGAAAGCATTGTACTGTAGCTAAAAAAACACCTATTTTGTTACTTTGTGAGTGTAATGCTACCATGTGTAAATTGTACAAGTTATTGTAATTAGTAAAATATGTTATGCAATCACAACATACAGTATTCTTATTATTATTTAAAGCATTTCTTTATTGCATATTCTAGGTATACAAGTGACACACTGTACCTTGTAGAAAACAAGATACAATATTGGTATTATTTGAATTGAAGACATACACTGCTCAAAAAAAATAAAGAGAACACTAACATAACACATCCTAGATCTGAATGAATGAAATATTCTTACTAAATACTTTGTTCTTTACATAGTTGAATGTGCTGACAACAAAATCACACAAAAATTATCAATGGAAATTAAATTTATTAACCCATGGAGGTCGGGATTTGGAGTCACACTCAAAATTAAAGTGGAAAAACACACTACAGGCTGATCCAACTTTGATGTCCTTAAATCAAGTCAAAATGAGGCTCAGTAGTGTGTGTGGCCTCCACATGCCTGTATGACCTCCCTACAATGCCTGGGCATGCTCCTGATGAGGTGGCAGATGGTCTCCTGAGTGATCTAATCCCAGACCTGGACTAAAGCATCCGCCAACTCCTGGACAGTCTGTGGTGCAACATGGCGTTGGTGGATTGAGCGAGACACGATGTCCCAGATGTGCTCAATTGGATTCAGGTCTGGGGGGGGGGGGTGTCAGTCCATAGCATCAATGCTTTCGTCTTGCAGAAACTGCTGACACACTCCAGCCACATAAGGTCTAGCATTGTCTTGCATTATGAGGAACCCAGGGCCAACTGCACCAGCATATGGTCTCACAAGGGGTCTGAGGATCTCATCTTGGTACCTAATGGCAGTCAGGCTACCTCTGGCGAGCACATGGAGGACTGTGTGGTTCCCCCAAAGAAATGCCACACCATAATCTTGGTGTACTCTGGCAAATGCCAAACGTCCTGCACGGTGTTGGGCTGTAAGCACAACCCCCACCTGTAGACGTTGGGCCCTCATACCACCATCATGTTTCTGACCGTTTGAGTAGACACATGCACATTTGTGGCTTGCTGGAGGTCATTTTGCAGGGCTCTGGCAGTGCTCCTCCTGTTCCTCCTTGCACAAAGACAGAGGTTGCGGTCTTGCTTCTGGGTTGTTGCCCTCCTATGCAGGGCCGGTGCCACTACTAGACAGCCTTAGGCATTTGCCTAGGACACCGGCCACTGGAGGTTGGCAGTTTGGAGCTCTCCCGTCTGGATGGAGGTGAGCGGCGCTGGTTGCGGCCACACCTCCCCCCCCACACCCCCTGGAGCAACTCGGGCCGCTGCATCACAGTTGTATCACAGGTGAGTGCTGGGGCGACCCCCCTGTGGAGCGGAGGAGTGGGTGAGCGATTGAGTGCCTGGGCACCACCCCCGCCTGGGGTGCTCCAGTGCCTAGCACCAGCCCTGCTCCTATGGCCTCCTCCACATCTCCTGATGTACTGACCTGTCTCCTGGGAGCAAGAAAAGAAAAATGGGTAACAGCGCAATACACCAGACTGAAATATTTGTACATTTAATAGTAGTGCAATTGATAAAGGATGATATAAATAGGATAAAAATACGGATAATCAATAAAAAAGTGCAATTTTCACATTAAGTAGAGGTTTTAATCACCCACTGGTACCACTTAGTTCACTGCAGGTTGGTTCTTGTTACATTGCCTTTCGCACTTTGAATGGAGCTATTGCCGCCTGTAGTCTCCAATTTGGGATCCCTCTGGTGATAAGGACGGCGTGTCCTGATTTATCGCTAATGTCTGTAGGGATATCTGCCTGTCGGCCTTGGGTAGACAGACTGATCCTGACCTCTATTGACAGTGTTAAGTTTAGTTTTTTTATATTTGATTAATTTTTTTTTTGCAGTTGTCCACACTGGATTTAAGTTTGTCCAATTTTTCTATTTGGGGTGCGCAATGGGGAGCAATGCTGCCCCCGCGTTCGCAAATTTGCATATGTGGAAAGAAAGTTATTTTTGAACAACCCCATGATGCAGACAAATATTATGTTCTTTACAAGATTTATTGAAGATATCCTCCTGTTTTGGACAGGTACCAAACAGGAGTTTAAAAACCAGATGCTAGTTGTCAACCAGATATCAAGTTTACCTATGAATGTAGTGAAAGTCAGGTCCATTACCTTGACGTTCTAATCACCAAAGAAGCAAATATTTTATCCGCTGATGTATACATTAAACTTACAGATATGGACACTTTTTTGCACTGTAACAATCACCATCCAACCTCAAAGAAAAAAGGCATTCCATTTTCACAATTTCTACGGATAAGCAGAATCACTAGCAATGAGACGAGAGCTGCAGCTCAGATTGACATATTACTAGAAAAATGTGTTAAGAGGAGTGACAAGAGAACAGAATTATTACCAGCAAAAAGAAAGGCACTTAATAGAAGCCACATGGATTGTCTCAAAACAAAACCTAAAGAAGACCAGATTGTTCTTCCATTTGTAACCACCTTTACTACTGCAAGTCAACAGATCTCATTGAAACAATTGTTGCCAATTGTAGCCACTGACCCGGCCTAAACGTATTTAAAGATACTTGTATTTATGGTTCATATCTATGTGATGAATTCCGATTTGATGCACATTTTCCATTCCATTTTCCATTCCACCTTAAAAGTACTGTTAACTTAGATTCATGTTACCAGATCACTTGAAATATAATGTTTGATCTTAAATTTCTTTATTCATTTATCATTTTCCTTGGTGTTTGTTTAATCACATTACTATCATCTGTTCCTGGGTAGTGGGCGGCAGGAACTTGGAGATGAGGCGCACGGAACCATGGATACCGGGACTCTAGCACTGTGTTCCAGATGCTAGCGCGACAAGTTTGATGTGGTCCATAAGCAGGAAGCTTCAAGTGTGTGTGCACGCCGCTGATGGGGGACTGTTTCCACTGGTGTCTTCTCTTATATAAATGTTTTATATTATCTGTTATCCCTGACGAAAAATCTAATAACGATTTGAAATGTTGGCATATGACACTGCTGTGTCTGGTCATTATTTTAAAATCCTTGGAGTGCCGCCCTGCAACACTGTATTCTACAGCGGAGCAATTTGTTTGGCTGAGGGAAGGCAACCAGGTCCAATTATTGCCGTTAATGGAGTGCTCTACTATATATATATATATATAATAAATACATAGTAAAAAAATAATAAATAATAAAATAAAATATAGAAAATATATAAAGAATAATAATAATAATAATAATAATAATAATAATAATAATAATAATAATAATAACAATAATAAATTAAAAGTAATACATTATAAATAATAAATAATAAAATATAAAAGCAACAGCAACAAAAACAACAAAGTATCCCTGCGGCACTACCATGATTTATTTTTAGGTGTTTATTCTATAATTTTGTATAATTATTAATTTTATATTTCTTTAATTCATATCTACTATCTCTACTTTCCATTTTCATTATTTTGTTATTATTATGTGCTGGTGTTGCCAGTGTTATCATTCATTTATTATTATATTATAATTATTATATTATTATTATTATAGTACATTCATTTACCGCTCCCCACTAGGAAGGAAAAGAGCAGTAAGAAAGAGGTGAATAAATAATAATAATAATATTATAATCACTATCACAATATCTGGACAAACCAAAAAATGTGTATCTATATTCATATAAACTGAGTTATATACCCAATATAAACATTATCTAACAATAATAAGACCAATAGTAAATATTACCAGTTTCATTAGAATGAGGGCAATTAGTATATATCTCCATGTCATCTTGCATTATTTTTATCAATAACATAACTAAATCGCTAGCTTAAAAGTAATTATGAAAGAAGGAGGAAGGAAGAAAGAGGAGGGAAAATGGAGGGAACAGGGGATCAACTACATTCCTATCCACCTAGATGACAATTTGCTGGATAAACTCAAGGTCAATTTCTTCATAAAGACCCTGCGGTTTTAAGGACTGTAGCTTCAGAATCCATGCAACTTCTTGTTTGCAAAGCATCCTGAAGCAGTCCCCACCCGACTTTGCTTTGGATATGTTCCAGTCTAACCACCAGCATGCCCTTTGGATCAACATTGTGTGATTCAAGGTAGTGTCTTGGAACACTGTGATTGGTACATTTGTTAAGGATGTTTCTTCTATGTTCCATTACTCTACTCTTGAGCGAACATGTAGTTTGTCCCATATAGTACATCTGGCACAGATATATTAAGAGGTAAATAACATAGCTAGTAGTATAGTTAATAAAAGACTCTACATCATGGGTCTTCAAACTGTGGCCCTCCAGATGTTTTGGAACTACATGTCCCAGCATGCCCTGACAGTTTTGGCATGCTCTTATAGGAAAAAATGTGGCAATGCATGATGGAACATGTAGTTTCACAACTTCCGGAGGGCCACAGTTTGAAGACCCATGCTCTACATTAAAGGATTTTTTAGAAGCTGATGCCTCAACTGTTTCGTCTTTTGTTGCTCACATTAGTGCATGTAGTGTACCTTGTGTGATTACATCTAAAGAAACCCATTACTTCTGGACCTAACAAAGTCCTTTGTACAGGTTTCTTACAATTTTTCTTGCTTCCCTTAAAAAAGCTTGGTGCCAAAATGTTTTTAAGATTGCGAGCCTTTTTGAAAATCATAGAGGGTTGTGTATCTAAACTAGACCTGAGTATAGGGCCAGTCCTAAGGAGTTTATAATTCCTTTTAATAATGGTAGTGATTTTCCATGCTGCTATGTTGAATGTGGACACAAAGAAGGGGTTGGTGTTTTTCTTACTGTCTCTTTCGGATTTAGATCCTGGATTCAGGCGTCATCCAAGATTTTCTGTGGATACCCATGACTTTTAAATTCATTGAGTAAACAATCTGCCTGTTCTTTATATTGTTTATTAGAAGTACAATCCCTTCTAACTCTATGGAGTTGACTTTTTGGTATATTATTCAGCAACCTCTTTTTGCGATTGCTGGAATATGGGATATAGCTACACCATCCACTGTTTTTTTTGTAGTTAGCCACTGTGACTGTTTCCTCCACCACCTCCACCATAATGTCACCAAAATTCATTTGTGCTGGATGGTGAGTGCTAGTTAAGGATAAACCATAAATGTTAGTGTTCAAATAAGTAACAAAATCCTTAATGGAAGCAGTGTCGCCATGCAAAGGACAGGTCGTCGATATAGCTACTATAGAGGACCAGTTTTGACGCGTAGCTTCCTGCCCAGATGTACTGTTTATTCAAAGTCCCCCATATATAAATTTATGAAGCTAGGCATGAACCTGGTCTCCATCGTTGTACCGAGTACCTCGAGCCATGCGAGCTCTGTGCTGCTGCATGAGCTGCATACAACATCACTAGGGGACACTAATGCTGAGCAAGAATTGGACTTGCACCCAAAACATCGGAGGTAAAATAATAATAATAATTCAAACAGAAACACTGTTGCTTTCCACTTTGTTTGGCAGAATATCTATTTATTTATATACCGGATGGCTCCAAGTTAGTGAAAGATATTTGATATATAATACAGCCGAGGCTGCGCTGCACTAACAAATCAGCCCTTAAAACCGTTAGCATATTGTCACCCAAAAGGGATTAAAAAACATCCTTTGCTCAATATAAGTAACCTTTTTGGAAGCTATCAAGGACTAATTGGCATATGTATTGACTGTGTGTACACCATTTTATTATATGTAATGTTTTATGTGTGTATGTCCATTTAATACATTTTTTTATTAATTGTTGTGTACCTTTGAGCACCCAACACTTCTTTCTTTCTTTGTGCTAAAACTTGGAGGTTGGCATCCCTCCAGCGTGGTGGCTGCAGGGTGACACATTACACCATCTTAATCCCTAAAGACACTTTTTTTGTTTATCAAGATGGTGGATCTTTAAATAATCTAGTGTAGGGGGCTGCCTGACTATCCAATTACATAAAATATTTTTATTCCCCAAAGTTAAAATAACATACAAGATAGGGAGCAGGTGTTTTTTACCTCTTGGGATACCCCACCCCACAAAATGGAGGAGAAGCATTGCTCTGGAGTTTAGTTTAGGGTTGAGGTGGAACGTATAATTATTGAATCCTAGAAGTTTGTACCAGAATTTCTTTATCTTGGGGCCCCACATTTCAGACAATTGCCTGACTCGGAGAGGACCATATGTTTTCTATGTTTTCTCTGTCCTGGTGCGAAATAAATTCTATTTGTAAATTTGAAATGTGTTTCCTGCAGTTGTACTGAATGTAATGCCTTTACGAACATTAGGTCAAACATATCTTTGATGGAGGCAATACCCTTCTGCTGCCAGTGTTGGAACTTCACATTGTAATATAATGCTTTTCAAGATGGCCACTCTACCCATGAGTGAGATAGGAGGAGGGGACAATGCATCTAAAAGATTGGAGACTCTCTGGATCACTGGGATGTAGTTAGTAGTAAAAGTATCAGTCAGTGAGGGCGGGATATATATATACCTAAATATTTTAATGTAGTGTTTATTTTGAAAATAGAAAGTGTGGATTCGTCCTGAGAAGAGAGGAAAGAGGCTGCAGCATGTGACAAAGGCAGAAGCTTGGATTTTTCTTTGTTTATTTTATACCCAGAAAATAGGCCAAAAGAGTTAATAAGTTGTAGTATAGCTGGAATGGAGGTTAGAGGCTCAGGAATAAAAAGCAGCATGTCATCTGCAAACAGCGAGTGAATTGAAATTGCCAGCTGCTCAATGGCTAAGGCTAATAAGAGCGGGGAGAGTGGGCAGCCCTGTCTAGTGCCTCTAGATAGTTCTATAGGGGAGGGAAAGATAACCATTGCATATAAGTGTAAAGTTGGAGTTGGAGTGGGAATATAGAATACCAATCAGAGAAATAAGTTGTTCTGGGAAACCAAATTTGGAAAGCATATGGAATAAGTGGTACCAAGCGACCATATCAAATGCTTTCTCCCTGTCTAGGGAGAGCAGGTAGGAAGGGGGTGGGTTAGGGGCTTATTGTAGCCAAAATAAAGCTGAATAAAGTTGTGTATATTTGCTGATGAATGTCTGCCCACTTTAAACACTGTTTGGTCCACATGGATCACTGCAGGGAGAATATGTTTTATCCTATCCACTAATAATTAAGTGAGCAGTTTATAATCCACATTCAGGAGTGAGATCGCCCTATAAGATCCCGGTAAGTGTGGGTCTCTGCCTGGTTTCGGTATGAGTCTAATCACTGCATCAGTTAAATATTTGGGTGCTGCACATTTTGAGATTATAGCCGTAAAACTGTGACAAGGGACTCCATTATATGAGGCAATAATATCTTATAAAACTCTCCTGAGTAACCATCCTGACCAGGTGATTTCTCAGTAGGGATAGAGGGAGTAGAAGTAGAGGCCCAAAAAGCCATTTCTTCTGATATCTCTCTCATGGGTTGGGCATAGAGGAAATTTCCTTGCCAGTTGAGGCATAGGAGGCATCTGGACATTGAATGGATTTGATAAGGGTGGAAGGGGAAGATGCTTTCAATAAGATGGACAACAACCTGCCTGTTTTGTTCCCAAATCAGTAGAACCTATGGTCTTTGTGAAACGTATGCTTTGCTCCCATAGATGCTAGTATAGAATCAAAGGATTGTTTAGCTTGTGTAAAATTCTGCTTGTTAGTCGGGGTTGGGGCTGATTTATAACTCTGGTATGTATGAGTCAGGTGTTGTTGTGCAGTTTTATAGTTGGAGGTTTATTCCTTTTTTGGGCTACAAATTGTATAATGCGACCTCTAATTACTGCCTTAGCTGTTTGCCAGAATAGTATTGGGTCTGATTGTGAGGTTTCATTATTATTGTTCTTAAACTCTCGGAGCCGGATATCTAGTCTGAGGGGTACTGGTATCCATAAACTATGAGGCCACTACATTGAAGTCGCCCCCAATATCAAACATTCCGTTATATATTGAGTCAATTTGGTCTGTGTCATTTGGAAAAAGAGAAGTAGTATGACAATGTGGTGCATAAATATTGCAGAAAATGTAACGTTGGGTATGAATAGTGAGATCTACCAGTTGGAATCTACTGTCTGGAGAAAGTAATTACCACAGGGAGCTGTCATTTTGCTAACAGGACCACCCCCTAGCTTTAGAGGAAAATGGGGCTGCAGCCCAAACCTTCCTGACAAGGTATTTAACTTGTCTATTTCAGGTTATAAAAGATGCATTTCTGGGAGGAGCACAATATCTATATGAAGCTTATGAAGGTATAATAGAAGTTTCTTTCTCTTGATTGGGGAGTGTATACCTACCACATTCCAGGAGGCTACCTTAACAGAAGACATACGTTTGCAATCAGCATAAACACAACTGTGACCAAAACTCTAGAATAAACAATGGGGAAAGAGTAGAACTGGGTTGGGAAGGAGGGGAGGGAATTAGCGTAGACAAACAAACCCTATGGGCACTCCATAACAAGTATAGAAAATCACTTTGCAGTTCCTATGTACATGTAATAGGAAGAACAATGTAAAGTAATGGCAGTGCTCCTAGCCTAATCTGCCACAACTGTGGGCACACTACATTGGATGTGCAAAATAGCCTTATGTATAACTTAAACTCTATCAGTTTAGACATATTGCATTTATCGGGCACTTACGGCAAGCTGACCCTAAAGCATTTGTCACTGAGCCTCAAGACTATAACAGGTAAAATTACAGATAATAAACATATTGGGGAGATAAAGAATCAAGTAACGAGGCAATCAGATGCATAAATGATACTTCACCAGCTGAGATCTTGTCCATCTTCAGCATTAGTAAGAATGCATCAAAGTCCTTCAGTTTAATGTCCACAGCAAAGGGTCAGTAACATAACAAAAGTCAAAATACAGTATGGTTGTTCCAAGAAGCAAGAGAGTATGCAAAGAATGCCAGGTCAGAAAACCTCTTCCATGCGTGAGTTGGACTGTTCCTCCAAATAGGCCTCTGCGTCAGCTGCGGTGTTAAAATCATAGAAAGAGGAATCTTCAAAGATGCAGTGATGGGCCGGGTACATCAGGGCAAACTTTCTCCCATCCTTGGCAAGCCGTGAGCATACTGGGGTAAAGAGTTTTTGCATTCTCATGAGCTCTGGTGAATAATACTGAAATATTAATAGTCTGAAATCATTCCGCTTGATGTCTTTCTTACGTCTGGAGGCCACCCATATTGTTCTTTGTGTACATAGTTAAGGCAGCTGAACAAGACAGCCTGGGGGTCTGGTAGAGGCTGAGTTATGTGTTTGTCCAGTTCTATGTGCCCTTGCAATGACAAGATTTCGACAGGCATCTTGAATTTCCAGCAACTCAGGCAAGGTTTGCTTCAAAAAGTGATATAGGGCCTGGCCTTTGATATATTCAGGGAGACCTATGACCCTTAAATTGTTTCTGAGAGAGCGATTTTCCAAATCATCAAGTTTCGCCAATACCTGGGTGCCAGATTTCTGTAATCTTGTGGTCAGGTCCTGCATGTCAGTAAGGGCTTGAAAATTTTCCCCTGTTGTGTGTTCCACTGCTTGAATACGTTTTGCAAGCTGTTTACATTGACCTTTAATATCAGACACTGCTTGTTGCAGGGCTGCAGCATGCGCTGAGACCTGCTCTTGTCAACGCATGTAAGCTGTAAAGCTGGGGTGGGCATGGGGGTCAGCGATTGGATGTGGATGAGGTGCAGGAGGTATAAATACTTTGGGGCAGGCTGATGGTATTCAACGGGGCTTCCTGGATGCTCGTGGTGGACATCTTGTGGGAAAGCCGTGGTCTCCGTCTGACTTTTATTTGGAGTGTTTTCACATCATCTTGCTGGATAAAAAATTGTCCATATAATGGCCAGTGCAGTCCGTGAGGCTTGCGGTGAGCGGTCAGGGTTGTGGGTGAGCCGCAGTGGCTCTAGCAGGTTATTGTGTGTGAACGGCACCAGAGCTGCAGAGAGAGCCGCCTTACATCTGCCATGCTGGACCAGACTGAGTTTTTTAATTGCAGAAAATAGTAGATCTGCAACGTATTAAACCTGGGAACTGCTCACTTATCAGAACTGTTGCTGGATAAAAAATTGTCCATATGATGGCCAGTGCAGTCCGTGAGGCTTGCGGTGAGCGGTCAGGGTTGTGGGTGAGCCGCAGTGGCTCTAGCAGGTTATTGTGTGTGAACGGCACCAGAGCTGCAGAGAGAGCCGCCTTACATCTGCCACGCTGGACCTGACTGAGTTTTTTAATTGCAGAAAATAGTAGATCTGCAAAGTATTAAACCTGGGAACTGCTCACTTATCAGAACTGTTGCCGTGGTTTTCATTTAGTTAAATGATGTAAAGCAAAATGTGTAGACAAAGCAGAAAAAAAGTTTGATTTATTGAGCTTTCCATGTTGTAATGTAATAAAGGGTAAGGATTTTGATTATTTTCTATAGGTACTGCTTATTTGTGTCTTCCAATCAAGTTATCAGTCATATCCAATAGCTCATGGTTTCAGCTGTCATAGCTTTTCTTTGAAAATATTTTACTAAAACAAAAGGAAAATATTATTATCCTACTGCCAATATATTTTATATGCATACTTATATACCTGCAGTATATATTAAATGTTGGATATGTGTGCATCTTTAACTTACATCTTCCTATATCTCAAATATTAGAACTGAAATGAACATTAGCAGGCAAGAGAAGCCTAAGTACAGTAAAGGTACTTACTGTAACACATATTCAATTTGGATTTATCTGCATACATGTCTTTTAACTGTTTTATATCTTGCAGTTGCTGGAGGGAAGCAGAGCCGCAGCCAGCAATTTTGGGGCCCGGGACAAATTTTCCCACCCGGTAGAGGTGGCAGTGGTGCCGCGTCACTATCCTTCATCCCTTCGGCGTCTCCTTGAGTGTGCATGCATAGTGAAGCCTGCAGAGCGCCGAGCCTGGGAGACAGAGGGGAGCACCCGGATGATGCTGATCGGCGCTCCCCCTCTGTGTTCTGGGCTCGGCGCTCTGCTGGCTACCCTGTGTGGCGTGAGTGCCTGACCGGCTGGCTGAAGAGAGGTTGGGGTGGTGCCGTGGGCAAAATGAGCTGCCCGGGCCCTTCCAGGGGCCAGAGCCCGGGATAGCTGTACCCTGGAGGGCAGGTACAATCCTAATCAATGTTGATTCTTATAGCAATTACTAGTTACAGTATCTAAATAGAAAAAGCTTATAGTTATAGGCACATGAAGATGCCATGTTAACAATGTTGTTTATCAAAACATGTGATAAGGTTTTAAAGCACTGGATCACCTCTGAAATAATGTTTTCACCCAGTCTCTTCCCAAAGTAGTACTAATATGTTATTTACACAAAATTATATGACTTTAAAGTTGGCTTAGTGTTGTTGAAGATTATTTCTGCTTCCAAACCCTTTGTGTTAAAAACTTGACTAAACTGACTACAAATTCTGAATTTTTTCTATTGTCTTGGTTGCAAAAATAGATTTTTTTTATTGTATAAAAATCAAGAGGCTTATTTATAAACACTTGGTGAAAAATAAAACATTTGGGGCTTACACGTGGTTCGATGCTGCGGCTGTCGATACTGATCCGATATTGATGGCTGCTGGTACCCAGTGGGTGCCGGAATCAAAGAGGAGGAAGGGAGGAAGGGAAGGACGGTGTGAGGATGGCACAAGGGGTAAGGAAGGATGCTGCATAGAGCAGCATGGGACTTCCTTTGATCTACCAGATCGCAGCAGATATAGACTTGCTTGCCTAGTCTAATTCTGATTTCGATCCCGTGGGCATCAGGATTGAATCCTGATCGAAAGCAGTTAACAGTGTTCGATTTCGATTCGATTAGATTTTGCTTCAAGAAGCAAAATTAAAAATGTGTCCAAATCAAACCATGTGTATGTCCCTTTTGAGAGATAAAGTACCACCCAATGAACTCATAACTGTAATTTTTCAAACACAGCCTGTTAAATATAAGACAGAAGCTGATTGGCTAGTATTCTCTGTACAGACTTTGAGAAATAGTTCATAAGTCTATAAAATATATTGTTATTAAAATGTCTTGAAGAAAGGTTTACAACAAACACTATTACAGGTTGAGTATCCCCTATCTGTGCATCCCTTATCCGAATTATTCCAAAAACCGTGGTTTTTGGAATCATTCGAATTTTTTTTTTTTTTTTTTAACCCCTAACCCTCTTTTCATACTTACCAAGTCCCCGGGCGTCCACAGCAGGCCTCCGGCATCTTCTCCAGGGTCTCCAGCGGTCCCAGGAATGCATTGCGCGAGTGTGCGCGCGCGCCGGTGACGTCACCGGTGCGCGCGCACACTCGCGCAATGCATTCCTGGGACCGCTGGAGACCAGGAGAAGATGCCGGAGGCCTGCTGTGGACGCCCGGGGACTGCGCGGACGCCGAGGGATGCCCGGGGACCGTCAGGGGACAGGTAAGTATGGCTTAAAAAAAAATATTCTAAAAACCGGAAAATTCCCCTATCCGAAATGCTCGTGGTCCCGAGCATTTCGGATAGGGGATACTCAACCTGTACTACAATAAAAACTGATAATGCCAAAAATGTATAAACTTTACATCTAACAGCTTAGGTGATATATAAACCTAGGATCTCTCAATGTCTACTGAAAGGAAAATATGCTTGGTACAATACTGAGAATACGGAGATGTTTCTCATAGCAACCAATCAAATTATATAGTTTTCTAGGATACAATTGTTAAATAATATAAAGAATCTGATTGGTTGCTATGAGCAACATCACCTCTTTTCATTTTTAGAAACTTTAGTAAATTTTACCTAAAATTCTTAAGATATGAAGATAACATTCTATGATATTTTATCAAAAAAGCAATTTCTCATGAGAAACTTTAGCCTTTAAGTTAAATACAGTAGAACATGGTATTAGCGTTTACAATTACAAATATTAATTAATAATGCACAATTTTCCAAGATGAAATGATCAAATTTTTATTTTGTTTTAGAATATTTTAATATATATGTATATATATATATATATATATATATATATATATATATATATATATTCCTTTAATGCATTGATTTCCACTACCTTGGCATTTATTTTGTCAAAACAGACACATTGTTATCATTTTTTCAAAAGAGACGTTAATGGTATAAACATTTGAGGGTTTCTTTCTTTGGGCCTTATTCTAGTTCACTCTTTTTGACAAAATCCTTCTTAGATGGACAAAACCATGTGCACTGCAGGGGGGCAGATGTTACTTGTGCAGAGAGAATTCGATTTGGGTGGGGTTTTACTTCAAAGTGAGATCTATATTGAAGTGTAAAAATAAAGCAGCCAGTATTTACCCTGCACAGAAACAAAATAACTCACCCAAATCTAATTTTCTCTGCACATTTTACATCTTACCCCCTGCAGTGCAAATGGTTTTGTCCATCTAAGAAGGATTTTGTCAGAAAGAATGAACTAGAATAAGGCCCTTTATAACAGAATAGTTTTTTTTTTTCCACGTCAAGTCAGTGTTTTGTTTTTTTCTCTCATAAGCTTTATTTTAAATATTATTATTAATTAAATTTTATCTTTCTGTAATCAAAAACTTTTTAAATGATGGTAAAGCAGATAATGTAAAGCAGATAATGTAAAGCGGCAATCATTTACACTGCAAATCAAACTGGTTTTGGAGATTTCTTACCAAATCTCTCACTTTCTGAATCTCTCATCCTATTAAAGTTTACCCAATTTCTTACAAGCAATATTTTATTTTCCATTGTAAACTAGTGCACTCATGCATTGTGAATACTACAGTAACAGTTAAACAAACATATGCCCTCTAACGTTTTAACGTATTGTATTTAAAGTGTCTAGATTCAGGTTTTTTATGCAACAGTTAATTGTATTTTTTCCAAGGGAAGAACTAAAGAATATGTATTTGAATGGAATGTACACATATTAGTGCCATGATTTCTAAGGTGTATTGATTTTTTTTTACAAATAATTGTAAGAGTAGTTCTGTAGACAATGCAAAGCATTTCATAGCATGTCTAAACTGTATTCCAAACACATAGAAGATCATCTTTCATGCAAGGTCCTGAAATTATGTATTGACATGGTGACATTTTTATTGCATTCAGTATAACCACAGAAAATGAATACTAGTTCCTTGTTGAATAGCCTTGTGCTGATCTTCAAAATGTTAAGCCATGCAATATAGTGTGAGAAATGACTTAATGAAGCTTGTGTCATTTTTAAGAGAACTAAAGCCAGTGATCATTCATGTTGCTTTCTTGTTCCTTTTTGGCATGCACACTGAAAACATTTCAAAAGCTTAATCATCTTTGAGAATGGACAACACCATAAATGGCCCTTTCACTAAAATAATGAAAAAATAATGAGAAATATATAGACATAGCACTATCATACCACTTTTTTGTGATTCCTTTATTTCTTGTTTGAAAAGCATCAAGAAAAACCAATAGTTCGAAGAGCGTAAACAATTATATTTATAAAACAGCTTATACAAAATGGCACAATGACAGTTGGCTGTTTCTGCTGTATTAAAACATTAAAATGAGGCACAAATTTGAAAGCTTATTTAAACAACATGAAGAAAAGATTGCAGCACAATTAACTATAGAGATTCAGTTCAAGTAATAGAATTCACTTTGTAAACAAGAAATTCCTTGAAATGTTGTTCAAGTCCATAGCTGAACTAAAACCTGGGTTAAATCAAAGTTTGGTTTACTTGAACATATATAGCTTTATTTAAAATCATAGCTGTGATGCAGATAGATTGTAGAGGTTAAACAAATTGGGAGTAGTGGATCTCCTATGGCGCTCTTCCTTGGTGAATTGATTGGCAAAATATATTAGTTGTGGGAGTTGGCTCCTCCTCAGTATGTCTTCGCATGTTTGTTCTTGTAGTTTGAAAACCTCAGTACGAATATTTATTTATTATTTATTAACAGTTTCTTATATAGTACAGCATATTCCGTTGCGCTTTAAGATTGGAGACAGTGGTACAACAAACTGGGTATTTACAGACAGTCAAAAGGTATGATGGCCCTGCTTGCAAACTTACAATCTATAGGGAAGTAGGCATTCATACACAAGTATAAATATTCTACAATATACAAGTCTGCCAGAATGCAAATGTACTTGGTGGGCTGTATGATACGGTGGCTCAGCAGTTTGGCCAGGGGTCAGGAGGATGAAAAGTATAAAAAGAGAGAGAATATATCCCTAGCTGTGATACTTTTTGTAACACCTGAACAGCATGGGTGGTAATGACCTGTGTAACACCTGCACAGCATGGGTGGTAATGCCCTGTGTAACACCTGAACAGCATGGGTGTTAGTGCCCTGTGTCACTCCTGCACAGCATGGTCCCTCACATACAACTTTGAGTTCTATTTGGAGGAGAGACTGTCTCGGCTTGTGTGCACATAAAGGTCTGTGACTGCCTAGGAGAAATGCCCAGGATCTGGGGGGTAGTGGGTCAGCCGCCTGTATATGCTGCAGACTATAACTTCATAGGCATGGAGTAACAATATTGTTTGAGGATTTTCTCCTCCCCAGTATACTCCGTGCTTGTCATGTTCTGTATCTGCGTGGGTGAAGGGGTGACTTCAGGTATACCAGGCTGGCACGTGTAAGATGGTTGCACACATTGTCGCTGCTTCAGTTCCGTGTTTGCTGCATGACCACTTAGAAGCTGTGCCATGTTAGAATCCGCAGCCACTTACATGGACCAATCTGTCTGCTCTCTTATGAGACATAGTATAATACAGAAATGCTTGATATATGTGTATATATATATAATATTTTGAAATATATATATATATATATATATATATATATATATATAGAAGTCCAATAAGCCAGCACCCTCTTAAATATACAGATCAACAGCTACCGCGTTGCACAAGCCCAGAATTTTCATACAGACCAGTCCAGAAGGGCGGCACCCATCGGCTTTAGCAGCAAAGAATCACACCAACGTCAGATGTGCAACGTCAGATGTGTCAGCGTCTGGAAGCCAGTCTCCGGGAGGACATCCGGATATCTCCTTCCGTCACTTCCAGGTGGCAATCCGGACCCGGGTCACCATAGTAACCACACAACAACTGCATAATATACACAATAATCGCTGAATACACAAAATCAATCACCAAAATCAATTAAAAACATTTACATATGAAACTGTTATGATATCTGGGTGTCCTCGCCAACCCTAACTCCGTTGTCAACGAATGGGATTGGTGGCTGCGTGCTAGTGCTAGGCTTCGCCTATAATAGCCGCGTTCGACAGAGCCCGTTAGTCAGGCTCCGCCCCCGATGCCACCAGGTCTTGAGAGTTGACAACGCTGCCACCAATGTCAAGGATGAACAAGGGGATGACTAACTACCCCAAGAAGGCGAGGTCACCCTTGCTCTGTAGCAAACAGGGTAGACGTAACAATACGTAAAGATGTAACACAAAACTATACCAAACAGGTGTAACAATACACAGAGGTGTTTCATCAAAATCAAGATACGAGTAAGGGCAGTCTGGGGGTAGACCCCACTTATCTGTGCTCCGAGGAGACAACGGCAGCGGGAACCAGGGTACGGACAACTGGACAACGCACGGACACCAGGAGGACAAGAGACAGAACGGAGGACACGGCTGGGAATCAACGACAGGACGCAGGATGACTGGGAACAGGAACCAGGAGCAGTGGATAAGCGTGAACCAGGAACACTTGAGACCCTGAGGTGCAAAAGCTATAACCGGCGCCTGTCCTGGGCAGACGCCGTCTCTTTATTCAAAATCCCCGCTGACGCTGACGTGCGCCGCACTGCCGGGCGCATGACCTCAGCGCACCGGCACGCCGACGGGGACGCTCGGGGACGTTGCCCGGCAACGCCCCGATGCCTGCTGACGATGCCGTGGGGACGGAAGCCAGGGGCGTTGCTGCGCGACGCCGCTAACGTCTCCCCCGGCACTCGTCTACACTGTCTGTCCCGGCGGGTCCGGGACAGAAGTGTAACAGTACCCCCCCCCTTGAGGAGGGGTCACCGAACCCTTAGAACCCGGTTTCCAGGGAAATTTTATAAAAAACTCCGCTCTTAGCCTGGGCGCATGCAAAAACTTTTCTGGGACCCAAGATCTTTCCTCATCTCCAAACCCCTTCCAGTGGACAAGAAACTTGAGCTGACCCCTGACTACCTTGGAATCCAAGATATGTTCCACCACATACTCCTTATGCCCTCGAACCAAGACAGGTCTTTGAGTACGTGTAGAGCTGGATGGAAGGGTTCCGATGACAGGTTTGAGCAGGGAACAATGAAAGACATTATTGATGCGCAGAGACCTGGGAAGCTGAAGTCTGAATGCCACCGGGTTGATTTGTCCGATAATCGGAAATGGACCGATAAACCTGGGACCCAACTTGGGACATTGCTGTCGAAGTCTAATATGGCGTGTGGATAACCATACTCTCTGACCCACTTTAAAGAGACACGGTCTTCTGTGCCTATCAAAGAAAATCTTAGACCGGGCTGAGGATTGTCTAAGGGCTATGTGTACATTCTTCCAGGCTTTCCTAAAAAACGAGACAGTGGACGAGGATCTTGACGGATCAACCGGGGGCATGAATGAACTACATTTGGGGTGCAAACCTGAGTTGCAGAAAAAAGGAGAGCTCTTGATAGCTGAATGATAAGAGTTATTGTATGCGAACTCTGCTAATGGAATAAGCTCAGCCCAATTGTCCTGGCACTTTGAAACGAAACAGCGGAGGTATTGTTCCAAAGCCTGGTTGACCCTCTCGGTCTGTCCATTCGACTGCGGGTGGTAGCCAGAGGAGAGACTGACCTGAATCCCTAAGGCTGCACAAAACTGTCTCCAAAACCTGGCCACGAACTGGGAACCTCCTTCCGAGACAATATCAACCGGGAGTCCGTGAAGCCTAAAGATGTTGGTGATGAATAAATTTGCTAGGATTTTAGCAGTAGGGAGCCCATGTAATGGAGTAAAGTGAGCCATTTTGGAAAATCTATCCACAGTAACCCAGATGGTGGTGAACTTGCTAGACGGGGGCAGGTTAACTATAAAGTCCATAGAAATATGGGACCATGGTTTTTTTGGAATGGACAAGGGAAACAGCGGCCCAATAGGAGAGTGTCGAGACGATTTGTGTCGCGCACAGACCAGACATGAGGCCACAAATCTGTCGACATCTTGCCTCATAGAGGGCCACCAAACAGTCCTGGCTAACTGTTCAAAAGTTTTGGCAATACCTGGATGCCCGGAGCTTTTTGCCGAGTGAAAGTCCCTGAGAACCGCCTCCCGTAATTTCTGGGGAATAAATAAACGGTCCTGTGGGGTGTGTTGAGGAGCCGACGCTTGGGCAGCAATAACTAAGGTGGCTAAATCTTGGGTCAGGCCCGCCATGATTACTGAGCAAGGGACGATGGGAGATGCTTTCACCTCAGACCCCTGGAAAGTCTGAAAACTGCGGGAGAGGGCATCCGCCTTCACGTTCTTAGATCCCGGCCTAAAGGTGATGATAAACCGGAATCTGGTGAAGAATAGTGCCCACCGAGCCTGTCGTGGGTTGAGGCGTTTGGCGGACTCAATATAAGAGAGATTCTTGTGATCGGTGATCACGGTGATGGTATGCTGAGCTCCCTCAAGCCAGTGACGCCACTCCTCAAACGCCCATTTGATGGCCAATAACTCACGATTGCCTACATCATAATTTCTCTCGGCTGGAGAGAATTTGCGGGAGAAGTAAGCACAGGGATGAATCTTTAGATCCAGTGGCCCCTTCTGAGACAGGACTGCTCCAGCACCCACATCAGAGGCGTCGACTTTGATTAAAAAGGGTAACCTGGGATCTGGGTGGTGCAGAATTGGGGCTGAGCAAAACGCCTTCTTTAATTTTTTGAAAGAATCCATCGCCCGTTGAGACCATTGTCCTGGGTCAGCCCCTTTCCGAGTCAAGTCCACTATGGGTGCCACGATGTCCGAAAAGGAGCGGATAAATTTGCGATAGTAGTTAGAAAAACCAAGAAATCGCTGAATGGCCTTGACCGTGGTTGGGCGAGCCCAGGATTGAATGGCCTGAACCTTAGATGGATCCATGGAGAACCCTTGAGGGGAAATAATATACCCTAAAAAAGTCACTTGTGACACTTCGAATTCACATTTTTCCAACTTGGCATATAGATGATTCTCCCGTAGCTTCTGCAGCACCAGGCGGACGTGCTGCCGATGTTCAGGAAGAGATTTGGAAAAAATGAGAATGTCGTCCAAGTAAACTATGGCAAAACTCCCTAAAAACGGTCGAAGGACTTCATTGATAAAGTCTTGGAAGACTGCCGGGGCGTTAGCTAGACCAAAAGGCATCACAAGATACTCAAAATGCCCCGAGTGGGTATTAAACGCGGTCTTCCACTCATCACCACTTTTAATTCTGATTAAGTTGTAGGCCCCCCTGAGGTCTATTTTGGAAAAAATCACTGCCTCCCGAATCTGGTCAAATAATACGGAGATGAGGGGTAATGGGTAGGAATTTTTTACCGTAATTTTGTTAAGGGCTCTGTAATCAATACAGGGCCGTAAAGACCCATCTTTCTTCTCAACAAAGAAAAACCCCGCCCCCACCGGTGATTTTGAGGGCCGAATGAACCCCTTTTCAAGGCTTTCTTTAATGTAGAGGTCCACGGCTTGGGACTCAGGTGCGGATAACGCATATAAACGACCCTTAGGAAGTCTGGCATTAGACACTAAATCAATGGCACAATCAAAGGGGCGATGAGGAGGCAAGGTGTTGGCTTCCTTTTTAGAAAAAACATCTGAAAAATCACGGTACTGAGGAGGGAGAGCTTGAAGATCAGGGTGCATCACACGGAGAGGGAGAGTGAGACAAACATCCGAACAGGACCCTCCCCACCGAGTGATCTCACCAGTTACCCAATTAAATTCAGGGTTGTGTTTTTTCAACCAGGGCAGCCCCAGGACTATAGGAGTGAGAGGACAGTGAAAAATAAGAAAGGTGATATCTTCGGAGTGAAGAGCCCCCACCGACAGACGAAGGGAGGGAGTCCTAAAAGATATACCGCCTTTAGACAGTGGACGGCCATCCAACCCACAAACAGAAACGTGATTGGCCAAGGGTATGGGCATAAGGCCCAATTGTTGCACCAGGCCTTCATCTATAAAGTTACCGGCCGCCCCACAATCCACAAAGGCAGATCCGTTCCAAGAACGGTCGGTAACAGAGACTGATACCTGAATTAATACAGAATCTGAGGGAGAAAAGCTCGACAGGAGCAAGTGAACCCCCCAAGTATCACTTAGGCCCTGTCTTTTCCCGCCTTCAGCGGACAAGCAACAGCAAGATGACCGGGACCCCCACAATACAAACAGAGGCCCTTGAGACGTCGGCGGTTTTTTTCGGAGGAAGATAGTCGAGTGGCCCCCAACTGCATAGGCTCGTCTCCGGGTACCTCGGTAGACTCGTCCACAGATGAGAAAGGCAACACTCCAGACCGTCTCTCTCTCTGCCGCTCCCGAAATCTCCTATCCACCTTAATGGCTAACTGCATGATCCCATCAATGTCTTTGGGAGTGGGGTACTGTACTAATGCATCCTTAAGGGATTCGGATAAACCAATCCGAAACTGACTACAAAGCGCTGGGTCGTTCCAGCCAGAATCAATAGCCCAACGTCTGAACTTAGTACAGTATGCCTCAGCTGTGTCCTGCCCTTGACGCAGGGCCCTAAGATTTGACTCGGCCGAGGCCGCCCGGTCCGGGTCATCATATAATAACCCCATTGCTGAGAAGAATGCATCCACTGAAGAGAGAGCCTCAGCACCATCAGGAAGGCCGAAGGCCCAAGACTGAGGATCTCCCTGCAGGAGTGATATAACCATTCCAACCCGTTGAGCCTCAGAACCAGAAGATCCTGGGCGCAATTTGAAATAAAGCCTGCATGACTGTTTAAAATTAAAAAACAAAGACCGGTCACCTGAAAAACGGTCAGGGAGATTTAACCTGGGCTCCAGACTCCCACCGGAGGAGGAGCTAGACTGAGACCGTTGCTCGTGTGAGTTTACCCGTAGGGTGAGCTCTTGCAATTTCTGCGTCAGCGTGTGCATCTGTCCTGCAAGAGAGTGGGCAGCAGCCTGCTGTGCCGGATCCATGATTGGGTTTCCCCACGACTACCGAACCTCTGAGCTGTAGGGGCAACAACAGTCCCAGAGTATGGTCTGGCCGGTTATAATGTTATGATATCTGGGTGTCCTCGCCAACCCTAACTCCGTTGTCAACGAATGGGATTGGTGGCTGCGTGCTAGTGCTAGGCTTCGCCTATAATAGCCGCGTTCGACAGAGCCCGTTAGTCAGGCTCCGCCCCCGATGCCACCAGGTCTTGAGAGTTGACAACGCTGCCACCAATGTCAAGGATGAACAAGGGGATGACTAACTACCCCAAGAAGGCGAGGTCACCCTTGCTCTGTAGCAAACAGGGTAGATGTAACAATACGTAAAGATGTAACACAAAACTATACCAAACAGGTGTAACAATACACAGAGGTGTTTCATCAAAATCAAGATACGAGTAAGGGCAGTCTGGGGGTAGACCCCACTTATCTGTGCTCCGAGGAGACAACGGCAGCGGGAACCAGGGTACGGACAACTGGACAACGCACGGACACCAGGAGGACAAGAGACAGAACGGAGGACACGGCTGGGAATCAATGACAGGACGCAGGACGACTGGGAACAGGAACCAGGAGCAGTGGATAAGCGGGAACCAGGAACACTTGAGACCCTGAGGTGCAAAAGCTATAACCGGCGCCTGTCCTGGGCAGACGCCGGCTCTTTATTCAAAATCCCCGCTGACGCTGACGTGCGCCGCACTGCCGGGCGCATGACCTCAGCGCGCCGGCAAGCCGACGGGGACGCTCGGGGACGTTGCCCGGCAACGCCCCGATGCCTGCTGACGATGCCGTGGGGACGGAAGCCAGGGGCGTTGCTGCGCGACGCCGCTAACGTCTCCCCCGGCACTCGTCTACACTGTCTGTCCCGGCGGGTCCGGGACAGAAGTGTAACAGAAACAGAGGAACAATACTGGCTTCCGGACGCTGAGCCAGCCCCCCATGCTGCATTGACTTGTACAGCACATTTAAGGTGAACATTTGTATTGTGTGTTATGTCTTTGTACTTTTTATGCTGCCTGACGAAGGATATTAAATCAGAAAGCTTGCACTTCTGGCATTGGTGCGATTCTTTGCTGCTAAAACCGACGGGTGCTGCCCGCCCTTCTGGACTGGTCTATATATATATATATATATATATATATATATATATATATACGTACGACAGAGTGCCGGTTTTGTTTTATCATATATATATATATATATATATATATATATATATATATATATACAGAAGTACCAACACACTCGCCTGCAAATGGGGTGCAAACAGCACCCACTTCCCAGATTGGGGTGCGGTGGCCTGTGACCACACACTTTAGTAAATATAAACACAGGAGAGAGAGAAATTAGAGGCTGGCACACCATTGCAAAAAAATGTTAGAAAATTTTATATAGTTTTTTATTTATTTATTAACAGTTTTTTATATAGCACATACATATTACGCAGCGCTTTACAGAGAATATTTGAACATTCACATCAGTCCCTGCCCCAGTGGAGCTTACAATCTATATTCCCTACCACATGTACATGCACACACAGACATTCAAGGGTTAATTTTGTTGGAAGCCAATTAACCTATCTGTATATTTTTGGATTGTGGGAGGAAACCGGAGTACCCGGAGTAAACCCACACAAGCACGGGGAGAATATACAAACTCCACACAGTTAGAGCCATGGTGGGGATCGAACCCATGACCTCAGCGCTGTGAGGCAGTAATGCTAACTATTACACCATCCGTGCTGCCCAATATAGTGAAAAGTTTCAAACAAAAAAACATCTTGCAGTGGGACATGAAGTATTCAGACATCAATCAATACTTATCAGTCAAAAGTAGAATAAAAATGAAACACGACTCCACTGCAGTTCAGCCATGCTCTACAGCTGTTTCAGCGTAAGGTGTTGCCATCATCAGGAGTATACAAAACTGAGATATATTGCGCATATGTAGCACCACTAAACATGCCCTGTTAGAATTTAAGAGAAAAGGATAATCCGCACAGTCAAAGTGTAAATTTTGTAGTGGTCAGATATTCCCCGTCTTACTAATAACATGCGATGTTGAATCATAGTATACGAGTATAAAACATCAATACGGCATCAATGCTTTAAGACACTTCCTAAAAAGCGAGACTCATCCCTCCTATGCTGCGTTTTTAGTGGAATTGATGACATTTGTACTCCACAAGAACTTTTTTGAATTTAACGATAAGTTCTATCTACAGGTCCGTGGCACAGCTATGGGGGCGGCTTGTGCCCCCACTTATGCTAGTGTATATTTGGGATGGTGGGAGGAGACTGTTGTATTTTGAGAAAACAATGAGACCTATACACAACATATCCTCTTGTGGGTACGATATATCGATGACCACCTAATTGTGTGGGATGGTCCAGCCACACTATTTAGAGAATTCCTCAATACCTTAAATAATAATGACTTAAATCTCAGATTGACATATGAGATAAGTGAGGAGCAGGTGACATTCCTGGATTTAAAAATCAAGAGAGATCCAGACGGCCGTATACAAACAGATCTCCACAGGAAAAAGACAGCCACTAATAGCGTTCTACATAGAACAAGTGCACACTTTCCCCCAGTCCTGAGAGGTATTCCATATGGGGAATTATTGAGGTTGAAATGCAACTGCTCCAATTTCAGCCAATTTAACATCAGAGCAGACGAACTCACTAATAGACTACTATATAGAGGCTACAGTAAGAGAGCGATAAAGAAAGCCAGATATGGGGCTAATCGCAAAGAGAGGAACTCTCTCCTATACATGAATAAGATCACAAAAAACGGAATCAGAGACTACACGTTTAGTAGGAGATTTCTGTTCCGAATGGAGGGACATCCAAGAAACTATCAACAAACATTGGAGCATTCTAAACATAGACCCTGATCTGGCTAAGAATTTAGGCCCCAGAGCATCTATTAGTTGGAGAAGATCATCTAATTTCAAAGATAAAATCATACATAGCCACTTCTCAAATACAAGAAACAAAAAGACAATGATACAACAACAAACATCCCATTAAAGAGTATATCAATTGTAAAACAACTGGCGTCATATACTGTATCATGTGCCCATGTAATCGCAAGTACATAGGGATGACTACGCGACCATTAAAACAAAGGATATTGGAACATGTTGGCACTGTGAGGAATTCCAAAATGGATATTGCAAAACACAAACAATTAACCACAGTAGCCAAACATTTCCACGATTATCATCAAGCAGAATCTCAATCCCTGCAAGCCTTGAAAATTGAATTGAAATTTCAAATTCAAATTAAAAAATTGAATATATCCACTTAGGAATAAGACGAGGGAATATCACCCAAACACTCCTTAAGAGAGACAGCTACTGGACATTCATCCTGGGTGGACTACAACCCTCAGGAATGAACGAATATATTAACTATGGAGCTTTCTTATGAGTAAAACGGTACACTACTCACATAAATAAATCAATAAATCAAGGACTTCCTCCTTGAAAATAAGGAATAATCAGATGAACAACTATAAGGAGGCAATATACATTGAACTTAACCTTTCCTTCAGACATGTAATAATGATTAGATGATGGATACCTACAATTCCGACTACACCTATAATAGGTGATAGAGGACTTCATAATCTCAATCGACGAATGCAATGTTATACACAAAGGAATGTGAGCAGATCTAACCAGTCACAACCAATATTGCATTCATGAAAAATATTAAGATTCATATTATAATATTATTCACAGACAATTTCACCATTCACAAAAAGACACCCACATTGCTTCTTACCTTATATCATTTTCTGTTTGAATCACACACACTATGATTTTGGTTTTTATTCACTTTAATTTGTAGTCACTATTCATAATAAGGTATACCATTCACTTCTTAATAGAAGCTAAAACAGCACAGAGTCAGTCTGCACCTTTGCACAACACTTGGAAACAACACATTATCATCCCAATCCTTCACATTGTAATAAATTAAATTAATTCACATACTGCACTTTAAGCTACACACAAATTAAGTAATCACTAGATGTAGGCTACAACCAACATCTTAATTAATTAAACATAATTTTAATAACAACAATAATAAGGTCCTTTTGGTAATCGGATAGAACAATAATTCTGTGTAAATTAACAAATACAAGAATTAATCTATGAAGCTAATCCAACTATCAGCAGTTATACATCTGCACAGATGGACTATTATTCAAACACAATACGAAGTTACTTCATAGATGCATCTCCCATCAGTCCATTATTGCATTCAGATGGAGTTAAGCAGTGATAATCCTTGAGCTATACAAAAAGAATAAATGTAGGGATTTCTATTTATCCTATTTATCTTCAAATGATACCCGAATAATGGTTTAATTATTTCCATTGGTCGATGAACCCATCAGTCAAAACGAGGATACAAACAATGGCATATAATTGGTTATTATACACTCATTGATACCAATCAGGCCATCCATTGGACACTGAACACGTCACTCTTAACAGAATCAGCTCTGACAGGCTACGAGTCCTGATATAATTCTCCCCAACCCGACAGCCGGTTTGGACCTATGATTAAGCGATAATAGCGAAACGTCCGTCAGATCATGCGGGGGATGCGGTGCACAATGCTAATGTGACCGATCCCACCGTCTGGTAGCTGACCGCGTTTAGCGTGTACATGACATGTATTGAAACTTTGAAATGTATAGCACTGTGTGCTGATTGAATTGTTAAGTATGACACTGTGTATTGTGTAGGCAACGGGTAATTATAGTGCAGTATCCACGGCACCCAGTTATCACAAACTGAGACGCCGCCAGCATTGTCACTTACAAAGCGGGCTCAAGAGGAGCTCAGCGTTGCGTCACATTTTGGAGATCAAACAGCCAGCTACCACAGTGGCACACTGCATGCGTGAAGCACTAAAAATATAATGGTACAACTGTCATAGGACAATATGCAATAAGTACTCACACGCAATCAGACTGTGGTCTGACTTAATAGCTGGACGCCGTATCTCCCGGCTTGTAGTGTGTGAGCAATGGGATTCTGGGTTGCACTAGTCAATGCACCCTGAAATCACCCCACACTCACTGAGATCTAGCCGATATTCATGTACTTCACAGTGCAGTTATACTTTATCACATGACACTGTCATATATGTCCAGGCAACACAGTTAAAGCTAGGAGACTGATATATCATGTCTGCTGAACGCACGAGATTCTCTAGACACAGCACTACAGAGATCTGCCTGAGTGCTAATTAATAGGGTACAAACATTTAGTTAACCTTGTGCCTAGTTGATTAATCCTATACACAATTATACACAGGCTTACAGCAAATAACGCCGTAGTCTGCATGTGACAACATTGCAATAGCAATTATATGGTACCCCACATGGGAACAATAACCCATATAAACCAGCAGATATGACATCCACCTGATGGACTCACTGACCCCCCAATGTTTGGAACATTTAGAAACCATCAGTGATAGCATAAGGGGCGTGCTAAGAAGCTCTTAATTCTAAAGAGCAACACTGTTGCAATAATCAGCTACATACACTGTAGCTGTTGGGGGGGGTTGAAGTTTATATTAATAAATTTTATATGAAAAAAAATAGAAAATTAGCAATACATATACATACATTTAATGCCTAAATATAGAAATAAAAACAAGAATATAAAAAGACAATTCTAAAATTATCTCGTGATTGGGATCCCGGTAAATATGTACAAATAATTTTGGGCCGTTAGTAGCAGACTTTCAACAATGTAGCTTGTTTCAATGTGGTGATACAGTCAATTGCAAAGGTATCAATTTGTAATAAAAGGTGGAGAAAGATATCCGGGTCATATATAATCTGATGTTGTCGTATAGCATATGACCGATGGTATCAATTTGCAAATATTGATATGCAGTTGAGTGTGTCCAGCATTTATTTTTATTCAGCCAATCAGTGTGTTTCAATAATTTCTCTAAACCAGCAGCGCAATCCACTTCAAACCCCCCCCCCCCAATTTCTCTTTTTTGTGTGAGTCGAGACAGGCTCACAGAAGTGCATGCTGCAGCTGTACAAACTTGAATGTATAAGAATATAATTTGTCTGAATATACAAAAATATTGCCAAGCGCCAGGAAGTGCGTCTTGAAGCGATCCAATTTTGGGTCACTTTGATACACACCCACCCCCAACATACACTGTAGCTGCAACATCGTATAAAGTACAATAATCCAACTGTTCTCCTAGTCAGTTGAATAACACACAACATCACTGCTGTTAACTGGACACGATAAACTTTATTACATAATATCATCACACAGATGCAAGACAGTCATTGAACTGTAAATAAATACACGCACATGACGGTCAGCTCCATTTTCAAAAAAATTTGTCACTTTATTCACACTTCATCACAATGTTTTTATTATATTTCGCAGCTTTTTAAGATGTAATCAATAAAAGTTACATTTTAATAAACTTTTCTTGGGACACAATACGTTGGTAAAAGATTATTGACTCATGAACCAATAAGTCAGTTTAGAGTGCCCCTTGTAGGAATTCTTTTTCTCCCCTTTGGAATCTGTTAGAATTTAAGCAAGCTCACCTGTGCACAAGATGCAACCAAGCAATAAATGTGTCTCTCACCATGTCTCGGTCACCGGAAGTGACGCAGCGCCGCTTCCGGTTTCTGCTGGCCGTGGCATCAATCACCCAGGCAACCAGAGACAACATGATCACTGGCGACGCGGCGCAGGGAACAGGGATGCCGCCCACTGCATCCATAACCTAGGTAATGGCTGACATATAGAATCCCCGTGCAAAGCAGCAAAAGCAATGAGACTAATTCCAGATCACTACGCTGATCGCATCAGAACTCCCAGTCAGCGAGTATGGACAGCGCAATGGTTAGGTGCCAAGAGTTACTTGGAATCCCAAAAAGGGCTGACCAATCCAGTGAGAGACTTATAAAGTAATAATAAAAGAAAAAGCGCTATATTCAAGGCAGGCTGATAGGGCACCACATACATTTTCGAAAATTATTTTTATTTACAGTTACAGGGCACCGCTATGGGGGTCCAATATGGCCCCTACATATGCAAATCTTTTTATGCACATGTATGAAAATCAGAATATTATGGCGAAAGGTTTGTTTTCATCTCATATATTTTTTTTACGTTCGTTATATTGATGATTATTTTTGATTTGGACTGGTCGGACCAGGCTTCTGACGAATTCCTTGATTATCTAAATGCTTTAGCAACTACTTTTGGATTTACTGTATCTTTCAGTGACAATACTATCAGTTTTTTGGATGTTAACATTTCTAAAAGTGGAGATGTTTTAAGCACTCGACTGTTTAGAAAGACTACTGACAAAACTGTTTAATGATAGCTTTCACCCTCATCCTCTTAAGAAAGGTCTACCCCTCTCCCAACTTATGAGAGAGGTCCGTATCACTTCCATTGTAACACAATTGCATGAGTCTCTCTGTGAAATGGGAGACAGACTCCTCGAACATGGATACCCTGAGCATGAAATAGATGATGCAATGAAACACTGTATGGATCTCAAACAAGAGCATTTGTTACCCAAAAAAATTGAAAATAGCAATGAACATTTAACATTTGTCTTGACATTTTCTATCGCTTCTCAAAAGATAAGATATTTTTTTTTGAGGCTTTGGCACATCTTGCAGTTAGATAATACTATGGGACAATTCTGTAAAGAAAATCGCTTGTTTTGTTACAAGAAAAGCCGGACCATCAAAGATATTGTTGCCAAATCGGATATACAACCTCCAAAAAAAATCACTTGGCTTACTTCTAGAAAAGGTAGCTACAAATGTTCTAAATGCGTGAACTATCAGAACATGATCACTGGTCCTAAATTTGTGGACCCCAGGACTACAAAGGATTATGTCATCAACCATCACTTAGATTGTGACAGTCATTATGTTGTCTGTGCTATTATTTGCTCCTGCCCCTTTACATTGGGAAAACTATACAGACTTTGAAAGAAAGAATTGCTTTACACCATTCTTCTATTAAGAAAGCCTTTAGTGTTGTTGATTCCACCACCCCACCTGTGGCGAGACATTTTGCATTGAGTAATCATTAATTTAAAGATTTTCATTTTTTACCTATAGACAACATTGCACCATTGCGAAGAGGAGTAGATCATGTCAAACTCTTACTTTAGAAGGACTGCTTTTGGATTCATCAACTTGATTGCATCTTGCCAAAGGGATTGAATGAAGAACTCTATCTGCACTGTTTTGTATGATTCTGCCATTTTTTATAAATCAGTGTGTTTTTCTCCTTAATATTAGTGTGTGATATATATATCACCTGCAATGTCACCTCTTTTGCGATATTAACATATTTTTTATGCATATTTTTTATGTTTGCTTAACGTATGTGGTGCCCTACCAGCCTGCCTTAAATATTGCTCCCTCTTTTATTATTTCTTTATAGGTCTCTCACTGGATTGGTTGGCACTTGTTGGGATTACAAGTAATTCTTGGCACCTAACCATTGCGCCGTCCTCCTATGTGATCAGCGTAATGATCTGGCATTAGTCTGGTTGCTTCCGCTGCTTTGCACGGGGCTTCTATATGTCAACCGTTACCTAGGTTATGGATGCAGTGGGCGGCATCCCCGTTTCCTGCACTGCTTCACCAGTGGTGACATTGTCTCTGGTTGCCTGGGTTATTGACATCAGAAACCGGCAGAGGCACATGGACCGGGACATGGTGAGAGACACATTTATTGCTTGGCGGCTTCTTGTGCGCAGGTGAGCTTTCTTAAATTCTAACAAGGCATGTTTAGTGGTGCTATATATATGCACAATATATCTCAGTCTTGTATGCTACTGATGACGGCAACACCCCATGCCGAAACAGCTGTAGAGCATGGCTGAACTGCAGTGGAATTGTGTTTCATTTTTGTTCTACTTTTTACTGATAAGTATCGATTGATGTCTTTGAATACTTGATGTCCCACTGCAAGATGTTTTTTTGCTTGAAACTTTTCACTATATAAAATTTTCGAAAATTGTTTTTGCAATGGTGTGCCAGCCGCTAATTACTCAATATTTGACATTTTAAATGAACTTGGCACCCGCTCATTGTGGTAAAAGAAGTGTGCGGATTGCGACTGCCTGGAAGTATATATATATATATATATATATATATATATATATATATATACAGTATATATATATATATATATATATATATACAGTATATATATACATATATATATATATATATATATATATATATACATATACATATATATACATATATATATATATATACACATATATATATATATATATATATATATATATATATATATATACATATATATATATATATATAGATGTAGCAGGCTACATCTTTGCCCAGCACCCACCAGATCCCTTTCACTGGCGAGCCTCGGCGATAGGGACTGGGACACGAGTGCGTGTATCACAGCGGCTGGGCAGCGTCTCCCTGCCCGTCTCCGCTTCAGGGAGACGCTGCCCAGTTCGGGGGTGGGGTCAGGCGGCGATGGGGACCGGTGGCGGCGGGGACTGGCAGCAGGCTCCATTGCCACAGGGCGCGCAAGCATCTCTGACGGTAGCCGGGGGCCGGCAATGGAATCGCCAGCCCCTGCAAAGATGTAGCCTGCCACATATATATATTTAGATACTTATGCTGCTATCTCAGCAGCAGCACTCAGAGGTATTCAAAAGACCACGAGGGAGCAGGAACTCTCAGCAACATTTCAATTTTTTTTTAAACCTTAATCAGGCATAAATAATACACACATAAAGCTCACCATCCATAGTGAATGCCGGCTCACATTTCCCGCGGTGGGAGATCTCCATCATGTGCGTACATCATTACCGCGTCCACTGCCATGGATACCTGACAGGACAACTGATGCTAGGAACATGGAGAATGGCATGATTAAAATAGGGAGAAGGAGGGAAGGATTTGGAGCAAATGTAGCAACAGTAGCAAGTTCCAAAGTGGCATTAGAATAAATCAAAACGACACAATACAGTAATTAACATCATTATCTAACATCATTACATGCAAATTGTAATAATACATTCAAGTGGTATAATCTACATCTTACATTATGCATAAAGGCTCTAATGAATAACACTAATGTATCTAGTTAAATCACAACAAGGAACTAATTCATAAAAAAGCATTCAATCTGTGTGGAGTCATAGTTCTGAGCCGGTGAATCCACCGGGCTTCACACTGCAGGAGAGCCAATGATTGATTTCCACCTCGCAACCTAGGGGGGGATATGATCTATAATGATATAGTGCAAATTGGCCATATTATGTCCAGCCTGTGCAAAATGCCTTGCCTCGTACCGGACAAAAGGGCTGCACGTATGGCCGTGCGATGCCCTGCCATCCTTTCACATAGGGTGTGGTCTGTTTTGTCTACATAATGTAGGCCACAAGGGCATAAAATTAAATAAATTATGTACTGAGTGGTAAATTTCACCTTATGTCGGATGGTGAATCACCTGCCACTAAAAGGGTGACAAAAGCTATCACCAATGACATACTGTGATAAGTCATGCACTTAAGGCATCTAAAACAGCCATTGCATCTCCCCAAAATAGTAGTCACAGACGGTTTGTTAGTAAGTGCGTACCACCCAGTCCCTGATATTTTTACCCCGGGTGTAGCAAGGCCCAAATCTTTGTCTGTGCTAAGAAATGGCCAATGGCATTGCATATTGAATTACTCGTAGTATTAAAGTGATTTACCCAGGGAGTTTTCCTGAGGGCATCACTTTTACTAGTGTTGGTAGGTTGATCGGCAATTGGCCGATTCGGATTTGTACAGACAATTGGAGTGTGATTCTAATAGTTCTTTTTCTGTACTTTTGAGTACTATAGTCAATCAAGCTGTTCTTGAGGGTTCTATTAGCAAAGAGTTGGGACAAGCATTGATTCCTGCATGGCCGGTTACACCAGTCATGTACATGCCCCCTAAGATACACAAACATGCTACAGTCCCTCCAGGGAGACCATCTATTGCAGCTAATGGGTTGCTTTTTCAAAATTGTGCGGTCTATTTGGATGCTTTGCTACAGCCATGTATTTTATCTTTAGACATTGGGTGGTCCTTAAAAAGGATCCCATATTACAGGATTTTATTGGAAATCGACCAAAATTTGTGTACCACAGAGTAGACAATTTGGGAAATATCCTTGGTAGAAGTGCACAAGCAGTACAAAAAGTAACAACAAGAATTACATCCAAAGGCTTTTACCGCTGCGGTATATGTCAAATGTGTAAACTATGCAAAACTACAGCTAAGGTTACAGAGTACCAATCTAATAGTAATAATGAAATCTTCCCCATAAGGTATTTCATTACGTGTAACTCAAAAAATGTTGTGTATTTGTTGGAATGCCAATACGTGGGGCGGACCAGTAGACAACTGAAAGACCGCCTAGCAGAACATCCCCGTAACATCAAAAAGGGACATGAATTACATAATGTCTCAATGCATTTCAAAATTAAATATAACTGTGACATAAAAAACCTTAAATCCTTTTGTGGTAACCAGCTCTGTAAATCAGATTGGAGAAAAAATGACAAGATTAGCTAGAATGGAGATGAAGATGATTTTCACATTGAATACTCTTGTCCCATTGTACATTATCTTCCTCTAATCTTGTCTTTATTGTCTCCGTTTCTTTTATGCCCGGCTTTTATGAGTTTTTTAAAATAAAAATAGTTTTAAATGATTTTTTAAATGCTAAATTATTCATTGTGTTTTATCATTGTATTGTACTCTAAAATATTGTAATAGTGTTATATTGTCAGGCTATTAGTTGAAAATCATAATCCTGTAAAGCCGGGCACAGGTGATATTCAGGAGGCGGACTGACCATCACGTGATCAACCACAGCACTTTAAATAGCCCGAGCTATGACCTGAGCAGGACATCTTGAAAAAGGATATAGTATTTATCCGAAACGCGTTGATTGACCTGCCAGACATGTGAGGAGAACAGGCCAAGCGGGACCACTCACCGACGGACTCAGACGCTCCAACAGCAGCAGCAGCACGGCCGTATCTGCAGTACGCTAACTGTGCATTCACTGGAAACCATCCCCGCACTGAGTCTGACTTCTCTGCATGCTCATAAGAACTTTTAACCTATATGTCGTTTTAACCCATCTGTTTGGAACTTGGAATAAAGTATGTGAACCCCTTTTACATCGGCTGCAGCTTACTGAAGAAAGATACCTTTACGTGAGAGCGTGACAGAACTCAAAAGTAAGTTGAGAACATGTCACACTGTGAAGCTGATTTTTAAAGGAGGTGGTTATAAAAGAAACCATTACATGTATGCCAGAATAGAACGTTAATGTAAGTTTGTTTCTAAGTGGTGATTTCAAGCACGGAGGAATCCTTATACATGATCTGGTAGACTCTGTGTAATACTTGAAAATAATTGAACACCCCCCTATAGATAGTGCTCACTCTATCTAAAAGTCAGCGCTGGTTACCTTGTCTTTCTGTCTGTTTCAATTGTTTATCAAGGTTGGCGTTAACCTTTCTAAGGATACCAGCTGCTATTATACCATAGCGCCAGGATTGGATCCCCATTTATTTCTATGTATTTTCCAGCACCCTAGATATCACTTGGATTCTACCTCCTTTATCAATAAATTGTTGGCAGTTCATAATATTCCAGTTGGAAGTTTTTTGTGCAGTACAGACACTTCTAGTTTATATACTGTTATCCCTAATGGGGCAGGCATACAAGCTGTACAACAATTGATTGCTGGTAATCCATTGTATAAGGGTTTGCCTACTACTTTTTTTCTGTGAGCTTCTGGAGATGCTGTTGACACAACTATTTTATACATGATGGGCATTTCTTTGTACAATGCTCTGGTTGTGCGATGGGGTCTATTTATGTTTATTGCTGAGCAGGAAATTTCTTTCAATGATCCTCTGGTATCTGGAATGATTTTTTTCTATACCAGATACATAGACGACATATTTTTGATCTGAACCGGGACTGAACAACATTTTGTCGAAATCAATAGAATCTGTCTGCTTCCCCTTTTTCCCCTGCAACAGTTAACTTTCTGGATTTTTCAGTGATCTTAATCTGTGGCCAGATTTCCACCTCTCTTTATAGAAAAAGCACTGATTGTAACACCATTTTGCATGCTGCAAGTTTCCATCCTAAACCGTTAAAATTCGGTTTGCCATTTTCTCAATTTATCCGAGCATGTCGGATTTGCAGCAGTCATGATGAGGCCTCTAATCAAATTGATGTTATGATCAGGAAATTTCTGGTATGCGGTTATGATCTGGATTTACTCATGAAGGCCAAAAACAAGGCTCTTGCTACCCCCAGGGCCTCATTGTTAGCCACCAACACTAGTAAAAGTGATGCCCCCAGGAAAATTCCCTGGGTAAATCACTTTAATACTGCGAGTAATTAAATACGCAACATTGCTAAACACCATTAGCCAATTCTTAGCACAGACAAAGATTTGCGCCTTGCTACACCCAGGGTAAAATTTCAGGGACTGGGTGGTACGCACTGATATTACCGCACTTACTAACAAACCGTCTGTGACTGCTTTTTTGTGGAGATGCAATGGCTGTTTTAGATGCTTTAAGTGCATGACTTGTCGCAGTATGTCGTTCAGTGATAACTTTTGTCACCCTTTTAGTGGCAGGCGATCTGCCATCTGACATAAGGTGACATGTACCACTCGGTACATAGTTTATTTAATTTCATGCCCTTGTGGCCTACATTATGTAGGCAAAACAGAACGCACCCTACGTGAAAGGATGGCAGAGCATTGCACGGCCATACGTGCAGCCCTTTTGTCCTTTACGAGTGACCAGCCTGTTGCAAGGCATTTTGCACAGGCTGGACAAAATATGGTAAATTTGCACTATATCATTATAGATCATATCCCCCTAGGTTGCAAGGTGGCAATCGATCATTTGCTCTACTGCAGTGTGAAGCCCGGTGGATTCACTGGCTAAGAAATATGACTCCCCACGGATTGAATGATCATCTTGGTCTTCATGCTTTTTTATGAATTAGTTCCTTGTTGTGATTTAACTAGTTATATTAGTGGTATTCATTAGTGCCTTTATGCATAATGTAATGTAGGTTATACAACTTGAATTTATTATATTACAATTTGCTTGTAATGATGTTAAATAATGATGTTATGGTACTTGTGTATTATCACAGCGCCCAATTTCCTTATGTACGCTACCATACTGAAATCACATCGCATCGCATGTCACATTATAGTGGCATGCGATGCGTGTGATGCGATGCAATTTCGTTCCCGCTCCCTGATATTCCCGCCCCCTGTAAGACCCTGTCAGAATCATTCTGAGGTGAATTCCTCAGACCTGCAGGAGAAATGTCTGAAATGGCTGTACCTGTAAATATGTTCAGCTTGCCTAATGCCGGAGGAGGCTGTTCTTTCAGCACCATCATCTGCTGCCACTGATGAAGAATTGCACTAACGGGCACCCTATGCGGTTGTCATTGAAGGAGTGTATGTGGCGGTTCCATGTCAAAGCATGCCGTCTGAAGGTGAACCTAAGAGCGGGCCATTGGTTTCCAGGGTGCCGCTTATCGTTCCTCACCTTGATTTGTTCTTTATATTGCTGGGCAGAGGAGCTCACATCAATTGATTATTGTGAGTGACAGCTGCAAATATCCAAAAAAACAGTGGTCCTGTATAATCGATGGATGTGGGAGGCTTGCACCATGAACCTTATGGCGCAGCCCCAGCGGCGTATCGGTGGTCCTGGGCACATTGTGGAGGTCAATGAGAGCTTGTTTGTCAAGCAAAAGAGCAATGTCGGCCGTACTTTGCCTCAGCAATGGATTTGTGGTGGAATTTTTTCGTGAAAGTGGACAGTGCTTTGTTAATATGGTGCCCAAATGGGATGCCACCACTTTGATAGCGACTATAAATGAGAAAATTGAGCCAGGCACAACCATTTATTCCGACTGTTGGCGGGCCTACAGTACAGACCAGTTGGAACAGGCTAGTTATCATCATGCAAGAGTTAACCATAGGTATAACTTTACTGACCCGGACACAGGTGTTCATACACAAAATGTAGAGCAACTTTGGGGCGAATGCAAATGGCGCAATAAGCGCCAAAGAGGCACAGCAAGTCACCATCTGCAATAATACTTGCAGGAGTTCATGTGTCTTAAGACTTTGGGTACTGATAATCCATTTGAGTGCATCCTTCAAGCAATTACGTTCCTTACAAAAGCAGATTGACTGTTTTATGTTATTTTTTGGTTCATGATTTTTACTCATTAATGTTGTTATGTTGTAACTTGATTTATTGCTATTATTGTCAATATTTAATATGCTATTTCATTATAATTTATTAAGTAAATTACAGTTATTCGTTAACACATGTCATCATTACTGTGTCAGATATATGAAATTGCAGGTGTGAAAGTGTTCCTAAAACACCCCCACTATTCACACCACCCCGAAGCATGGCGGGCGCAGCGGAATGCATCCTCCAACCTTTTCATACCCCCACTATCCATGTCGGTGTGGAGTTGATTTTAGAAAGTGTGGCGAACAGACGCGGATTACTTTACATGTATTCCACGTCCGCTAGCCACACTTCGGGCTCGGTGGCTCTCTACGCTCACCACACTTTATAAAATAAACTCCACACCGACATGGATAGTGGGGGTATGAAAAGGTCGGAGGACGCGTTCTGCTGCCGCTCGCCATGCTTCGGGGTGGCGTGGATAGTGGGGGTGATGCGAAAAAATGGCATGGGTGCTTTCAAAATGAAGCACCCATCATATCTCATAGCATGGGTGCTTCTACAATGAAATATCACATTGCATCGGATCGCACCCACTGCGGTCTGGTGCGATCCCATGCGATATTTCATTGTATAAGCACTCTTGTGCACTTAATGTGGACATCACATTGGATCACACGGCACCATACACGCCATGCTATCTGATGCGATGCAATTTTAGTACAGAGAATAGCCTGTATGCTTAGAGCGTACTGGGTGCAAGTAATGATGTTATTTACTGTATTGTGTCATTTTGATTTCTTGTAATGCCACTTTGGAACTTGCTACTGTTGCTACATTTGCTTCAAATCCTTCCCTCCTTCTCCCTATTTTAATCATGCTGTTCTCCGTGTTCCTAGCATCAGTTGTCCTGTCGGGTCCTGGGACTACATCTCCTAGCGAAGGTTGCCATGGTGCTCCACCAAGTGTTGTGTTGTAGGTATCCATGCCAGCAGACACGGTAATGATGTACGCACGTGACGGAGATATCCCGCCGCAGGAAACGTGAGCCGGCATTCACTATGGATGGGGGTTATAAGTTGAACTTTATGTGTGTATTGTTTATGCCTGATGATGATTTAAATAAATCGAAACATGTAATCAGGTTAGTGAGCTCGGCACTCTGTGGGGAGTTTATGGTCTGTAATTTGCCAGTGCATTCCCCATGGTAAATTATGTAGTTTGCAGAGCAGGCGGCACTCTCAGTCCTTCTAATGGGATGTACAAAAGATATCCCACACGCAGATCATGTTCAATGTTTCAAATGTAATCGTCTTCAGGAAAAACCTGACATGTTGCTAACACAAGCATTATAATGGGATCACCTCAGGTGGGGTATGGGGGGAGGGGTTTGCGATGTCATCATTGGCAGACACTGCTGCCCTTGAGTGAACATACCATGAGTGAGCATACTGTATGCAAATGCCTTTTATTCAAAGTGCTACTCAGTCACATTAACAACACACACACACACACACACACACACACACACACACACACACATATATATATATATATATATATATATATATATATATATATATATATCAAACAAAGCTCCCCCCAGCGATGGGGAAAAAGAAACAGGGAAGACGGGGCAAAAAAGGGGGAAAAGGTCCCGTTTTTCAAAAGACGCACTCTCAATTAGATAAACCAACTGCAGCAGGAATTTTTAATTTATCCACGGTAAAACTAACAGATGATCAACTTTCCCTCTTACAAAAAGGGTTATCCTTTTCACCAGCAATGGGTATAAATAAATTTGCAGTGTATATGGATTTAAATATTTACATACGTAAGATGACCCTAAAACGTCATTTCATGAGGAATGAAATCAAATCTGGGGCACCTATAAAAAATTGGGATGCAAGATTGATAGAAACCAATTCATCTGGTTTAAAAAAACCAAGTACTTTTTACCCCATCGAATCAAAGGGACCTAACATAGAGATGTTTGCACAACTCACGAGAAAAGAATTAGAGAAATTAGATGAGCAGATTCCCCCTGCACAAAAAAACTTAAACACTAGAGAAATGCAGGCTCTAAAAGAATTAACGGAAGATTCCAGATTAGTTATAAAACAGGCTGACAAGGGGGGTGGTTTGGTTATTTTAAATAGAGTGGACTATGTAAATGAAATGCTGAGACTTTTAGGAGATCCCATTTATTATAAAAAACTTTTCAAAGACCCCACACCAGATTTTCTGAAGGTGTTAAGAGACTTGTTAAATGAGGGTCTCAGTAATAATGTTTTGTGTAAATCTGAATGGGATTATCTATGGAACGAACACCCTAGGATAGCATTGGTCTATCAGCTACCAAAAATCCACAAAAACCAAACCACCCCCCCTGGCCGCCCGATAGTATCAGGGATTGATTCCCTTACGTCTCGGGTATCTGAGTATATTGATTGTAACATCAAAGGTTATGTACCCCTGTTGGATTCGTACGTTAAAGATTCCACGGCTGTTTTACAGCTGGTGGAAAATATCCAATGGGAGCCAAACTTTAAGTGGGGTACAATTGACGTAAACTCTCTTTACACTTCCATTCCCCACCAGAAGGGACTGGAATGTATTGAGACAGTCTTGGGTAATGACTGTAAGATAAAGCCCACTAAAACTAAGTTTATTATTGATTGCCTGCAATTCGTCTTGTCCCATAATTATTTTACTTTTCTTAATGAGTTTTATATCCAGACCCACGGGACGGCAATGGGGACGATTTGCGCCCCGGGGTATGCTAATTTATTTTTGGGGGAGTGGGAGAAAAAACACATATACACTAATAACCCCTTTTTAGACTATATAGCGCTTTATAAGCGCTATATAGACGATATCCTAGTAATTTGGAGGGGTACAGAAGATCAGTTTAATGATTTTGTTAAACATATACATAACCCTGAATTTAATTTAAGTTTCACGTCGAAATTCGACACAACATCTATAGAGTTCCTGGATTTGACTTTGTCGACAAAATGTGTTGATAAAGGGGCGGGTATAGAAACGTATACATTTTTCAAACCCGTTGATAGTAATAATTACCTAGAATATTCCAGTTGTCATTATAAAAACTGGAAGACAAATTTGCCCTACTCACAGTTCCTGAGACTAAGGCGAAATTGCAGCTCAATGGACAGATTTAATGAGCAAGCGGAGATTTACATCAAAAGGTTTAAAGAAAAGGGTTATCCGCTGGATTTAATCAATAGAGCTCTAGATAGGGCAAAAGCCCTGGACCGCAGTAAACTTATCCAATATAAAGCCCCTAATGTAGAAGAACCAACACAGAGTAAAAACTTGTTTTGTCCCTTTGTGACCCAATATAATGTACACAACGGTTTAATAAGAAGGGCTATTAACAAGAACTGGCATATTATAAAGGCAGACCCAATTCTGGGTGATAAGGTACCATCTGCCCCAGAATTGGTTTTTCGTAGGGCAACCACTTTGAAAAATAGACTATCACCCAGCCTTCTCCCGAATAACACCGATGATAGTACCAGTTCGAGTTTCCTAGGTACGAAAACAAAAGGATTCTATACGTGTGGCAAGTGCAAGATGTGCACACACGGCAAAAAGGGCACTAAAAACGTCACAGGGAGAGACGGGAAGACAATGGAGATAAAGAATTTTATTAATTGTAACAGCACATACGTTGTCTACCTGTTAATCTGTAAGTGTGGAAAGTCCTATATAGGGAAGACCAAAAGGCAGTTAAAGATCCGCATATTGGAGCACTATAGAAACATAAAGAACCGAGTGGAGAACCACAGTGTGCCCAGACATTTTAAAGAATGCCAGGGCAGTGACCCAAAGGACATGCGCTTCCTGGGTTTAGAACAGGTCACCCTAGACATAAGAGGGGGAGATAGAGATGCTAAGCTACTCCGACGAGAATCCTATTGGATCTATACAATGAAAACTCTTTATCCAGATGGATTAAACGAGGGAATGGAGATTACACCCTTCCTATCATAAAGCATTCTTTATCATTAAACATCTTACTCCCCGGCCTTTTCTAACCATTTTCCTGTGCGTTTTTTCCTGTTGTATTCTTTTGGTGATGTTCTCTCCCAAAAATACATCTTTGCCCTCAGTCATTAGAGGAATTTGTATATGCATTTTTATCCCCCGGAATTTTCTCTACATTTTTATATGTTCTTGATAGACCGACCACTGTCTTTGGTGGGACTCTAGCGGTCCATCATCGATAGTGGTCCTATAATATCACAATTGTTATTTTAGGGATTGTCTATATGGGTCTTTCCACACAAAAGCGCCTAATGCTTTCCCCTCGTGTATTTACTGGGTCTCAATTCATTGAGAGACCATAATGCCGCACTAGACTGGACGATGTCATTTTTATAGTTATGGCTAGGCATTTACTCAGTCTTGTATTTATTTATTCAGTCTTGCACTTTTTGTGTATATTTTTGTGTTTATATTTTTCGAGTATCTTTTGAACATTTGTTGACTGTATTTTTTAAGAGTAATGAGTACAGATTGGTATTGATAATACGTCTATGACAATATGTCTATTTATACTCGTGAGTGTGCCATTATACACTAAAAGAAGATTCACCTGTGATCTGTCGTGCTATATATTCGTGTATATACCTAGTGGTTTAATGCCTGTTTTTATCTTTTATCTCTCACCCTCCCCCACTTTGTCAAATGCACATACGGATAACGCTGAAATTGCCAGATTGTCTAATTGCCAAGTGTGTAGTATACACAGACTGCTCGAGGTCAATATACACCACGAACAGCGAGACGCAACGTCAACGCGTTCTCTGGACAAAGACCGCTTCAAAACCTGGCTTTAGCAAATCTGTATTCTTTATAAAACTTATATTTTTTGCATTTTTCTGTTGATCATGCCTTATTATCTGTGATTAATGCCTTGTAATATGTATTTATATCTGTCTTGGTAAATTATTACTCTTATTCTCTCACACAAAACTGTTACTGGTACGTTCGGAGTATTTTTTATTCTTTCATTCATTTATTTGTTTATTTATATTTTTAAATTTAGAATATGTTTGTATAAGAAGACATTGGAGATTTTACCAAAAATTATGGGACATCGATGTTTGTCTCGATGTTTGTTCCCGCAATTGTATTATCTTGCTGTCTGTGGAAATGTAAATGATGCTAATGAATTGCTTGTAGCAAATTTTATAATGTATTATATATTTTTAAGTCTGTATTTTAAACTACAGCCTGTTTCATTTTTTATGGTTTACTTCCTTGTAGCATTTTTTGCACCATGTAACATTGTAATGATTTGAAGACCGCCGCTGCCACACTGCTGATTAGCTTTGATGAGCTGATGGATTTCAGCTGCAGAGACAGCCGCGGCCTTTAAAAGAGGAGTCTGTCCAACGCCAGGCCAGCCCTCTGACGAAGTACGTGGTTACGAAACGCGTTGGGGCGTGGCCTGGCGTTGCAGTCCATTCTTCCATCCAGCCGTGTCGAGACGCTGTAAATTCGGAGTGTAACCTCTCCAACATATGTGCTTGGATAAGCACTGTCTATGCGAAAATTTCTGCGGTGGTATACCGCCTCTTCTGGTACGTTAAAATATATCTGTTTTTATTGAAGACACAACCTGTTCCTAAATAAAAGACTTTTACGTTACTGCACTATGGAGCGCTCTCATCTTTTCCTCCAGCATATATATATATATATATATATGGGGGAGGACTAGTCACTCAGAACTTCGAGTATAAGCAGTAAGAGATACTTGCTCCGGTGCCTTTTATCAGAAGGGGTTCTTCAATGTAGATATGGAAGTAAAGCGGCACTTAAGTATATATCATACAATATCCTATTTATGGGAAAATAAACGGCACACAGAGATGTCCAAAATATACAAACTTTTAGTGGTAAACAACGGGTAACGTAGAGCACCCCTGTAATTGCAAATAATATGCTCCATCAAACAAAAAATAGTTCCTTTTCAATGTAAAATTGAGCAACCTGCAAAAAAGAGCATGATCACACAATAAGGGATCCAGAAATTGGTTAATGAAGGACAATACAGCCTCCATCCCCCCTCCCCTCATAAGGGATAGAGGTATAGAGGCTGCATACGTCCAGACAGACCATCAGTCTTCCCTCGGGAACTGACCCAACCTCATTCAGTAATTGTAAGAACGATGTAGTGTCCTTAAGGAAAGATTTTTTAAGCAAAAGTAACGGCTGTAACAAAAAATCTATCAACTGGGCCACAGGTTGGTACAAAAAGTCCCGGGCAGCAATTATGTGTCTTCTAGGTGGCCGCTCACTGTTCTTATGGACTTTGGGTAAAGAATATAATACTGGAACCTTAGGCCATTCTGAGCATAGAGATTTGTAGATTTTTGATGAAATAATGCCATTACTCATTGCTGTAGCCAAAAGATTATTCAACTCCACTTGATACTGTTGAGTGGGATTCGTACTGAGTCTTAAGTAAACCTCTTTATCAGCTAATTGGCTGTATAATTCCTCTCGGTAGTCCTTCAAGTCCTGGACAACAATAGCCCCACCTTTGTCGGCGGGTCTAATCACGATATCCTCGTATTTACTTAAAGTGCTCAAGGCCTTGGATTCATCTATCGTGAGATTTTTCCTCATTTTAGCTGAAGCAGAGGTAAATTTATTAACAGAATCAACCAACAGACGTCCAAAGGTATGGATCGAAGGATTATGGGATACTGGATCAAACTTTGACTTGGATCATGATACTATGAATTTGTCCAAAGGACTGCTAATGTCAGATGTGGGCAAATGTTGATAATGTTCCTTCAAACTCAATTTGCAGAGGAACTAATGCTGGTCCAATTTCCATGTAAAAGGATCATGGGAATTGGTGGGGACATAACTCAGTCCTTTGTTCAATACCTGAGTTTCAGTTTGACTCAGGGTACGGTGCAAGAGATTTATCACTACATTCTCCGATGGGATACCAGGCGTGGTGGAATCGCCTTATTTCAGCGGTTTTGTCGCCCCCGGCAGGTGACCGGCCTCTGGACCCCTGACTGGGCTGTGATGTAGCTTGTCCTAAAGGGACATCTTGGGCCCCAAAAATCCGCCACGCCTGGTATCCAATCGGAGAATGTAGTGATAAATCTCTCGCACCGTACCCTGAGTCAAACTGAAACTCAGGTCTTGAAGTGCCGCCTGTCTGTCTTACACACATTGTGGCTAGTGTGGGGACATCCGCTGCTATATTCACCCTCTTTGGAAAGGTACCCTGGCATTACCTCCACGGTTATCCAGAGTGCCAGGCAACCTACCACCGATATATATATATATATATATATATATATATACACACTTCTATATCTATGAGATTTTTTCCTTTAAGGCATTAGAACACATCTCTCTTAATGAAAGGGGGTGATATTCTTGCTAAGATAAGCAAGAGAGAAACCTATTGGATATACACCTTAAATACTCTTTCCCCCAATGGTTTAAATGAGGGTGTCGACATTGTGCCTTTTCTGCACTGAGGTGTTGGTGCCCGGATATCCCACTGGTCCAGCGTTGTTGTATGAGGTAACACTCCCTCGCTGCGCCGATAGTGGGTGACCAGTTATTGACACTGTGTAGAGCAGTGTCGACATGCCTTCTTGCTCTCTTTTTCATTCTTTTTCATTCTCTCTCCTTTTGCCCTTGTTTTCAAAATATTTTGGGTCTATAAATATATAATACTTGATGGTTATTGAGTCCCTATAAATGAAAATATAACCATCTGAAAATAGGATGTTCTGTCCTTGACGATATATATTTTGATGTATCGTATTATACTTAATGCTTTTTATTCTCTCATATAGGTGATCTTATATATTATGTGTTATATATTATTTGTATAAGATATAGGATGTTTAAAATTGAAAGAATAATGATTGCACTTTATAGTATATTCATAGTTTCTCCTATTGAATACTCAATATTGGTGTTTTTATACAGTGTCCATTGGTATATAGATATATGGTGCTTTATACCTTTTATATGTATGTTTTATATATATATATATATGTGTATGATATATTTGTCTTCTTTGTTATTAAAAATGTTTATATGAATTTTTATGTAACTTCAGTTCGGGATGTGATTTTTTTCTCCGGAACCTGAATTTGTTAAAGAACTGTTTTTAATTGTATTTCTCCATTGCGCTCATGCATATAATGATTCTGAATAGCGGACAATGTTTAATTAGTTACAGCTGTAGATGAGCAGTGCTAGTTAGCTATGTATATAAACCCTGTCATACTTACCAATGGACACGCCTCCTGATGAAGTCCTTGATGACGAAACGCGTTGGTGTGTGGCTTCCTCACATACTGTGTCCAGGTCCCGTCTTGTGTGAACATCGTGGAGACACTGCCGCATTACATCCTGATGGTTCACTGGACTTCTGATGGTGTCTATGCGATGCAGTTTTGTCCCATGTTGATGATGATGTAATACCGATATAGGCTTGCTCAGTTGTGCGCTCCTTCTTGTTTCTTTATCACTTATGTCAAATGTTAATTTGATATTTACTGTATTTCAATTTAAGTGTTCACAAAAAGTTTTTAATTCATATTGATCCCCTTCCCACAGGAACAGAATATCATCAATGAACCTTATCCACAATGGGATATGTTGATTAAATGGGTTGTTATGCCAGATAGATTTGTCCTCCCACCACCCCATAAAGAGGATGGTGTATGACGGGGAAAATCGTGACCCCATTGCGGTGCCTTCAACCTGCAAAAAATATTGATTTTTGAATGAAAATAAATTGTTAGTCAATAAAAATTTAGTAGCATCTTTAATAAAGACAATTAAGTCTGGATTATACAGTAAATTCCTGGGTTCTTATTAAATGTATAATCAAGTGCTTCAATTCCTAATTCATGCTTTATAAAGCATGAATTAAACAACAATGATTCGAAATTTTGGTATTTTTTAATTTGCTTATGGCGTCTATGGTATCTTTGATATATGATTTTAGTTTCACAACTTCTGGTTAAAGAAAATTATCCAAGAAATGGCTCAGGTCAGAGGAAATGGAATGTACTTGCAATAATAGGCCTACCTGGTGGGTCTTGTAGGCTTTTATGGATGTTAGGTAATATGTATATTACTGGTAATACAGGATGATCATTTATAAGGTATTTGCTTTCCTGATCACTGATAACCTTTATTATTTTATATTGTCTATATGTTTATATATGTCTGTCAATTCACATAATTATTTTTTGTCATGTCTGTGGGGTTACCTTTTAATGGTTTATATGTCTCTTTGTCGTTGAGCAAACGGAAAACTTCTTTCTCACATTTCTCCATACTCATAACCACTGTACCTCAGCGGGTTTTATAGTGATATCCTTATTCTCTTCCAGTTTTTTAAAAGATTCAATCTCTTTTTTTGTTCAAGTTACGAACACCTTCAAATTTTGGTTCTACTTTATTAATTTTGGCAGATACTCATTTATTAAAACTCTCTAAAAACAACCACAACTGAATGTGGGATTGAACATAGATTGTGGTTTGAGTTTACATGATCTTATTGAAGTTGTAGCTTTATTTTCAATCACTGGATGATTAGAAAAATATCTTTTGAGGCTTAGTTGTATTACAAATTTTTGTATATTGATATATGTCTCAAACTTATTGATTTTTCTTTGAGGTGCAAATTTAAGGCCTTTTTCAAGTACCTTTTCTTCATCTGGGGTTAACGTATATTGGCTGAGATTACAGATTTTGTTTTTTGTCTCAGCATTGTTACCATACAGTAGTTCTCCATTTTAATATAATTTGTTTTTTTTTGGGATGTTTTTCTTTTTCTTTCCCCTCTTTCCTCTTTTTTTAGGGTTTTTCATTGATTTTCTTAATATCTTTGACTCTTCCTCCAGTTTCGTCCTAAAAAAAGCACCTGGCAAGGGGTTCAAATTTTTTTAAATGTTTATATTTTTATATTTTTATTTTAATATTTTATTGTTATATAAATCTTATTTTTTCTTCTCTATAGTTTCTGAAAAATGCATGTTATTGTTTTATTGACCATAAGGGATTTAATGCACCTGCGCCTTCGACGAATTTTCCCTGGGAACACACAGCATTTTTATGATAATGCCCAAGAAATGCTGGTCATTCCCATGGACTGTGCAGCCCACTGCCACCACACGTACCTGCCCGAACATGCCCGCTCGCACCCTGCATCTGCACATGAGCAGAAATAACCCACATAGTTCCACTTTAGTTATTATCCATGTGATTTTTTTTTGCTTTGAATGTATACCAAGGTGTCTGTCAGTTGATGTTTTAACGTATTAGATTGTTAATGCTCTCTTCCATAGTAATCACTCCATAAAAGACTCTGAGTCACTGTTTGTAAGAAAAACAAAACATCACTGAGTCCCCCCCGGGAACCCCCCTCCCCGTTCTTACCTGTTACATCCTATGGCTGGATTACATATAGAAGCACTGTCATGCGCCCACATTCTTTTCCCTGAAGTTATTGATATTATCGTTCTTGCTCCTCTTATGGCAGTTAACATTAAACATAGTGTCCTTCTGGTATTTTTCTCTTTCTCCTATGTTTTCCCGACTATCTCCTTTCTTTTGGTTTTTATACAGTTCCTATTGCTTTGTAAGACTATAATCTCCATTATGTATTAAATTTTATTACCACCCATTATGGTCTCCTTAATATATTGTACTGGTTCCCTCAATGTGGGTGGTATCCATTGCCCGCAAATAGCTGTAAGATATTGCAATATTTATAGAAGCAGAGAGTGGATATAGTTTTCCTACAGGAGACTCACCCTACCCATAAAGAAACTCTTAAACTCAACATGTTCAGTTGGATGGTACTAACTTCTTCACCTTTAAATTTCGAAACTAGGTTAGTGATTACTTTTGGCAAGGAAATCTCTCCAATTTACAGCTTCTGATATTTATCATGACCCAGAAGGGCAAATTGTTTGTGTAACTGTTGAAATTTCCAACCTCATGTTTAAACTATGCAATACATTCGCCCCAAATATATATATATATATATATATATATATATATATATATATATATATATATGAAATAATTGAATAATTGTTCAAACATTTGCTTGCCCTATTACTGCCCCACTCTAATGACAACCTTATTATTTGTGGTACTGTACTTCAAATTGATTTCATCAGTTGTCCTTGACCGTTCCCAACCTCCTAGCAGAACGATTACCCTCCCCAAGCTTGGTGTCCTCTCTCTCTTTTGCCTCTCAATTACATAAGGTAAACCTATGTAGAGCTTTCCACACGACCAAAAAGGACTCTACTTGTCTATCAGCCGCCCATGCAACTCTATCTAGACTATGCTATTTTGTCTGTGCATTTATTACCCCAAATTACCGGAGCTGACATTAAAACTATAGCAGTCTCAGATCATGTGTTAGTTTGGTTTTCAATTACTGCAATCCCTCCTTTTTGGTCCAATAAATGATGGTGCTTCCCTGCCAACCTTTCTAATGCCTTTTAATTCTGCTCTAAATTAGCCACTGCTTAGCAGGATTCTGAAACAGATAATTTAAATCATGCTAATGCTACTGTACTGTTTTGGCAGACCGACAAATCGGTGCTAAGGGGAACTATTATATCATACTCTTCTTCTGCATAATGGAAACTTACGTTACATACATATTAGTTAAACAATATCAAACACTTGATAACAAAACTTATGGTACTTATGTAATATCTGGACTCCCGTTTTTCTTATGCGACCGCGTCCCCTCGCGGGGCTCGCTGCGCTCACCACGCTTCGGGCACGGTGGCTCGCTGCGCTCGCCACACTATATAAAATCAACTCCATGCGTAGTTGGATAGTAGGGGTATGAAAAAATGGGGTGCATTTAACATGGGAGCCCAGATAATACATAAGTACCAAACTTATTTTTCTGAGAAAACTAAATTTGATGATCTGTTACAATGAGTGATAAACATTTATTCTCAGTAGATTACTGCTTTCATAAACCTTTTCAACATGAACTCTTCCCCTCTTCTTCGCTTCTACGCTTTCCAATTAATCTTTTCCCTTATATTTTAACTCAGTAAATCTTAAACTTATTCCCAAACCTGGTAGGTATTTGTTATCTCCGAATTCTTATCGCCTTATTTCTTTATTAAATACTGTCTTAACAGTTAGAACCCATATTACTGGAGATTACACACCCTGATCAGATGAGATTCTTCACTGGCCGCCACTCAGTGATCAATGTCCGCAGAGTTCTATCAGTAATCCAGCACATTTCCGACTCTTCCCCCTCCTCCTGTAATGTGATCCTAGCCTTAACCCCCCCCCCCCCCAATTTGGTTTCCCCCCTTCTGTTTATATCCATCATCAAAGCTATGTATGCGGGATCCTCATCACAGGTATACTGTAATGGCCATCTATCTATGCCTTTCTCTATAGTCAGAGGTATTAGGCAAGGATTTTCACTATCTGCTATCCTCTTTGCTATAGCTATTGAACCCATAGCTACAGCTACAGTATATACAACCATTAGTATAAAGTGTATTGTAATTAGAGAATCTATCTTTAAGGTTTTGCTTTTTGCAGATGATACATTACTATTCATATCTTTCCCAGCTACTAGTGTACCTGTGATCATGGAACTGATACAACACTTTGGCAAGATTTCAGGATACAAAATAAACATTGATAAATCTGACCTATTGCCATTAACACCGATCCATGATTCCCTACTCAACTCATCCACGTTATTTTCTTTTAAAATTGTCTCAGACAAAAAAAAATACCTAGGCATACATAGTCCCCCTCTTCTCTCAAATTAAATTTTTTCCCGAACCTCACCAAGGTAACTACCGCTATGAAAAATGGTCTTATGTACTCTCCCAATTTCTATTTTAGGTTGCATATTATTCCCTAAAATATTCTACTTAATTCAAGTGCTCCCCATTAGTTTAACCAAAGCAGATTTCATCCTTTTCAACAAATTGAAGTCCAAATTTATTTGGACTGGGAAAAAAGACAGATTTTATTAGCTAAATTACAATTTCCCAGATCTAATGGAGGAATGAAACTACCTAACCTTGAACTTTACACTATATCCATCTTTTTTAGCTACATAAGCGACTGGCTACTTAACTCCTCAATATACACCTATACTCAACTAGACCAAGCCCTCTTTCGACCATATTTCCCCACTGGCCTTCTACACTCAGATACCTCTGGCATACCCATTGACTTATTTCACAATGTCATATTTTATGATGCATATCTTACATGGCTGACTTTAATAGAAAACTACCTAGAAACTTCCATAGCTCTCCATTTGTCCTTGTCTGGGGCAACCTGGCTTTTTCCCCATCCTTGAGTAATTATTGACTACTGCTGGAAGGAGAAAGGCCTTTTGGTACTCCCACGATGGCCATCGTATATGAAAAAATCGCATTGCATGCGATTTGATTGCATGCGATCGCATGCGATTTTTCACTGAAAAGCATCCAAATGCATTGGAATAAGTATGAAACATGTTCAATGGCCCCCAAATGGCATTTTTGAGGCTGTACCACCCCCACTATCAACGCGAACCCGAAGTGTGGCGAGCGCAGCGAGCCCGCGAGGGGTGGCGGTACGCGTCCTACGACCTTTTCATACCCCCACTATCCACGTCGGCGTGAAGTTGAGAACAGAAAGTGTGGCGAGCGCAGCGAGCCACCGAGCCCGAAGGGTGGCGAGGGGACCCGGATACCTTCACAGGTATCCGCGTCCCCTCACGGGCTTCACAGGTGTCCGCTCGCCACGCTTCGGGCTCGGTGGCTCGCTGCGCTCGCCAAACTTTCTATTCTCAACTCCACGCCAACGTGGATAGTGGGGGTATGAAAAGGTCGTAGGACGCATACCGCCGCCGCTCGCCACGCTTCGGGTTTGCGTTGATAGTGGGGGTGGTACAGCCTCAAAAATGCCATTTGGGGGCCATTGAACATGTTTCATACTAATTCCAATGCATTTGGATGCTTTTCAGTGAAAAATCGCATGCGATGCGATTGCATGCGATTTTGACAAAAACCTGCAAAAATCGGCAAGCATCGCATCGCATGCCATCGCATGCCACTATATATGGCATGCGATGGCATGCGATGGGAGCCGTGATAATCCACAAGTACCGGCCTTTTAAATATATCTATATATTTTTGATCCAGGGGGACAGCTATATACATTCTCTGCTTTTTAGGACCAATACACCATTTCTTGACATCAATATTTTATGTATTTACAACTACGTCATTATGCCCTTTCTCTTAACAATCTTGATTACGCTCAAAATATTCCTAACATATTCAACACGATACTGAGGCTGTTGATAACCAAACCCTACCACACCAAAGACTTATACTCCCGACTGATTATATTGAACTCTAATGCTACTTGGACTAACCTCATCGCCCCTTGTATTACAAACTTTTTAAACATGAGGGAAATGGCAAACCTGCCTAGTATCTTCGTCTCGGCTTATAAACACCTACAATCCAGATATTTTTAAGAAATGCAAATCAAATTCCTTCATAGGGCCTACTCATAGTACTGAGTGAAAGATGAATCATGTGCATGCTTGTAGTGCCATCACTCTTCAGCCACCTTCAACCATTGTATCTGGGACTATGGAAAGATAAAGCGCTTTTGGTACAAAGTAAGCTAATTTATTAGTAGTCTTTTCAACATTAACTCTTCCCCAGACTTCTTCGCTTATATATTTATGCACTTCAGCTCATGGAATGTACACAGTAAAGTGTCTACATTCTCCTTATGGTGAAAATTTTGACAATTTCAAAAATTCAATATATGGAAACCTTTCATCATAACACTTCCTACTACAACCCAAGCAGACATTTTGAAACGATTCATGAACACTGCCTGGTATCTCTCTCGATTTTCATAACTTCTAGGCTCACCTTCACTTACCCTTTCTCGATGCCACCTAACTACAGTACTCATGGACTCCTCATATTATGCCCTAGAAATCAAGATTATAAAATATATATATATATATATATATATATATATATATATATATATATATATTTATGCAAAGACATTTTATTTGAACATTTTTCAATAATGTAACAAACATAGCAAATAAAGAGTACATTATCGCACAAGAAGGAGTCAATTGTAATCATTTAACATAATCTTCAATTGGACCATTAAACATTTCGCCCCTTGAAGCATCAGTGGTATATACCCACATAGGACTTGAGCATAGCAACTAATCAATGGCATCAAGGGAGGTAGAAAAAATGAAATAACTATCGTCTTAAACAGTGTCTCTTGTCATGAACTCACTGGCCCTGAGTACAAAGGGGACTCAGGAGTTTGCAGTTCTCACCAGTTGCGAAGCACCGCGATCGGTCGCAGGTGGGGTAAGGAGGGAAGAGTGAGTAGCAAGAAATATATCTAAATATGGTATAATAGCATATTACAAGGTTTTAGGTCCTAAGCGGACTCTATTATTTTATGACTCCCACTATAGCAATGCAGCAAAAACAATAATTAACATTCTTAAAAAGTAAAGATGAAAAGGGAAGGAGGGGGGAGGTGAGAGGGGGTAGATGACAGACAGGGGGGACAATACAACACTCATTGGAAGATAACTTCAGTAAAATATTAGTTCTACGTGATCTGGCGTAGCATAAACCAAGTGGTGTTTTCGAAGATCTTTTGAATGGATAACTGTAGTGTGGGGTCAAGCGACTGAATATAAAAGTTCCATTTAGTATAGAAGCGTATCACGCCTTTTTCTATATCACAGAGTGATGCCTGTCGTTCATAAAACAATATCTTAAGAAGCGAGTTTTTCAATTCCATAAGTGATGGAGCAGACTTGTGGATCCAGTGGGTCAAAATAATTTTTTTAGCCTGAACCAGTATCAAGTTGAGAAGTGAAATTAGCTTTTTTTATGGGGTCCAAGGTTCCAATTCTTGAAGTTGAGGAAAAGTACGGAAAGGGGATCGTATGTGAGTTGTAAGGTAAATAAGGTATTCAGGAAACCCAGCACCTTTCTCCAAAAAGTCCTGATCTAGCCATATTCCCAAAAATTATGGAAAAAAGTGGCGCCGGTTATTTTGCATTTTGGACACAGGCCTAGATCACCAGGAACAAAGTGGCTCCTCTGCTGCTGTGATACATAGGCTATATTGAGGAATTTTAGGTGGGTCTCCTGAAGGGAAGCAGATTGTAGGTGTTTAAGAATAGTAGGTAGTTTCTTTAACAGTGTTTGGGTCGGAGGGAGAGAAGGGATATCAATTTTCCATTTGGAGTCAAATGCTTGAAGGAGTTTTTCCCTTGGGAGCATTATTAAAGACTGATATGCATAAGTATATTTTATTACCATTTGAATTAATAATTACATTAAGAGATGACAGTCTATTTTCTTTCTTTCTTACTTTCTTTCTCTTTCATTCTTCTGTATTTAGGTATCTGCACCCTCCCCCTTTACTTCTTGTTCACCCCTTTCCCAGCGGCGTAACTAGAATTTTTGCGCCCCCTGGCTGATATCGGCAGCGCCGCCCCCCTCCCCCTAGCCCTCCCACCCACCTTCCCAAGTGAAGTTAAAACCCCCCTTACCCCTCCGCAAGCCGCCGCTGCCCCCGCCGCCTCCACCGCATTCAGGGGACCGCCGCGCATATCTTCTCCCGGCTCCGTCTCCTCCTGCAGTTCTATAATGACCATCAGAAATTGCTGCCCCTAACAGCAGACAGTTTTTAAGGATGCTAGAGGAGGCCCGCGCCTCCTCTAGCATCCCAAAAAACTGTCTGCTGTTAGGGGGCAGCCATTTTCTGATAGTTATTTTTCATTAGAAGTGAACTGCAGGAGGAGACGGAGCCAGGACAAGATCTGCGCTGCGGCCAGGACCCTGAATGCAGCGGCGGCGGCATGCGGAGGGGTAAGGGGGTGTGTAAATTTACTTGGGTGGGTGGGAGGGCTAGTAACTATAGCCCCGCAGATCGGCGCCCACAGTCCCTCAGCGCCTCCCCGCCACCGCCGCGGGGGCTGCGGGGCTATAGTTACGCCACTGCCCTTTCCTTCTTCCCTTCCTTTCCCTGCACCCTTCCCCTCACCCCTTTCTATTATAGGCCTAACATTTAACACCTAATTTTTACCTCATATCTGTTACCAGTTAACCCCATTTTTTTCTCTGTTGTCCCACTACCTCCAAGTCTTGTTGGATTTGCATGTTATTCCATTTCCATTCTTTCCATTGCTTTGACTTAGCACAATATAAGATAACAGCATTCCATATAATTGAGAGGCTACATAATATGTATGCGATATATAAGAAACTGTTAATAAATAAAGGCTACATCTTTTGAAGTATCTAACTTAACGTCCCTTATTTGTCTAACATGTTGGTAGGAGATTGCAAGAAAGATGATAATGATACCACAGTGCAAGAATAGGATATCTTCCCAGGATGATACAAAAAAGACCTTCACCAAAAGAACATATTAACAAACAATGGTGTTGTATCACCCAATGCCAACAATGGTGTTGTATCACCCAAAGCCAATTTTTTGTTCTCCTTTGTTTGAGTTTTTCAGATTATTGGACACCATTACACATTTTGTCACACCAAAGACTCTTTTGCAATATATAATTATTTGTGTAAGTTGTTACAAGGTTTCGCCATACAACACCATTGTTTGTTAATATGTTGGTAGGAGATAGAAGTATTGTTTACTTATTCCTACTGTTGTGCCTTTAAAAACTTAATAAAAAGTATATATTTTTTAATTTATTAAAAGTAATTGTGGAGTAAATTATTGTCTAAATACTAATAAAATTTTACTGTAGTAAATTTTAAAACTGCGATATTAAAATTCACTGTAAAGTAAGTTTACTTTTTAATGTAGATGTCTCTTAAATGTTGATAACATTTTCTTAAAAGAGGAAAACTTTTGTTTTACTCCACTCATATACCATTCTCCATAATCAGATTATGTGAGAATGTATTTATTTTAATATAATTTTTATATATTATTTTTAGTTAATCAGTCATAACTTTAATGTGTGGGTACTGAACAGCTTAATTGACACATTTGTAACAACCTACAAAACTCTTGCTGGCAGTAATGTAGCTATAAATATAATTTCCGTCTTGTTCTTTTTTAACTTACAGTAAAAATATTTAATGCTATATTAAAATACTTAGCTTCCTTGAGTTATGATTATTGTTTCCCATGAAGAACAATAAAAAGTTTAATATAAGCAGAAAAACATAAGATAGTGGATGATCACTTGTAAATAAAATGCAGGCCTTCTCAAGTGTTGAACTTCAATTTAAAAAAATAAAATAAATAAAAAACTTTTGTAGTTTTACTTGATTACATGATTACTTCTTAGAGTACTTGGAATGGGAAGAAGAAGAAAAAAACTTCAAATTCTCCACAACCAGCCAAGCAGAACCTATTTTCTCTTACAATGCAATTAACAGCACCAACATTTACAAAATATGATTACAAGCACTTTGGTTAAGTAGAGAAAAGTATATTAGATAGCAGCGAGGGGTTGATCGTTATGTGCATTTTTTTCAAAAGACTTGCATTTTCTTTGTGCAAATAAAGAGGTCCTAAATTCTCAGTAGGCACTAAAATCAATGCAGTGGAACCGTGATAACAAACATAGGCTCCACTTTTTGCTACATCCCCCAATTAATTAAGCCTTGCACGGGCATGTAATTAGGAACATTAGCAAGTCATAAAATTGCAGTGAGTCTTTAAATTATGTACTGGCCCTCAGCAATTTGTTTTAAATTCCTTTTGAAGACAATGGCACTGTGGGGCCCAATAGATCTTCATACAAGCCTACTGTTTACTTCTTTATGACTCTACTAAGGAGCTAACCATTTCAAATACTCCCAAATGCACCTACTCCATTTTTTATGCATTTTCATTACATGGACTGGAACAGAATTAAAAATTATAATATTCATTGCATGTTAATGTATGCCTATTCAAAATGCAAAATACACATGCCAATTGTACACTAAGGTGACAGATATATTGTTTTCATTGTAATGTCATTCTCATGAAATATGTAGGGGCATATACAGGGGCATATACAGACAAAGAATTCCAGACTGGATTGAGATTTTAGAATTTATTTCACAAATAATAGGTATTATATCACATTTACAAATGGAGCCCTGATTTGAGTTTAGTAAATAAGCATGTCATATAAAATTGACATTTCTTTGATTCCTAATCTAACTCTTCAACTACAGTAAGCACTTTGAGTCAATTATAGGGATCATTGATCACAATGCTAACATATACTGTACCTTTTAACCATAACTGCAGCAGATAAAAATGCAGCAAAGGTAAAAAGATATAAAAATTAATTTTTTTATCTATTTTTCTATATTTGTTTTAATTTTGCCCATAGATACCTATCTCTATAGAGGTAAATAAATGACCTACGTACCTGCAGTACTCATTTGGAACCAGTCATTAGGAAAAGTTTAACATTAATAAGTATGCAAGTATTGAAAAAAATGAGTAATAGTGTATAACATGAGCAATCTGGCAAATACTTTTCCTAAGAATATGGATTAACATATAAGACAAATCAAGGATATACTCTATAATACATTTGACATTTTTTAAAAACAAAATAAAAAGCATTAAGAAATCAACAAAATAGCAAGCATCACTCTGATATGCAAATTAAAGTAAGATGAAAGTACAATACATATAGACTAATGACCTATGTCCGGGATCTGTCCAGCAATTTGCTACCTACTGTATGTCACTGTAAGGTGGCATTGGCTGTTATACTGCAGAAATCTATTTTTTTTTTTACAGTATATATACAATTTTAAAGCTATAATAAAGAATGCATTCTATGATTTGTCAAACCATTTTTTAACAGAAAAGTAAATGTAATATACAATCCAATGTAGAACATGGCAGTAATGCTGTGTACACGATAGGGGCTGAAATGGCTGGAAATATGGTCGCAGTCGACCATATTGCCTGTAATGGAAGTGTGCCCCGGCGATAAATCGCCGGAAGCGCGCTCCGGTTTTCAGCCCCATTCTAATCGCGGGAGCTTGCTCCTGCGACCAGCTGATTACCTCTGCGGCAACGCCCGGCAGAGGTTCCCTTTCATCAGAGACCATCTCTGGTCGCTGTTGAAAAGGAGAAACTGAGCAATATATGGCTCAGCCATATATTGCTAGCAATATATGGCTGAGCCATATATCTCCCCTGTGTGTACGGGGCTTAAGATAGTTAAAAGGAACATGGCAATGACAGAGTTGAAATCCAATAACATGTAAATCACCTGCAAAGATCTGTGCTCTGGTATGTGAAAGCCAATACCTACCTGACATATCATATAGGAGAGTAGTATTTTATTGTGCTCTGTAACATAAATGGGGATATTATATAATGTTGTGTGATAACAGTGTTGCTGGAGAATAGGTGGACCTTTTTGGTGTCAAATGCTGTGTACTACACACTCCAATGATGTATCTCTGACCCTGGCACTCGTGCATGCATCTTCTGTACTGAAATTGTACAGAAATGCTAATTAACTTTAGTACTTAACTGTAAACTGCTATGTGTTATGTGGGAAGACTGTTGATTTCTATAATTACTAACAAAATAATCTCAAAAAATACAACAGATATGTTTGTTTCATGATTATTTGATTTTATTTTCGTGCAGTGTCTCTAATATGTTTTAATAAGGATCTAATGGAGATTTGCATGTACAGTATATTGGCCGTATGAGCACCAATCTGTCTACATCATGGCATAACTTGCATACTGTATATTCACCATTATGCAGTGACGTATGCTTCTTGCAGTACACATTCCAACTGTTCATACTGTACATTTGTATTGCAACTCGTCAACTGCAAAAATTGGTGTATAATGCAGCAGAATTATAAAGTATAATTGTGTGTCTCTCTCTCTATCTCTCTCTCTCTCTCTCTCTCTCTATATATATATATATATATATATATATAAAATAATACCACTGCGCAAAACCCTATCTCCAATGAAGGAATGTATCAGGTCCCCTGTTGAGTGCAGCTTTACTCCAGGACTTGACCCAAGCCCAACGTGTACTTGTAAGCAAAAAAAAAAGGAGAAGCGCACAATGAGCAAACGTATAACACAGTTCCTTTACTTGCAATAATGTTTACATACATGGGGGTAAAAGATAAACAGCTTGCCAAGCTCGAGTGACTGGGGCGGACGGAAACACTGCTGGCATCAGGAATAGGATCTTTCCGTCAGGAACAGCCTCTCACACTGAACTCACAGACGCTGCCATCTCCGTCTCCGCTCTCCTCACTCTGGTGATGTCACTCCGTCTTCCGTACAGGCCACGCCCAACGCGTTTCGTACCAGGACTTCGTATACAGATGGAGCCGGGCTCCCTCTTGCTGGTGAATCGCCAGAACGTCACCGCTGGTGATCCGCCAGCAGCCCGGCTCTCATCTGACTGAGACACGTGTGCGTGTCACGCGCACGCGTGTCTCAGTGTCCATGCACCGGGGCGACGGGACCCTGTCCATCTCCGCTTCAGGGAGGCGGACAGGGTTAGGGGGGTGCAGGGAGGCGGTGGGGACCCCGGGTGACCGCCGACAAGCCGGCGGGGACCCGGGGGAAGCCATCGAAAGGGGATGCACGCGCACCTCGTGTGCGCGCGTCCCCTCTCTCAAATACAGATGGCTGGTGGTGGCGGATGGCGTCGCCATCCCCTGCAAAGAAGAGCCTGGCTCCATCTGTATACATATGTATAAAAATGGTAGCGTGCCCAAATATTTATATTTGCAAAATTGTGAGATGAATTGAATTAAGTGTTTCAAACAATATTATGTTCAATATATATAAGAGGAAAAGGCACATAAGGACATGAGAAGAGAGGGCCCTTCTCAAGGGAGCTTACATTCTAAAGTTATGATGACATCCAATGATAATTTTATGCAGAGCTGTCACTAAGGGGTAAGGGGTGTCCGGACTGCAACCGGATGTCTCTGTTGTGAAACTACAAATCCCATCATGCCTTGACACAGTTTTGCTAATATGGAATTCTAAAACTGTGGCAAGGCATGCTGGGATGTGTAGTTTCACAACAGCTGGAGGTCCACAAAGCATTGCGGTCGGGTTTCCGGCATCGGTATTCCGACCGCCAGCATATTGACCGCATCCCGCAATACCATATAAAAAAAATAAGCTGAAATGAAGTCCTTGTGGTCATTTTACTATGCTGTGCTCTAAGGCAGCACATTTTCTTTGGTTTTCACAGCTGAATTCAAAGATGAGAATGCATTAAATACAAAACATGCTGCGTTTAAATCAAGTGTTTGAAACCATCAAACAGCATAGAAAATGTGCCCCCTGTACATGTGCACCTTTACTTCTTATCATTAAAGAATGTAATTGATCCAGCAGTTTCTAATAATTACACCAACTAATTGAAGTAGTAGAAAATATGTAAAGCTGAATTAGCTTGGTCCACTCCTTGGCATAAAGATCAGCACATACTGTACTGTACAGTAAGTACCACCTAGGTGTCAGTGTGGCTATTATCATCTGTACTACATACAGTATATATACTATAGTGCTTGCATTATTGTAGCTAATAAACAATAATTGTGAACATGTCATTGGACTTCTATGAGTAGATTTATCTTACTTACTGAAAAGTATAAATAAAAAAATTGGTTATATAGGGACTGAGGTGCTCAGCCTGGATATAGTGTGTCAACAGATATTTAATAAATACTAGATTTGTTTGCTTTTGGGACAGAAGGATTGATGTTCACACGGGAGCCTGGGAGAGGAGATCATTAGGGGCAAGGTAGTGGAGCGTGATCACAGGACAGGCGAGACTGGAAGTGTGGGAAGAACAGTGCAGGGATAAATGTTGAGGATAAAAAAAGAATACTGTTAACACTGATGTTCTCACATTGGTTCCTGAACTATTTGTTATATTGTCATTCAAGATAATAAAAAACTGATCTTATCAGTTTTAGCAGATTTTGTTTTCTCTTAGAGGCATAACTAAGGCATAAGAGGCATAAGTCATAACTCTCATTCCATCACATACAGAAATTGGGATTTTTGTGCTCTGTAGACAGAAAATTAAAAATTGGATAAACTTTCAATTTACTTTTTTGTTTAGACTAAAAGTTTTTTGTTTGAACTAGTGACAAATAAATATTGCAAATCATCCCACAAACCAAAGAGATTTGCTAATTGCTAAATAATATATGCAAAATATTAGATAAACTTGCATGGGTGTAATATAGTAGTATACAGTAGGTGTCGAAAGTTTTCAATATTGACCATTAGAGTATACTACTACTGTAATGGTCAATATTGAAAACTTTCGACAAGTCACCGTAGCTAAGATACTCATCATCTTTGTCTTTAGCATACTGTACAAGTTAATGTGAACACTAGTACTCATTTAACCAAAGGTATTTTGCACTTGTGCTATGATCAATGAAGTTGCTGATAATTCTATAATGACATGAATCATTATGTTGACATTCAGAATCTCAATGCCAGAATGTTGACCTGGTCAAAATGAAATACTTCCCCAGTTCCTTTATCTTCTTCACCATATTCTCCTGATCCTGGTACCTGAATCTTAATTTCAATAATGCAACTTACTGATTCATCAATTTATTTGGTTCTGGATAAGATCTAGAATGAGACATAAACTACTATCGGGTCCAAACCAGATGTGTGGTCTTCAAATTCCAGATACTGTATCAATGATTACTTTTTTTTATCATGCCATACACCTAAATGGAATCACTGAATGTATCATAGAGAGAGACAATGAACAATGGGTTGCCCTAGAAGACTGCTTCATGAAACTGCCCCTGGATTAGTGACATGGCTACATCCTCTCTTTAAATTATCTCCTTGTCACAAAACAATATTCCCCACATTTTACATTTGGAAATCTCTCCAATATCTTCCTTTTATTTCTTAGATCTTTTGCACTGTCATTTCATTTTCAGACAATCCTGATTTGCTGCCAGACATCAATCCCTCCCACTTGGATGTCCTTTTAGGGTTGACCAGCTGGTGAAGCTTCAGGCAATAAACAATTTGCAGAGACACAAAAATGTGGGCTATCCCATAATCAGACTTTTGGAAATTTCTCCAGTTTTGATATTTTTAACCTCAAAACATAGCATTGCTTTAACTAAAAGAGAACTTTAGGTACTTATGTAATATCTGGACTCCCGTTTTTCTTATGAGACCGCGTCCCCTCGCGGGGCTCGCTGCGCTCACCACGCTTCGGGCACGGTGGCTCGCTGCGCTCGCCACACTATATAAAATCAACTCCATGCGTAGTTGGATAGTAGGGGTATGAAAAAATGGGGTGCATTTAACATGGGAGTCCAGATAATACATAAGTACCAAACTTTATTTAAGAAGCTCTGTATTTCTCCTCCGCTTCCCACACATTATATGCCCTATACCAATTACACATAAGGAATCAGAACTCCACATTTCCACCATGGGCTAGAGCTTTAGAAAAAGACTTTGCCTTTCTCTTTCTGACCGAGTGGCGAGTTGTCTTTTTTACAGCCGGTCCTAGCGCAATTTGCACCACTGTAAAAGAAACAGGGTAAAAGATCATGTTGCATTTAGTTTACAGCTTCTGTTGAAGATGTCTCTCTGCCTTTGGCTCCCCGCAACATATTTGGTGGGATTTTCCCTCACTATTAATATACTGGTCTGATAATATCTTTGTTTCCCAACAAATGTTAGGCATCCCTGTTCCTGCAGGTCCTGTATTTTGCATACTCAACCACTCATTTCTCAGTGGCCGAATATAAGAGATAGCTTCTTATCCATCTTAGTAATGCAACATATGTCATCATTGCTGTACAGTACTATGGAACTCTAATAAACCTCCCACTCACTAGTTTCATAGGATTGATTATTTTTTTTTTTTTTTATTTCGTAAATTTTATTGTCTCAGTAGAGTTACATAACATAGGTAACACAATGAGCACGTAATAATGATAACATATGCATCTAGTAAGACAAAGAATCATTTCAATAATCAGGTCATATTTATGTTGATGGAAGAAATTCTCAGTTCCTCTGAAGATAAGCACTCTGATTTCACCAATACCCGGTTCCCCTGGTTTGAATATAAGTCTCTGGTGATTTTAAAAATGATATGTTTTCCTTCCCTTCAACTGTATAACTTGTGATCCTTAGATGTCTACTATTATAATCTCCTCTAGAGCATTTCATCACTCCCCCTATTAATTCATTCACTTATTCTCTTCCTTCCTCATCCTCCCCAGTTTCCCTTTCCTTTCTCTACATCTTTTCTTTTTTTTATCTTACAGTTTTGTTACTTTAATGTTGTTCATTATATATACCAAAAATCTTAAGACCATTCATAACTATTTCTGCTATGCAAAGATGAAAGAGTGAAATTTATATATAAAAAAGAATGTTGAAGTGGCATGAAAGTCAGCATTTATTAAATATTGACATTCACAATTATGGTTAGAATATCAACATGAGTTAAAGTTAATCAATGTTAGAGGGTAGGTTTAGCACTTCTGACTGTTGACATTTTGGCAATTGTGATCATTTGAATGTCAACATAATTTTTCATGTTGACATTATGGTATAAAAAGTATCAATTTTGTACCATTTCCATCATAGACCAAGAAGTCAGATAGGCAAAGTCACACAAAGACCTGCAAGTGTAGTAATCTATTTCATAACTTTTATAACTTTTAGCCAGAAACATAAAACAATGCAAAAGTACTGTATACAAAAAAATAGTTTGACCAACAGACATATTCCTACAAAAGGAGATATAAAACAAATTATATATGCACAGTCTCAAAACAGCTCTAAGGGGGATATTCAATCTCCGGCGAGCACCTCCCACCAGGGAGATGCCCGCCGGGCCCTATTCAATGCTGTCTTCCCCGACAGCATTGAGCAGGGTATCTCGGCAGAACGAGCCCGACATCACAAGCTGTCGGGCTTTTTCTGCCGAGAACAGCCGGGAAGTGACGAGCTGCCGGCTGCAGCTCGCCTCTTCCCGGCCGCAACTCGCGGCCACGCCCCCTTTTCGCTCCCGGGCAGGCGGGACATTGAATCCCGCCGGCGTGTTCTCGGTCGAGCTGACCGAGAACGGGACTGGGTCACGGCGGTCGAGCAAGCTCGACTGCCGCGACCCTGACATTGAATACCCCCCTTAATCTTTAATCAGCTCTTAAATTTTTTTAATTAGCTTCTGTTCCCTATTGAAAACAAAACTTAGGTAAGTATAATACCAATAATAATAATAATAATAATAATAATAATACTAGTAGAGTCTTTAGCACTCTGAATGCAAATCAGTTCTGACTTCTCACAAGATTTTTAGACCAAGATCGCTGATCCCGGGTCTGACCTGGCTCTGTCCCAGGTCCAGTGTTTTCACATTAAGCCAAATCCGGTTTGCCCATTACACAGAGGGCAACCCATTTTTAACCCTTCTTATAACACGCGTCAAATTGCTGGGTTGGTTGCCCAAATTCTTAGAGGTGGTGCTTTCAGACCGCACCTCAAGCTGGGTCCATACGTCACCAAGCCGGCAATAACCCGGGTCCAAGGTTCCATGAGAAAGGGGTGTTAGAAAGGCTTTCCTGGAGTTGGAGTCCCCTGCTTCTAACTGTTTGCCCGGAATTTGGCAAACAAGTCATCTACAATCCCAGTATTTATTATGAGGAGATTTGAAGATACAGAATAAAGGCTGAAAATGTGTTTTAATGGGTATCCTAGAGTAAGCTGACATGTACAGTACTATACATTTTCATTGTACTTTGACATTTTGCAGTCTTAGTAAAATTCCGTTGGTAATAAATTATCTAAATTCTCTGTATTGCTATAAATAGTAAATATATCCTACAAAGTAACTCATTCACATAGAAACACATCTTTAGATTACTGTACATGTAGGTTATTAAAATCAAATTACTGAAACTACGTCCGCAGACAAAAGGCACGTGGACATAAAAGGACAGAAATAATGGCAGTTAGCAGTGCTCTGAAACAGAAAACAGCGTACATTGCTGCCATTCATAGACACAATCTCTGGCTTATAAAGAAATCATTATTACAAGCCCAGAGTGCAATACCTAACCTTGAATAAGTGTTTTCTGGTTGTCATCTAAAAATCTAAAGAAAATCCAGTAGAGAATACATGCAGGGGACATACATTATATCCACAGCTTTTTATCTCACATGTGTGACTTTGCCTATCAAGAATTGCAGGCTCTTATTCTCACCGGTGGGACTCTGCTATCTCCCACTGCTGCATATATCATGCCAGAGTACTGTGTACCTTTTTTGCATTAATATAAATAGCTGTTTAGGATTGATTTTTGCGTCTGATAGTCTCTCCTGACCAGTTCCTCATCTGCCTTATTTTGTATGTATTTCAGTTCTGGCTTATTTAGAGCCAAGATATAGTAGCTTTACATATTAAGGGTGCATTTAGAAGGACATTCTCTATTCTAATGTCGGAGTAAAGGGCTCATTTGGGCATTCTAAAAATGATGTCTGTCTGATTTACATATGCTGTGTTGGCGAGAAGATCTATACGTTAATGTAAATAATGATTAATAATGATAAATTCAATATAAAAGATTTTTTTTTTAAAACAACAACTTCACAAGAACATGATCACGACAAATGAAACAGCACACTTCTGTATTATATTATGTCTGACTTAGTTACAAACTCCATTTTTAATCTTAAGGGTAAAAATGATTCACAATTACATTTAAAGTAGTTATTAAGAAGATAAAGGTACGAAAGACGAATAAATAAACAAACTTACTTTTATGCATTTTTATGATTTATTTTGAGATACTTACAGTTATAGTTATTTAATTTCTCCTTTTTATTAAACCATGATTTGTTTGTTACATCTTTCTTGTGCAACAAATTGATCCCATGAAAATATTCTCCTACAAACCAATTTGTTATATAAAGGTACTTACTTTTAGATTGTATGTATAATACATACTGTGCATTACTTATTTAAAATGAATTTGGAATGGATTTGTAAACAAGTCCACTCTCAAGTTAATGAAAAGCCAAAAATATATGTTAGTGTACTGAGCATAAAGAATATTTTAGTTTTGCACTGTTTTGTGGTAATAGAATAGCAGTGGTGTCACATTTAATTCAGTAAGGGAAGATACTTAGCTAAAACAGTGTGAATAGCAAACACAGTACCTCCCAATTGTCCCTGCAATTAGGACATAACTGATTTTGTGTGATAGTTATTATCCAAAATAATGACTTTTCCAACAGAATCAGGACAGTTGGCAGACTATGCTGCTCTGTCGTACCTAGCCCTGCAGGATATAGGGTTTAGGGATAGGGATATTGTTGAAGTACATACTGGAGGATTGAAGGCCTGACCTGGGACTGGGAAGACACTGCTCAAGCCACTGCAAGCACCAACAGCAGGTAATGGCCCTTTCAGACTGCACAAAAAAAATGGTATTTTGCAGATTTTTTACCATTTTGAAACGGTAATCTGTGCAGTCTGAAAGGTGCAAAGTGATTTTACCGCTTCCAAAAAAAAATGTTTTTGGAAACGGTAAAAAAGCTTCCCAGGTAGGATATGTGCTGGGAGGCTGGAGGACCCCGGGGCAGCCTCTCTCCCCCCTCGTTGTGTCCATACCGCGCTTTTTTGCAGGAGGACCCCCGGGCAGCCTCTCTCCCCCCTCGCCTCCTTCCCCCCTTCCCGTCATACCTCCAGCGTCTGGCTATCACCGGACAGAGACGGAGTGCTGTATATAGCCGGCTCCTGTCCTGCGGTGAGTGTCCAGCTGGTCCAGGCTGGGGGGGATGGGGGCGATGGGGGAGAGCGGCTGGCTGCCCGTGGGTCCTCCTGCAAAACTGAATAAGGAATTGAGGGGGGGGGGGGCGTGCGGCTGCCCAGGTGTCCTCTGTAAAAATTGATTTATTGGAGGGAGGCTGTAAATTAATCAGTTTTGCGGGAGGACCCACGGGCAGCCTCTCTTCCCCATCGCCCCCCCAGACTGGACCGGCCACAGTGCACAGGGGAGCAGTATGAGCCATTTTCACTATTGCTTTCACACCGCAAACCTGCTTTAGACCAGGTATTTAGATGCGGTGTGAAAGGGGGTAAACTTCCTCTGACCCGTTTAAAAAAAAAACGTTTTAAATACCTGGTCTAAAGCAGGTTTTGCGGTGTGAAAGCAGCATTAGTTACCATTGACACAACAGGGAGGATATGTCACCATTTTAACATGCCAACGTTTCCTCCATGTCTACAATGTTGACATTCTCATTTTGACATGATGACTGTCGACTTTGAGACATGATATTTCATACTTAACCCTATTCTTGCAACTTTGGATAAATACAGTTTCTGCTGGTCTCCTAAGATCTATTTATTGGAATCTAGTTGGCTTTGTTAACACAGTATTTATTTTTTGTTTTATTTTCTGTTACAAGATATTTATTGCAGACAAGTTATCCATTTTCTCCATTCAAATGTAATATGGTTTTGGCTTTTTATATTGGTGTTGTGTTATTGCTGATTTGGTCCTAATAAATGAAGGCAAATGATTTCATGATCAAAATATTTTATTAGTGATTTATTAGTTGTCATTCCTTTGTTTTGTGGGCATCTTAAGCTCTTGTAGCCTTTGGATGTCTACATTTTCTTAGGTATTAATTACGTATGGTTAATGGGTGTTCATGGCATCTCTGATTTTATTGCAGCTGGTTGTTTTGCTATCCCAAGAGTCATCCATTTGGTTGGTCCAACATTTTGAATGTGACTTTGTTGGATTTACAGGTGACTATTCAGACTGTGGGGGAATAGCCCACAAGTAGAGAAGTCTGTTTGTTTAATACACCCTGACAATTGGTGAGCTGAGAAAGTGGTAAATGGCTGATTTGGGGGGATAAAATGTTGATGTGATGAAGAGCCTTTTGAGGTTTCCTCAGTTATACTGTACAAGCCTTATGTATCAGATACATTTTTGTTCATTTAAAATTAGTTTAGGGTGTTAGATGACTTGAAGTTGTAATGTTGGGGGGGCTGTGGTACCTTTGTAATAATCCTAAAGTAATAAAGTACAGCTGTTCATTAGACAAGTTGTGCAATTTTTTGATGGTCAAATAATCTGTACATAAGATGTACATGATTAAGCACACACAATTTAATTAGTACCTTAGTCAGATTGATTATACAGGTCGAGTATCCCTTATCCAAATATCCGTTATCCAAATTATTCCAAAAAAACATAGTCTCCAAAATGTACTTTTTTTAAATTTTATTGCTGAAAAACTTACTGGCTACATCTGTAACTGGCACCGTTGGGGAAATTATATGTAACTGGCACTAAATATGTGCAAGGACATAATTGCTTGACATTCAAAGTCAGTGTCTGAGATAGTACACAAACTTTGTTTCATGTTTTAAAAACTTTTTTCATGCACATATAAAATATATTTGTGTGTATTTCATGTGTTTGATGTGCTTATACAACATAAATGCAAGATACCTCAAGAGACCTCATTCAAATATAAAAATATTTCAAAATACGGAATAATCCATTATCCAAAATTCTTCTGGTCCCGAGCATTTCAGATAATGGATACTCAACCTGTACCATCTTTTTATATGCATATGTTTAAAACCAAGATTATATTTTTATGGTCTAGATCAGTGGTTCCCAAACTATTTTAAATCACGGCACACTATAGCAGTGATGGGGAACCTTCGGCCCTCCAGCTGATGTTGAACTTGACATCCCAGCATACCCTGCATCAATTTTAGCATGACCAAATATCAAAACTGTAACAGGGCATGCTGGGATATGTAGTTCAACATCATCTGGAGGGCTGAAGGTTCCCCATCCCTGGATCAGAATTTTTTTCACAGCACCCCGAGGCCAAAAGTTTCGTATTCTGTAAATTGATTTGTACTGTACAGTATGTCATACATAGGTTTGGTACTTGTGTATTAGCGGGCGCCCATTACGTAGTTTGCATAGTGGTGTATTGAGAATACCAATACACCACTATGCTGGCTACGTAAACTACATGAATATCAGTGGTGGATCCCGGGTTAAACCGCAGTCTCACTGTTGTCCCTCAGTGTGGTTGGCGTCTGATGTGAACTGTCACTTCACAATCAGAACGCCGCAGCACAGTAGAGCCTGGACATGGAGTTGCGGCTATTCCCCGCTGGAAGGCAGAAAGGACCAGGGCGCGTGTTAGGAAGCGCCGGAGGTCCTGTGTCTGTCAGGTGAGCCAGAGACTGGCAGTGCCGACATCACACGCCGCATCTCTGACTCGGCGTGCCCAGTGGAAACTGGCACTCGCCTAGGTGCAGCTTGAATTGGATAAGTTTACCCAACAAAATTACATTGGTATGTGGGGAGGGGAATGGTGGGAGTCACAACTGAGGTATTGATTTACTCATTACTCCTTCCTGTGTGACTGTTCTCATCTCATCCCCCCATTGTACTCAAAGCTTATTGGCTATCAACTGTCAACAACTGTCATGTGATTTGTGATAGCCAATAAGATCCTGCTTTGAAATCAGAGTAAATCAAAGCCTGCACATCTCTAATTATTTTCTAACACATGTATAAAAGCTGGTCATATGCTGTGAATGCTGAATGTTTTATGTGCATCTGGAGTAGAATTACAATCTAGTCCCTTCATACATGCATCACGAGCAAAAAAAAATTGATTTTGTTGAAAAAGTTATTACATGTTTTTTTTAAATAGAAAAGTTCAAAAGGATCAAAGAACCTGTAAAAGCAATTTAACATACACTTCAGTAGCAGTGAATTCACTTTAAATAGGGCACAGGAATAAAGGTTTAGAGGAAATAGGTATACCTTTTTAACCAACATGCGGGGAAAGAAATTGATTAAATCTCAGTAGGCAAAATCTTCATTTCCTCTTACTGTATCTCTAAATTGTCCAGTTACAGTAGTTAAACTCATTTCCTCCATCAAGGCAATCCAAAAGGATGCTGAGTTAGAACTCCCTTAGATCTAAGGTAACCCTGAGACAGTGCGGTGAGGAGACTAATTAGCACACAGTAAGATGGAAAGAGACTAAAATCACTGATTATTTTGTTTCGGAGAGGCATGAAATTAGGTGGGAAAATAAGGGGGTGGAATTGTTGATTGCTGTCCAAAATAAATAAACTGGTACTGGCAGAAAACATGACATTTCAATTATTTTATCTCCCTTGTTGTTGATAATAAGGGAAGACGTGTCCTATGTAATACAATTCTTTAGAATTACCTTTTTTAGCATGTGGTTTTATATCCTTTTTATTGTGGTACTTTCCAGTTTACTGTTTATGACCTCATTAATGTAGTATGATTTTTATTTTGCAATTAGCTAAAGTGATACATTTAAAAATATATATAAAAAAATAGGTACTTGTTTCCTAGCACGGCCACACCGATTTACATCGGCGTGGTCGTGTCGGAAAAATCGCATGCGATGCGATCGACGCGACTGACCCAATTTTTTGATTGAATCCAATGTAAATCGGGTCCCTGGGACCCGATTTTACATTGGATTCAATGTAAAATATTCCCTAGACCCCCAAATTTTACGACGTAAACCCCACCCCACGATAGACGCCAACCCGAAGCGTGGCGAGCGCAGCGAGCCCGCGAGGGGCGGCGGTGCGCGTCCTCCGACCTTTTCATTCCCCTACTATCCACGTCGGCGTGGAGTTGAGAATATATAGTGTGGCGAGAATATATAGAATATATAGTGTAACTTCACAGGTATACGCGTCCGCTCGCCACGCTTCGGGCTCGGTGGCCCGCTGCGCTCGCCACACTATATATTCTCAACTCCACGCCGACGTGGATAGTAGAGGAATGAAAAGGTCAGAGGACGCGCACCGCCGCCCCTCGCGGGCTCGCTGCGATCTCCACGCTTCGGGTTGGCGTCTATCGTGGGGTGACGACGGGGACATCTATAATGTGAAATGGGTCATATTGGCCCATTTCACATTTTTCACATTTTTTTCAATGTGAGATGGACTTAATCAAGTCCATCTCATCTTGTGCCATTATAATGGCACAAGACCGACGCGATCCTCACGATTTCAATGTTAAAAAATATTTTAACATTGAAGCCTATGGCAAAATCGGGGGCATCGCGTCGGGACCAATGTTAATGGTCCCGACCGCCGTGATGCCCCCGATTTTGTACCTTTGCCGGCAAAATGGACCTGATTTCAAAGGAAATCGGGTCCATCGTGGGGATCGTGTACCTTAACTTAAAGGTACACGATCCCCACGATTGTGGCCGTGATAGGAAACAAGTACCAAAAAATATAATGTTCTTTACAAAAAATGCATTGTTCGAAGTTTACTGATAATTTGATATGTGATATATATATATATATATATATATATATGTATGTATGTGTGCGTGTGTGTGTGTGTATGTGTGTGTGTATGTGTGCATGTGTGCATGTATGGACCCAAATGCTTTCACATAAGGAAAAAGTACAATTCAAAGAATGGTTCAGCAACATAAATTCTATTTGCTGTCATTGGAATCAGACACATTAACCCTGCCAAGTGAATATGTCAAAATTGGTGTGAAAATTGCCAAGCAAACATTTTTATCCATCATAACGACCTGTACTATTTACCATATATAGGAAATATAGGGTGGGATTTAATAGGATGAGAGATTCAGAAAATGAGAGATTTGGGAAGAAATCTCCAGGGGTTTTTTAAAGCGGCAATCATTTACACTGCAAATTCAAACTGCTTTTGCAGTGTACATGATTGGCGCTTTAAAAAAAACTAGAGATTGCTTCCCAAATCTCTCACTTTCTGAATCTCTCATCCTATTAAATCTCACCCATAATCTTTTTTATACAACTTTTTTCATTTTAATTTATATAACAAATGTGAGTGACGCTGGCATTTTTTGCACATCTCTCATAGGCCCTTATTCTGGTCGGTGCGGATATATCCACGTGCGTTCGGCCCGCCGATGTTTTGTGTCTGTGCATGTGCAGAGGCATCTCTGCGCATGTGCGAGCAGCGTACGGCCAAATCCTGCATGATATGTGAACACTCCGAACAGGGGGTGGAGAGGGGCGTGAAGGGCTATTTGGGCTCATTACCATATGCATACGCCCCGCGTTTCATGGGCGTTCCCATGCAAACGCTGGGCGTACGTATGGTAATGCGGCCGTGACGCACGTGTAGGGGGCGGACATATGACATCGCCGGATGTCAGTTGCCCGCCCAGATCCCTGCTTTTGCACGGAAAAATGTCCGTGTGGTCTGAGGTTGCCGGAGCTGGTGGAGCACTCGGTCCTGCATTCGATGGTCTGCGACCATCGAATGATGGGGGAGGTTCCCTTAGATGGAGGAGGCGTATTCCGTGAAAAATACACGTGCGGTCCGTTCGGCCAGCTTCTTACCGCGTACGGACGGAGTTGGCGATCCGTATGGAAGGCGGGGTTTCGCACGCACGGTCCTGGCCGCATAAACGGATCAGGCCGCACCGATCAGAATAAGGGCCATAGAGATGTTTGCACTCCAAGGGTTATCATGCGTTTACCATTGCTTAGGTCCTACATGCGAATAACAGCAAATAGTGTATGTGCCTATATTGATCCTATCCCCTCCAATATTATCCGTCGTCTCAGTCCATCAGTCTGCTCTCACCTGGCTCACCTCTTTAATCTTTCCCTATCCTCTGGGATCTTCCCTTCCTCCTTCAAACACGCTCTTGTCTCCCCAATTCTCAAAAAAACAAATCTGGACCCCAACTCTCCATCCAACTACAGGCCCATCTCCCTCCTCCCTTTTGCCTCCAAACTCCTAGAACGTCTGACCTATAATCGTCTCCTAAGCCACCTTACTGCTAACTCCATTCTAGACCCCCTCCAATCCGGGTTCCGCCCTTTACATTCCACTGAAACTGCCCTGACCAAAGTCACTAACGATCTACTATCGGCTAAATCCAAAGGCCTCTTCTCTATCCTCATCCAGCTTGATCTGTCGGCTGCCTTTGACACTGTTGACCACCCTCTCCTGCTCAACACCCTCCGCTCCTTTGGCATCACTGGCACGGTCTTCTCCTGGTTCACCTCATACCTCTCCGATCGCTCCTTCTCCGTCTCCACTCCGAGCTCCTCCTCTCCTACTACCCCCCAGCCAGTCGGTGTTCCCCAAGGGTCAGTCCTTGGCCCTCTCCTCTTCTCCCTCTACACCACCTCTCTGGGCACCCTCATCAGCTCCTATGGTTTTCATTACCACCTTTATGCTGATGATACCCTAATCTATCTCTCCTCCCCCGACTTATCCCCATCACTTCTGTCCAAGGTCTCCGAATGCCTCACGGCCATCTCATCCTGGATGACCCAACGCTTCCTGAAACTAAACATGGCTAAAACTGAACTTCTAATCTTCCATCCCCCGAACATCCCCTCTTCTCCCACTATCTCCATCAGCATTGGTGAAACCGAGATCACGTCCACCGACCAAACGCGCTGCCTCGGTGTCATCATTGACTCCTCCCTCTCTTTCACCCCCCACATTCGTGCTCTCTCACAGTCTTGCCGCTTTCACCTACGCAACATCTCACGCATCAGACCATTCCTCTCCACTGACGCGACCAAAATTCTCATTCACTCTCTTGTCATATCCCGCCTTGACTACTGCAACATCCTTCTTTCTGGGCTACCTCTCACCCGCCTCGCACCTCTCCAATCCATTCTTAACGCTGCTGCTAGGCTCATCTTCCTCTCCCGCCGCTCTACCTCCGCCTCCCCCCTCTGTTTATCTCTTCACTGGCTCCCCATTCCTTTCCGAGTTCTCTTTAAACTCCTCACCACCACCTACAAGGCTCTCTCCTCCTCCACAGCTCCCTACCTCTCTTCACTGATCTCTATCCACACTCCCTCCCGTCCTCTTCGCTCCATCGCTGACCGCCGACTGACCTCTCACCTAATCACCTCCTCCCACTCCCGTGTCCAAGATTTCTCTCGCGCTGCCCCCCTGCACTGGAACAACCTCCCGCCACCCATCAGGCTATCTGATTCCCTTACCTCCTTCAAGCGCTCCCTCAAAACCCACTTTTTTCGACTAGCCTATCCCTCCTCCTAACCTCTTTTGATCCTCCTATCCTGCCTCCGTTCCCCTCCGTTCCTACTTATCCTATTGTATTTCGTTCGTCCACCCACCTATTTTTAGTATGTTAACTCTTATGAGCAGGGCCCTCCTTCCTCACGTACTCACCCTACCTCATTACCTCACATGTGCTCCTGTCCTGTTCTTCCCTTCCTCTACTTCATCTTCGGTCTCCTTGACTATTTTGACACCTACTTCTGAACTGATGCTGATTTTAGTTCTACCAGCTATACCCCTATTTATACTGTATCTTTCTACACACCCTGTACGTTACCTTGTAATTTTTTATTTTTTTTTGTTTGCTATGTACGGCGCTGCGGACACTTTGTGGCACCTTATAAATAAACGTACTACTACTACTACTATAGGCAAGAAGTATTACATCTATATACAGTATGTGGGTATGTGATTACACAGAGATTTAACTTCTAGCACTTTTGGAAAAAAATTAGAAGAACCACTCATTTTCATTTTATCTCCCTCAAGATTCTATGTATCATACTAATTATGTCATTAAAATATTTGGAAATGGTTGTTTCCATATGTTTAAAGCTAAATTAAGTTTAACAAATTTTCAAAGAGATATCTTCTGGTTTGCAAACAACAGTGTTGTATCTCAGCAGCTATCAATATAATTTTCTAAGGAAATGGTGCTAACAGTCTTTTTAACAATCTTATCCAGTACAGAGAGAGGATTTTGTGTCCCCTCCAGTGGGCTGGTGATGATCACGGTGCCCCAGCTATTCTGCTGATTTTGTGCAGAATAGTTTTCTGCTGCATTTGTGACCAGATAGATGAAAATGTGCAGTTGCATATCTACCAATGGAGCTGATCTTGTTAGAGCGGCTCCCAACACTATGATCGCCAGACCCCTCTAGCCTGTGCTGTGCCCCAGAATGGGGCACCCAAGATGCTTGCGTGCCCCATTCTCGGCAATGGGATATGGTGGAATAGCCACAAATGCATGTGGCTAATCCGATAGCACAGTTCCCCAGCTGCTCATCCATGTACAAAGCCAACAGCCGCACAGCCACCTGCAGAGCCTCCTTCTCAGCCTCCTTGCTGCTCAGGCCCCTGCCACATAGCCACCCAACCTCACAGCAGCCTCCTCCATGTTACCCGCTACCTCGGTCTCCTCCACCGGACCCGCTGTTGCCCGGCACTGATCATCGGAACCCATGCTGCTGCCCTGCTGCCTTAGGTACATTACCTGAGGTGAAGAGGGGGGGGGGGGGGGGGTTGGTTGCTGGGTTCTGAACAAGATGTGTGGGTGGGGGAAGACACATACAATTCTCAACCTTCTCCTCTCCCTTTCCACAACTCTTTCCTCTCTTTCTTTCTCTTCCTCTCTACTCTCTCTTCCTCATTCTCCTTTTGTCTTTTGCTCTGCTCTCCTCTCTCCCTGCATCCCTTTTCTTGCTGTCCTCACTCTCTCTGCTCTCCTCTCTCTTTCTTTGTTCTCCTCTTTTTCTGCTCTCTTCTCTCTCTGTTCTCCCTCTCTCTTTTTCTCTGCTCTTCTTATCTCTCTCTGCTCTTTCTCTCTCTCTTCACTCTCTTTCTCTCTCTCAGCTCTCATTCTCTCTCTGCTCTCCTCTTTCTCCCCGCTCTTATTCTCTCTCTACACTCTTTCTCTTCTCTGCTCTCTCTATACATCCAGTCTCCTCTCTCTTAGCTCTCCTTCTCACTCTCCTCTCTCTCTCTGATCTCCCTTTTCACTATCTTTCTCTCTCTCTCTGTCTGTTCTCAATCTCTTCTCTCTCTACCTCTCCATCTCTTTGCTCTCCATCTTTCTCTCACTCTCTCTTTCTCTGCTCTCCATCTCTCTCTCTTTCACTGCTCTCCATCTCTCTCTTTCTCTGCTCTCCAACTCTCTCTCACAACCCACTTTACATCTCTCTCTGCTCTTTCTCTGTCCTCTCTCTCTGCTCTCCATCTCCATCTCTCTCTCTGCTCTCTATCTCTTTCACTCTCTGCTCTCCATCTCTGTCCTCTCTCACTCTCCATCACTCTCTCGCTCTCTACTCTCCATAACTTTCTCACTCTCTATACTCTCCACTCTCCTTCTCTCTGCTCTCCATGGGGGTTATTCTGGTTGGTGCGGCCAAACGTGCGTACGTTCCATATTAACGTACGCTCTCCGTACGCGGCCGTTGAGGTTAAGTCCACCCACAAATCTGCCGCATACGTACGGCCAGAAACAACGTCGAAGGGGAGTGGCGTACAATTGAGCGTACGCCAACGTACACGGACGGATCAGCCCTTAGACTCCGACAACTGGCGTACAACAGAGCGTACAACAGAGCGTACACCCCCGTTTACGGACGTCTCTCGTCCGTCTTCCCACCGACTTCTTGCGGCTATCTGAGCGTACGCCACCGTGCACGGATGGGTCTCTATTGTTTTCAATGGAAAAACTCAGCGTATGTCACCGCTCATGAGAGTGAGCGTACGTCCGTGCACGCTGGCATACCCTTCACATATATGGACCTGCAAATCTAGCCTTTCAACTATGATTAAGGCAATTAAATGAATTATTCTAATTGTTATTCAATTATTGTTTTATATTACCTCAATTGTCTACCTTAATGAACACCCTAATAAAAATACATTTTAACCCTCCTTACATGTATATTTATTATGTTCTAATGTTGCATTTTAATCACTATCTATGTGTCCCCACATTGCTGTTACTTTTAGATCAACTTATGTTGATGTTACACGTTGACACATGTCGACTTGTGTAGATTGAGTGTGCTACTGTGTAAAGTCTATGAAAGCACGTAGTGAATGTGTATAACTGTTTAACAAATACCTACCTTAGCATATATAAGCAGGTCTTACAAAGATTCTTACCTTAAATTAAACAAACCTTTAAATGTCGAGAAGTATAGAAAGATAAGCTTCCAAGGTGTTTGAGTGCTGTGTGTGGCTTGCAGGTAGTGAAATCATGGTTTGGACTTAATAGACTGCAGCATTGCTTATTACATTCAGGTGTATGTGTTTGAGTAGTAATCAGCGTAAATTAGCAAACTCAGGCGCACGCTGTCATGCGGTATCTGTAGGGGTGGTCTGAGGTGGCGGTTGGCGGCCGCCTGTTTTGTGTCCGAAATGAACGGTGCTTTAGCAGATCGAGCGGTTGTAGCACCGTTCATTTTTGGTGCACACCCCCGTGTACGCCCATGTTTACGCCCATTCTCCCTCATTATTTCGGCCGCTCCCCTCAACACGCCCCTATGCCGCCCCCAATGCCCGTACTCTCGCGTACAGGTTTTTTCGCACGGAGAGACCCGTCCGTAAGCATTGTGGAGTGTTCGCGCCTGCGCATTGGAGATGGTACGCATGCGCAGATCATTAAAAACCCCGGAACGTACGCGTACGGCCCGCCCGCACCAACCAGAATAAGGCCCCATGTCTCTTGCTCTCCATCTCTCTCTCCGCCCTTTCTCTCTCTCAATCACTCTCTATACTCTCCACTCTCCTTCTCTCTGCTATCCATCTCTCTTGCTCTCCATCTCTCTCTCTGCCCTTTCTCTCTCTCAATCACTCTCTCGTTCTATCTGCTCTCCATATCTCTCTGCTCTCCATCTATCTTGCTCTCCATCTCGCTCTTTAACTCACTCTCCATCTATCTCTCTCATTCTGTCTGCTCTCCATCTCTCTTGCTCTCTATCTTACTCTCACTCTCTTGCTCTCTTCTCTCCACTCTCCATCTATATCTCTGCTCTCCATCTATCTCTCTGCTCTCAGGGCCTTATTTTGGTTCATTCTTTCTGACAAAATCCTTCTTAGATGGGCAAAACCATGTGCACTGCAGGTGGGGCAGGTGTTACTTGTGCAGAGAGAATTAGATTTGGGTGGGGTTTTACTGCAAAGTGAGATCTATATTGCAGTGTAAAAATAAAGCAGTCAGTATTTTCCCTGCACAGAAACAAAATAACTCACCCAAATCTAATTCTCTCTGCACATGTTACATCTGCCCCCCCTGCAGTGCACATGGTTTTGTCCATCTAAGAAGGATTTTGTCAGAAAGAATGAACCAAAATAAGGCCCTCAATCAGTCTCTGCTCTCCATCTCTCTGCTGTCCATCTCGCAATCCTTTTTCTCTATCTCCCCTTTGTCTATTCCTTCCCTTTCTCTCTCTCGCTTCTCTCAGATTACCCCCATGTTTTTTTTGTAACTGCTCTCTCTGTCTTAGCAAACCAACCAGCCCAATTTACCCCTATACACCCTCATATAGGGCCTTATTTTGGTTCATTCTTTCTGACAAAATCCTTCTTAGATGGGCAAAACCATGTGCACTGCAGGTGGGGCAGGTGTTACTTGTGCAGAGAGAATTAGATTTGGGTGGGGTTTTACTTCAAAGTGAGATCTATATTGCAGTGTAAAAATAAAGCAGTCAGTATTTTCCCTGCACAGAAACAAAATTACTCACCCAAATCTTATTCTCTCTGCACATGTTACATCTGCCCCCCCTGCAGTGCACATGGTTTTGTCCATCTAAGAAGGATTTTGTCAGAAAGAATGAACCAAAATAAGGCCCATAGAGGCCAGATACCCTCTGCCTCTCACACACTGCCTCTTCTTTTCACCTATTGTCCACCCCCTGCCTTTCCACGTCCCCCTCTTTTTTTCACCCTCTAACCCTCCCTTCCGCCCACTTGGTCACCCTCTGCCTCTCCCTATTACCCACATCTTCTTTTTATCATGTCACTCTCCCTGTTACGCTCTCTTTGTCCTCCACAGCTTGTCAGTAACCCCCTGCTTGTCATCCTCTCTCTCGCCACTGCCTCTCCTTATCAATCTGTATACCTCAGTCATCCATAAGCCTGTGAGGCCATGCCCTTTGTCATAAACCCATACCCCTTTTCTGAGAGTTTGTGCACACCTGGCACCACTATCCACCCCTTCCCATATCATGGTGCTCCCCCTTGTCATTTTTTGCTGGATCTGCCCCTGAGGTGCATTGTTGTGGCTTAACTTAGGGATAAGTTTGATTAAATATGGTAATATATCACTTAATAATAAATATGTTAACATAAGGGGGAGGCAGACAAAAATGATGTGCATGGGGGCGGCCTGGCCCCTAAATTATCTCCTGCCCAGAATCTTCCTTGACACAAGTAAAAGCACTGTTATAAAGCCTCACACCCACACATCCAAATGCGACTGTATACAGTATGCATATACTATTTGGATGTTCATTATTATCATGTTTGTATACAATCATTGACAAGAAAAATATGCATGAAAGTTTAGAGCACACAAAACTGTGCATCGGAATAGAATTTTACTAGGTGGCCAATTAACAATAATAACCATACAACTTCATGCACCTTTACTTCACATTGCTTCTTTATAAGGAACATACCTGGAAGTCTAATCTTTTACCATGATTGCTGTGACTCAGGGTCTTATTCTAGTTCACTCTTTCTGACAAAACCATGTGCACTGCTGTGGGGCAGATGTAAAATGTGCAGAGAGAATTAGATTTGGGTGAGTTATTTTGTTTCTGTGCAGGTTAAATACTGACTGTATTGTTTTTACACTGCAATATAGATCTCACTTTTTAAAGTAAAACCCCAGCCAAATCTAATTCTCGCTGCACATGTTACATCTGCCCCACCTGCAGTACACATGGTTTTGTCCATCTAAGAAGGATTTTGTCAGAAAGAGTGAACTAAAATAAGGCCCTCAGTGAGGACATTACATGATCACAGCAGTCTCTGATTTCAACTTTAAAAAGTCTAATTGCATAGAATGCACAACATTTCCAACCCTCTCTTATTATAATAATTATTTCCCTGTATCACGACAAATAGCAATATGATGAACAAGTAACAACTATTCTTACTTTAAATGCTCATATTTGACTTTTCTAACATCCAGGCGTGCTTTTATTATTTTCACATAACTGTAATTTTCAGTTTGTTACCTGCACAAAGATGACATACATTGTGAATTTTTTGCAAATGAATCAATATAAACAAGCTCAAAATGCATCATTGATTTCACGGATCTATAATAGACGCCAAAGAAAATAAATGGGTGAATGTTTGTAATGTGGTAATGCAATTGAGATTTTTCTTTTTACCTTTTTTTGCCTAAAGACAAATTGATTTATAAAATGTGTTAAAGCCTAAATAATGTGTATGTGTATAAATAAATTAAATATACTATATATAAAAACACGCACAAGCATTGTGTATATATATATATATATATATATATATATATATATATATATATATATATATAACCTGCAGCTTGCTCTGCCACCCTAATCTGCTGAGACGCTACCCTGAGGTATACATCTGATATCCCTCAAAAATATCTGATTCCCCTTCAAATTGGGGTTCTCACTCTTACTGTCTATAAGGACATTCACGGAAATTGATGCAGGCTTGCATCCTTTTACCAGGATCTTCAAAGGATCCATTTTATGAGGCATTTCATTTCATCTATAAGTGTATTCTGTATGCATTTGGAATATTACCCCTGAGGAAGTCGTTTTAACGACGAAACGCGTTGGGTCTGTTTCCCTGCATATATAGAACCGAATCTTTTGAATACTCCAAGATGAAAATGCATTTTATATATTGTTTTTTATGAAGCATTGTAATAAAACTGTTGAACAGTGATTCAAAAAAATCTTGCTAATTCGGTTTTCTATATTGGAAGTTGGTGGTGGAAGTCTATTTAGGGGCGCACTTTGTTCTTTACTCTTTATATATATATATATATATAGAGAGAGAGAGTGGGGGGACAGGCGGCACCCAGAGACTGTAGAAATAAAGTATAACAACGCTTTATAGATGGTACAGCGTTGTTATACTTTATTTCTACAGTCTCTGGGTGCCGCCTGTTTCCCCACTCTATCCAGGTTACCGAGGTAACGTTTGGCTGGGCACCGGAGCAAGCTACATTCAGCATTGGGAGTGCTGCCCTACAAGACTATATATATATATATATATATATATATATATATATATATATATATATATACACACACACACACACACACATCATCAGCGTCACTCCTGACTTAGTATTGAAATAATCAAATAAAGGAAACTGCAACCATGGATCCTGCAATGTTTCAACTCCTTTATTGGAGTTTTTGTCAAGCCACACAGTGCATTTGAGCGACATGCTTCTTAAATAGTACAAACAGACTGGTCTCGTTAACAAATCACCTCCCACATCCGGAAAACTCTGTTGGGGGTGATGTCAATCAAAAGCCAATTACACAAAAAAACACATACTGATACACTTAAATACAAACAATTACATACAAAACATGAAAAAGAGTAAAAAAAATCACTACATAATTAAGTAATGTATTTTAGCTAACCAGTACAAACCTAGCAATAACTGTTTACAAAAAGCTCAATATTTATACTGGAAAAACACAAGAACAGTACCAGCCTAGGGGCATAGCAGACCATTGACTTACCATTAATTCCTTAATAATAATTGGTCACATACTGTAACATATATATTTTAGAGGTAGCACTGAAACCCCAGTGTTTCATTTAACCCCTTAGGGGCAAGGGCATCAAGCCTAGTGATCAACCGGGACTCCAATCTCAAGAGCATTTTAGACCTATCACCTCCCCGTGCTAAGGGGGGATATGATCGATAATACAATATCTTAACGTGGACAAGCTGTGTTTGGCAAGGGCAAAATGCCTTGCCACAGGCTGTTCGCTAGACCCAGACTGGAGCACTGCTCTAATGGCACTGCGGTGCTGGTTCATACGCTCCTTGAGAGTACAGTCTGTCTTCCCTACATAAATAAGGTAGCAAGGGCACGTGATGGTATAAACTACAAATTTGGTTGAACATGTTAAATAGTGCTGAATTCAAAATTTCTTTACCATAAAGGGATGATGAAAAAAAGCTCCAGTTTGCAAAAAACTGCAAGTGGTGCAATTAGGACATTTAGAGCACCCCAAGCGTTTCCTGCCAAGAAAAGTGGAACCAGTCGTGCTTTTAGTTATTTTAGAGATGTTGTTTTTAACCACTAGGTCCTTAATGTTACGGCCCCGCTGGTAACAGGGCATCAATTTAGATTGTTTAAACATTATCAGTGGTTATGACCCGCCACAGTTCCTTAGCTTTGTTTGTGGCCAACGGGGACAAGTGGTTGAATTTGTTGACCCAAACATGTCTATCACTTTTATTTTTACTCCTAGTGGCTGTACTCAGATGTATCTGATGTGATGGTATACTTAACACCTTGTTCTTAACGGCATCAAGTAATTTCAAGTCATAACCCCTGGCGACGAATTTGTCATTTAATTTTAATTGGCGATGTATTTGTTCTTGAGTTTTTCCAGTATAAATAATGAGCTTTTTGTAAACAGTTATTGCTAGGTTTGTACTGGTTATTTAAAATGGGAAAGGGGGAGACAGACACTATGGGTGAGATTTAATAGGATGAGAGATTCAGAAAATGAGAGATTTTGGGAGAAATCTCCAGTTTTTTTAAAGCGGCAATCATTTATACTGCAAAATCAAACTGGTTTTGCAGTGTAAATGATTGCCGATTTTAAAAAAACTGGAGATTTCTCACAAAATCTCTTACTTTCTGAATCTCTCATCCTATTAAATCTCACCCTACAGTATGTGCTGGTCTGTGGATATATAGTTGGGATTAAATAAAGGATTTGCCAAGCTGGTTAGTATAGCAATCAATTAATTTGAAAGTTAGATGCAAGCTGTAATCTTAGTAACAATTATCCAGGAAAGCACCCAGCCAATTAGCATGTAGATGATCCACGCAAGAGAGTCATTCAGGCCAGATGGTGCATAGGTATGACAGCGTTACTTGTGAATAGAAAACAGATAATCTCACCCTCCAGTTTGTAGTGGGTTGGTAGTAGGTTTTGGGGGAGTCCTTTCATTTGGGGGCTCAACCCCGTGGAGTGGTGTCCGTGCGCCCAGCAGCCGTTGGCGTCCGCGTGGGGAAGTCAGGTGGCTTACGGGTGCTGCTGGAGGTGGTAGTGGGGCGGCACACACTCGGCACGCTTCTGCGTGTGGAGGGGAGGCTGGAAGGTACGTCAGCTAGAGTTCTGGATCAGGTGGTGCAAGCGTGCAGTGGAAGTACATCGACGCGTTTCGTCTCCTTGACAACCAGGGACTTTTTCAAGACAGATCTGTGAGACCCTAGAGCGACCATAAGAAGTTTTCCATATTAGCCATTTGTTCGTATACGCCGTAAATTACAATCCACCAATCTAATGCCTTGCTATAAACAATCTAGGAGTTTGAGGGATACTTTAATTAAAACTGATATTTCATCAACATGTAGATACACCCAAGGGATGCATCCATTGTACCTGTGTCAAGAAAAAACAAAGAAATAGCAGCGCTCAAATTTAACTGAGTGAATCAAAATTAAAGGGTATAATACACTTATTTATTAATACCAATTAAAGTGAGGCATCTTCTATGGCCGTTATATAGATGATTTGTTTATAATTTGGGATGGGGATGTCACTTCAGCACTTTCATTTGTCACACATTTAAATTCAAATCAATATAATTTAAAATTCACGCATGTGTATAACCAGGAAAGAATGGATTTTCTAGACATCAGCCTTAAAGTGGTGGAAGGTGTCATCACTACCACTAACTTCTGTAAAGAAGTAAACACCAATGCATATCTGCATTTTAAAAGCGCCCATCATCCATCATGGATTAAAAACATACCTAAAGGGCAGATGATGAGACTACGGCGCAATTGCTCCACGTTACAAACTTTCGAAGAGCAAGCCAAGACTTTGGGTGAATCTTTTACTGCCAGAGGGTACCCAGAGGGTTTGGTTAAGGGGGCAATAGAGGAAGTGGGTAAACTGAAAAGAGAAAGCCTATTAAAAGAGAAAGTAAGAACAATCCCCTTAGAGGAGAGGGTGAATAACTTCCCCTTTATATCAACATTTAATAATCAATACAGGGATATTAAGAAAATTGTTCAGAAGAATTTTTCAATTTTACATAATGATAACTCATTGAGGAGTTTATTACCTAAACAACCGTCATTCATTTTTAAGAAAAATAAATCATTAAAAACTATACTGGCCTCCAGTGTATTGAGAGACCCAAAGATACAGACTAACACATCCCTGGGGAATTGGCTTCCTAATGTACCCAATGGTTGTTACAAGTGTGGTAGGAATACCTGTATTACCTGCAATTATATACAAAACAGAACAACTACAATAAAAATAGGTGAAACAAAACCAGTTGAAATAAGGGGCTTCATTAACTGTAACACTGAGTATGTCATATACCTGTTGACCTGCGGATGCGGTCTCAGGTATATTGGCAGAACCACCAGAGCACTAAGAACTCGCTTCTTGGAGCACAGAAGGAACATACTGAATAATAACTTGCTCCATAGTGTGTCCAGACACTACAGTGAAAAGCATAGAAACAATCCTGAGTGCCTGAGACTCACTGGTCTGGAATATGTAAAAACGTCTAAAAGAGGAGGAAACAGATATAAGATCCTATGCAACCAAGAGATCTATTGGATGTTTCGGTTTGGTTCATTATTCCCTAATGGACTAAACGAAGCCTTGGAGCTTAATGTAGTACTCTAATCTGTGTCAATTTACTTAGATTTATCCTTTGGGTTATTCCACAAATATATTGAGCGAATTGGGTGGAACTTAATCCACTCCTCCCCTGTATATATAATTACCTTCTGTTACCTTTATACTAACAATTGCATGTTTCTTCTGAAAGGGAATTTCAAAGAGAATAATCTTGCATTATTGTTATTTCTTATCATGATTATTTTTATTTTTTTTTATTCCAATATAAGATAATCTATCAATTCAATAGAATAAATATAAATCGTTAGTATGAACGAATGACATTAGGGGGTTAATATCATATATTAGCTCACCAATTAACTCATTTACTGGATGTACAATATTTAAATTATATATTATGTTGTTGTTTATATGTAAAATATGGAAATATATCAGTGGAAAGTTAAGACTGAATTGTAAAAATCATCTGTAGAGATAGTATTATATATAAAAGATCCAGCACTTCAAAAATGCGATATATTGATTGAGTGATTATGGAAACTATGTAACACAAAGAGAATGGTGATTGTTATAATCTGAGGAGAGTACGTTCTTTAGGGGGTGGGGCTATACGAGTGAAGCACTATGGGTAATGTAGTTCACTCGTCCTTCTCCATGACCATCAAAAACTTTTTCTATTATAATATGCATGATAAAACACCAATAAATGTATATAAATATAGGAACTCCACAACTGTGGTGATAAACAACTTAGAGAAATAACATATTAACTCATTTTAAGTTCTGTATAAGTCGAGGACAATTGCGTAACGTCATTTCCGGCAGCTAAGCACCATGGAACATGTAGTTTTTCTTGTACGTGATTAAGCTGAAGTATGCTCTCACTGTTACTGTGTAAATAGTCATCAGTAGATAGAATAGTACAAATGACACCAGCATAAGTGAGATCTATCCCACTAAGATCTATCCAACTGTGAGATTGTTTACTGCAATATAGCGATACGTCACTTCCGGTGACGCTTAATGTTGCCGGGGCAACGGAGTAACAGGGATACTGTTAGGAACTTCCGGCTAGGTCTCCACGAAGCGGTGAGAGACGCCGGGTAATGAGAATAACCACTGAGATTAATTAGACAATGTGGCGTCCTACTGCATACATGTACACCTACAGCAATAAGGTAATATGCAGATGATATTATTATACATTTCTACCCAACTCTATGGTTGATATCCACCTTGATTGGCCAAACATCAACATGTGATATATGACATGTGACTGATAAATTTACATATGATGATGTAATGGTCTAAGACCCGGAAGTGAATCCGGGGGTCATCTCTTTTAAAACATGAAAATACACTGTTATATGGTTTTTTATTGTATTATATGTAAAGTATTGGAAGAATAGGGTCTGTCTCCATCTAGTCCATTGTGTCTTTTAGTGTTATTTTTATTTTTTCTATGAGTGAATCAATCAATTATGCTAAGTGTTCCCAGAGGACACTAGGTAGAAATATGAGTCTGAGGCTCATGACAGCATGCCTTGATAAAGCTGGTGTAAGACCAGCGAAACGCGTAGGTGCTGTGCTACTGCTTGGTTCCAGATCTAAGGACTAACATTGGAGGATCTACCTGCTCAAATCTACTGCCCACGTTATCCCCTTTCATTGGATGTCACCGGCTTAATTTCCAGAAGAGTGAATACTTCAGCCACGAGGTTGTAGGTGAGCCCCCAACAACTGGCTCCTCCCTCGGTTGGCTCACTCGGATTACAAATCGCCGTTCTTGGGACTCCAGCTCGAATTGGGACCAATTGGAAGGACAGTGCAGGTTCAATCCAACCATCTTTGGCCTTGGGACTGCCTATAATATGTGAGATCTGGCTACCATTTGTTTTTAAATCTACATTTTTTATACATATTTTTTGTCTATTTTTATAATGTGTTCAAAATGCCTCACTTTAATTGGTATTAATAAATAAGTGTATTATACCCTTTAATTTTGATTCACTCAGTTAAATTTGAGCGCTACTATTTCTTTGTTTTTTCTTGCCTTTCCTACTGTGGGGACTGACCCTCCCCCAAATATAGCAGCAGCTACAGTATTATTGATTAACAGTTCATAAAACTAGCGCTCCCAGGGACAACACTTAGTGTTGACCCCTCTTTTTATTGTACCTGTGTCTCCTGTAGTTTTATGATCGCATAGGTTAAATGTACACATCCCCTTTCCTGTAAAGTATTTCACATTCGTCACACCCTCACGTGTAACAGTAGATAACGCTGTGTATCAAATAATTTGCCCATGTGGGCTGTCTTATATAGGGAAGACGGAAGGCCCTTTTAAAGATAGAATGTCTGCCCATCGATCTGCCATTAGAAAGGCACTGTCTATCGGTAACAGCGATCAGCCAGTTGCCCTGCATTTTGTTACAGCCCATCACAGTGTGTCATCTATTCCTTACAGAATGATTGACCATATCCCCCAATCTTTGAGGGGAGCTACTTTGCTGTGAAGCCCATTGGATTCAGAGATTAGGGACGTTAGCACCCAATGGACTCAACAAATTCTCTTGTCTATCGGCACTTTTGTAATTTTGTAATAATGATAGTTTTATAATATTATTCTTCTTGTTATAGTGTTATTCTTTGTTCACTATAATTTTTGGATAGGGTCATTAAGTCTACAGTAACTAGGTCAACAAGCATTGGGTCGACACCACTATTTTGACTTGCATCAAGGTCGACATGGGTCTAGGTCAACATGACATTTGGTCGACACTAGCGTTAGGTCGACATGGGCTAGGCCGACAGTCAAAAAGTCCATATTTTTCACTTTTTTTAGCCGACATGTACCGACAGGCGGTAATGCATGCCCTACCATCCACTGGGGCGTGGTGGGAGAATAAAATAGTGTGCAGAGCATAGCGAGGCACCATGTCCAAAGCATTGCGAATGAACTGTGTCCATGTCAACTGTGTCAACATTCGGGTAAGAAAAAGTGAAAAAACCCATGTTGATCTTTTGACTTTCGACCTAGCCCATGTGTTGACCTAATGTCATGTCGACCTAGACCCATGTTGACCTAGATCTATGTCGACCATGACCCATGTCGATCTTGCTGTATGTCGACCTAGTGGTGTCGACCCAATGCTTGTCGACCTAGTTATGGTCGCCTAATCGATCCCAACCCATAATTTTGGATATATCTGCTTTTGCAGTATATTGTGTATGTCTGTTTTAATTGTTTGTAACCATGGTGATAGTACACATTGATATTGCTGATGTCTATCACTGCCGCCGTGCAGTGTGACGCCATCCTAGTGCGTTGTCCAGTTGGGTGCGTCATCCCACTGTATACGTGATGCAGCACAGGTGAGTTATTTAAGTGTGCTTTGTACATTGTATTAGTGTTGCCTGATGATGATATGACATGTATTGAAATGTTGCCAATAAAAGACTGTTTCCTAAGTATTTACTGAAAGTGGAGTGCCGTGAATTGACGCTGCTATATATATATATATATATATATATATATATATATATATATATATATATATATATATATAGATGCACTTTGAGAAAGGTACTTACCGAAACGGCCCGTCAGGGCACTTGTGCATGATTGTATGCTGCTGTCTTCAGTCCTTGGCCAGTCACTGCTAAGTATGATGAATTTTTATCTCTTTGATGATGATTGACACGATGCTTCAATAAATACACTTTTTGCATCTAATATAAGGGTGTGCTGGTCCTGTCGTTCCAGGAGACTGAGGGTCTCTCTGGCTGGCTTACTATATCTATTTGTTCAGACCTTGAACCCCTGCCTGAATTACATTGGAAAGTGTGCGTTTCCCACAGAATATTGTATATATATATATATATATATATATATATATATATATATATATATATATATACTGTATATTGTGACAAGGATCGCAAACACGGGGACTCAGATGAAGACTTTGATGTTTATTTTCACAGCAGGTCACAGCATACCAGGTTGATTCCATTTGTGATCATAAGTACATTCAGTAATATATTGGCACCCTGAGCATAACAGACTCTTAAAAAGCTCCAATGGTCCCTACAATAGAACACCCCAGGCCTATCGCTTCAGCAGCTATACCACCATCAATAGAAAGGTGACTCTGCCCTGAAAACCCTTATATCAGGAAATCCAAGGTGCTGCTGATAACACATCTGGGATTCTGCTACTGCTCCCAAAACCTGGTCTGGATCCTCCACATTACTTTCATGTGGGGAATGCTGACTGCCACAATATATACTGTATATATACAGTAGTGTGTGTGTGTATATATATATATATATATACATACACACACACACACAAATACCAACTGTGCACAGTCTTAGGATATATGTGTTTTATCTGTCCTAGATAGAACATGCAGTGCTGTTTCTTTCACGGCAGCCCAATCACGGGCTTCAGATCCCAAAGTTGAATGCAAAAAAAAGAAAAAAGAGGAGACGTGCACTATGAACAATAATTCATCATTCCTTTACTCAATAAAGATGCTCAGATACATGTAAGATAGTATCTGAGATCAGAGTATACACCAAGAAGCCGAACGCACACAGCTGGTTACTCCTGGAGCAGGGCCGATCATTTATACATCTATGCTGGAAGCCACTCCCAACTGCATTTTGTTACAACTGCACTGTCACCCCCTGATTAAGTCAAATCGGGACAAAACGTGTTAGAATGGCTTCTGGCATGGACGATCTGTCCTGCTCCAGGAGTTACCAGCGGCGTGTGTTCCGGCCCCAGCTCAGCTTTTGGGTGCATAATTTGTGTGCTGGAAAACTGTTTATTACTACCTTACATGTGTGTGAGCATTTTTAATCAGTAAAATCATTGTGTGCTTCTCCGCCCTTTTGCATTAACAGTATATTATTTCAGTAATACAAGATGGCACTCCCTTGCAATATGAAAAAGTTGCAGGGACCATATAAATTTTACAGTGCTAGCACTTACCTCCCCACAATGATTAAGAAGAAGCGAACCAGCACTCAGGGTTGATTAAAAAAAAGTTGAGATGTATTAGAGATACTGCATTATAATAAGTTAGCAAAACAGCGGTTCCAACAGCTGTTTCAACTGCACCTATCCAGTTTTCTTCAGGGGTGGAAGAAAAATGGATAGATTCTAGTTTAAACAGCTGTTGGGGCTGCTGTTTGTGCTATGGTGGGGAGAATATTCATCAGGCACTATCTGAAGGAATCCCATCAGTAGAGGATCTAAAGAACTTATATTAAAGTAAGATATTTTTTGTGCCATAAATAATAATATTAAACAGAAAATCATTTACTGGTGAAATAATGAGAATTCTATAAAGATTGGCAAAGATTTATGTAAAGCACCCCTGATGAAGTCTCATAGTGAGAGGAAACGTGTCGGACATACATCCACTAAATAAGAAAATCCTCTGACAAGGAGCTACTTAAAAATAGTTTTAAAGTGTCTTTTTTAATAAATGTTTTATATTTAAGAATTTTGTCTATGGATGTGTTAAGATAAGGAAAGACAAAAATAAATATATACTATTGTGGTGGTATTGGATTGGAAAAAGCCTCACTAGTAGGAGGCTAAGGGGGGTATTCAATGTTAGGCGTGCTCCCGCAGCCATCTTCCGACGGGGGAGATGGCTGCGGGGCCCTATTCAATGCTGTCTTCCCCGACAGCATTGAACAGGGGTTTTGCGCAGAACGAGCCCGACAGCACAAGCTGTCGGGCTCGTTCTGCCGAGAAAAGACGGAAATAGGCGTGCTCCTGGCCGGAGCTCGTCTATTTTCGTCATCAACTCGCAGCCACGCCCCCTTCTCACCGCTCGGCGGCCGGGACATTGAATCTCGACTGCCAAGCTCCAGGCGAGCAAAACGAGAACGGGACAGGGGCACGGCTGTCCAGCTTGCTCGACAGTCGTGCCCCTGTCATTGAAAAAGAAAATGTACCAGCGCTGGCTGTATAGAATAAAAAATAATGGTGTACAGAACGGTATCTTTTACAATTTTATTATCAATAAAAAGTGCTAAAATAGCTGTACCAATTTATAGGTAATTTGATATATAAAACAGGGGGTTACAATAAAATCATATTCCTGGACATTGGATATGCATCATAATAATTCATACGGGCATTTAGAATTGTATATTACCACATAGACGTCGCAGATGGTAGTCCCATAAAGCAGCAGATAGCCAGGTGGCCAGTAGCAGTCCCAAAACACAGAGTCCAGTTGGAGAAATTAGGTTCCTCTGGTGGGAAAAGATGGTAAACCTGGAGGATGAGTTGGAAAATCCAGTCGCTGCCTCGGATGATGAGTCCGGATGGGGTGGTGCAGAAGCACGATGCGTTTGTCAACTGTGGTGTGGAATAAGCCCGGTTGATGATGCAATTGGAATAAGTGTCCAGTGGTATAGGCTCAACGCGTTTCCCTGGGTCAAGCACCCAGCTTCTTCAGGAGCAGGTATGTATGTGTCACCTTGTTGTGCTGTATAAATACCCTGGTGGTAATTACCATATTAGGTGCAGCTGTACAATGTACATAGAAATTAAGATACCGTTCATAAAAACATAAAGATCAACCTTTAACCAGAAGGCAGATTATACTAGTTTATTGTCAGAGTAATTGAGCTTTTAATAATCTTTACATAAAGAGTTATTTAGGACGTTTGTTACAAGTTTCTGTTAGTGTCACGTGACCTATAAGGATCACGTGATCCGGAAGTAGCATAGATATAGAGGAGGTATATAATACCGATTATACATTAAAACTACCGTATTAATACAGATTTCATATGTTGGTCTTTTATCTTGTCTAATACTCATATTCAGCGTTTGTAAATAGCTGTCAAGGCTATAGTAGTAACAGAGAGAGAGTTTGTTTACGTGAGTTCCGATCACGTGTTCATTTTGGACCAATCAGTGTTGGTCACGTGATCGGTGATGTAGCCGGTCATATGGACGGGCTCTTGTTGCTTGCGTCATGATCGTAGGTTGGGGAGTGTTCCCCCGCTGTTGTCCAATCATCTTCCCCAATCCGTCCGGTCACGTGGGTCTCGGGGAGATGCAGTAAATTAGCCCTGTTACGTGTTGGTCACGTGTAGGGGTATCCAGTCAGAGAGCGATCACATGATACAGGGAACCAATAGGATAGTGATTCTAGAAAAGTTTACTGGTTGCTATGGAAATAATCTGTTCCGATATATATTTATGTTTATATTAACAACCCAGCCATCATGATCTATTCCTAAACAGGTATTTGTAATTCAATTAGGATGATATGTCATAAAATACACTATAATAAGTGACATTAAGTGAAGAGACTTAAATGATTTTGGCGGAGATTGTGGACATAACAGTGGTAATCTGCCACATACCCCGTCCGATCAAATAGTGTAAGGGGACCAGGGGTAGTGCGTGGACCACTGTAATTTATACCACATTGACCTATATATATTATTAGAGAGACCCAAATATATTAAATTCGTCAATATTTGGTAATTACAGTAAAGGAATGCGGTGGGAGGGAACAGGGAGAGGAAGGGGAAGGGAAATGCTGAGATGGGAAATGGAATTAAAAAGGGGAAGGTATAAGGGTACAAAGAATAATGATAACACTTTTAATTAGGATTGAGACAGTTAGATATTATTGTATTATTGAGTTCAATTCTACACTTTCATTTAAGCCGTCTGGATAAATTGAATTGAATTTCAACATCCAATATACTTCGCGTTTGCATAGCTTGTTAAATCTGTCTCCTCCTCTTTGTGTATGTTCTATGAGTTCAAGACCTATTATTGTCAGAGATGATGGATCATGATTATGGTTTTTTGAAAAGTGTCTGGACACGCTGTGTAAATTGTTTTGATTTATTATGTTCCTTCTATGTTCCATGAAACGGACATGGAGAGGTCTGATAGTGCGTCCAATATATGGAAGATGGCAACCACATTTTAATAAGTAAATTATGTAGTTAGAATTACAATTAATAAATGATTTTATGTTGTATATTTCATCTGTGGCAGGTAGTTTGACCGTATTTATTCTTCTAGGTATATGTTGGCACATTGTGCAGCGGTTTTTGCCGCATTTAAAAAAACCTTTCGGTTTTTGTGTCAACCAACTTGTGCCACTGGTTTCTATAACTGTTTTGTGGGAACTATTAAGGTGACTTGGAGCAAGTAGTGTTTTAAGAGACCTATTTTTCCGATATACAACCCTGGGGCATTCAGGGAGGATTTTACTGAGGATTTTGTCCTGTTTAAGTATCCGATAATTTTGGCTCAGAATTTTCTTTATTGTGGGAGCTTGATTATTGTATTTGCAGACAAAATTGATATCTTCATTTTGGTTTGAATATTTGTTTTTAGGATCTTTTTTAATGAGTAGGTCCTGTCTATTCATTTTTTGTACCTCATCATAGGCTGCATCTATTAATGTATTTGGATAACCTCTGTTTATGAATGATTGTTTTAGATCTGTGGCTTGGTCCTTAAAGGTTATATCACTAGTGCAATTGCGTTTGAGGCGCATAAATTGGCTTTTTGGGATATTTCTTTTCCACGGTGGGTGGTGAGCACTGGTATAATGAAGGTATGAATTAGTATTAACCGGTTTAATATAATTTTGAGAAATGATATGATCAACGTTGGATTGAAGAGTCAGATCCAGAAAATTAATAGAGTGAGTGTCAAAGGTGTGGGTAAAAGTGAGGTTATATTGATTATTATTAATGTGATTAACAAATTGAGTCGCAGAGTGGAGGTCCCCATCCCAAATAATAAAGAGATCATCAATGTAACGGCCATAGAAGACCAGGCTGTCCCCCCAGCCGCCGCCCCACACATGGGTGTCTTCGACCTCCCCCATGTATAGGTTGGCGTAGCTGGGTGCAAACCTGGTCCCCATGGCCGTCCCATTCACCTGAAGAAAAAACTGATCAGAAAATAAAAAGTAATTGTGAGTGAGTATGAATTTTATTGAATCAATTATAAAAGACCTATGTTTGCAGCCGAGGTCAACATCTGCACATGAGAGTCTTCTTTCTATTACCTGACAACCTAGGTCGTGCGGAATGTTGGTATACAGGGCACTGACATCTAGGGTCATGAATGCATAGGTGGGTTTCCAAACAATATTTTGGATTTTTGTGAGAAGGTCAGTGGTATCTCTGATGTGTGACCTCAGCTGCAAAACATATGGTTGTAAAAAGTGATCAACATAAAAAGAAAGATTAGAAGTAAGAGAATTAATGCCAGAAATAATAGGACGTCCAGGTGGTGAGGTGAGTGACTTGTGTATTTTGGGAAGGAAGTAGAAAGTGGGGATAGTGGGAAATTTGGAAAACAAAAAGTTGTGTTCTTCTCTGGAAATGACATCTTCCTGCAATGCTGTGGTTAAAAGAGATTTGAGGTCAGTTTGGAAGGTGGTAGTGGGGTCATGGGTAATGATGTTATAGAATTTATTGTCTTTGAGCTGTCTGTCAGCTTCTTTAATATAGTCTATTTTATTCATAACCACCACTCCACCCCCCTTGTCTGCCTCCTTGATTATTAATTCTTTGTTTTGTGAAAGATTTTTAAGCGCTATTTTTTCCTGCTTATTTAAATTTGAGGTAGATGAGTATTTGTTAGGATTGGAGCACAGCTCCTTAAAATCATCCAGGGTGATCTTATAAAAGGATTCTATACTGCTGCTTTTAGCGGATATAGGAAAGAATTCTGACTTATTTTTAAAGAGGTTTTGGGGTGTTTGTAAATCAAAAATTTTTTTGTATGATTGGGTGTTTTCAGTATTATTAGTTTCCCAGAGATCTCCGCTAAAAGCAGCAGTATAGAATCCTTTTATAAGATCACCCTGGATGATTTTAAGGAGCTGTGCTCCAATCCTAACAAATACTCATCTACCTCAAATTTAAATAAGCAGGAAAAAATAGCGCTTAAAAATCTTTCACAAAACAAAGAATTAATAATCAAGGAGGCAGACAAGGGGGGTGGAGTGGTGGTCATGAATAAAATAGACTATATTAAAGAAGCTGACAGACAGCTCAAAGACAATAAATTCTATAACATCATTACCCATGACCCCACTACCACCTTCCAAACTGACCTCAAATCTCTTTTAACCACAGCATTGCAGGAAGATGTCATTTCCAGAGAAGAACACAACTTTTTGTTTTCCAAATTTCCCACTATCCCCACTTTCTACTTCCTTCCCAAAATACACAAGTCACTCACCTCACCACCTGGACGTCCTATTATTTCTGGCATTAATTCTCTTACTTCTAATCTTTCTTTTTATGTTGATCACTTTTTACAACCATATGTTTTGCAGCTGAGGTCACACATCAGAGATACCACTGACCTTCTCACAAAAATCCAAAATATTGTTTGGAAACCCACCTATGCATTCATGACCCTAGATGTCAGTGCCCTGTATACCAACATTCCGCACGACCTAGGTTGTCAGGTAATAGAAAGAAGACTCTCATGTGCAGATGTTGACCTCGGCTGCAAACATAGGTCTTTTATAATTGATTCAATAAAATTCATACTCACTCACAATTACTTTTTATTTTCTGATCAGTTTTTTCTTCAGGTGAATGGGACGGCCATGGGGACCAGGTTTGCACCCAGCTACGCCAACCTATACATGGGGGAGGTCGAAGACACCCATGTGTGGGGCGGCGGCTGGGGGGACAGCCTGGTCTTCTATGGCCGTTACATTGATGATCTCTTTATTATTTGGGATGGGGACCTCCACTCTGCGACTCAATTTGTTAATCACATTAATAATAATCAATATAACCTCACTTTTACCCACACCTTTGACACTCACTCTATTAATTTTCTGGATCTGACTCTTCAATCCAACGTTGATCATATCATTTCTCAAAATTATATTAAACCGGTTAATACTAATTCATACCTTCATTATACCAGTGCTCACCACCCACCGTGGAAAAGAAATATCCCAAAAAGCCAATTTATGCGCCTCAAACGCAATTGCACTAGTGATATAACCTTTAAGGACCAAGCCACAGATCTAAAACAATCATTCATAAACAGAGGTTATCCAAATACATTAATAGATGCAGCCTATGATGAGGTACAAAAAATGAATAGACAGGACCTACTCATTAAAAAAGATCCTAAAAACAAATATTCAAACCAAAATGAAGATATCAATTTTGTCTGCAAATACAATAATCAAGCTCCCACAATAAAGAAAATTCTGAGCCAAAATTATCGGATACTTAAACAGGACAAAATCCTCAGTAAAATCCTCCCTGAATGCCCCAGGGTTGTATATCGGAAAAATAGGTCTCTTAAAACACTACTTGCTCCAAGTCACCTTAATAGTTCCCACAAAACAGTTATAGAAACCAGTGGCACAAGTTGGTTGACACAAAAACCGAAAGGTTTTTTTAAATGCGGCAAAAACCGCTGCACAATGTGCCAACATATACCTAGAAGAATAAATACGGTCAAACTACCTGCCACAGATGAAATATACAACATAAAATCATTTATTAATTGTAATTCTAACTACATAATTTACTTATTAAAATGTGGTTGCCATCTTCCATATATTGGACGCACTATCAGACCTCTCCATGTCCGTTTCATGGAACATAGAAGGAACATAATAAATCAAAACAATTTACACAGCGTGTCCAGACACTTTTCAAAAAACCATAATCATGATCCATCATCTCTGACAATAATAGGTCTTGAACTCATAGAACATACACAAAGAGGAGGAGACAGATTTAACAAGCTATGCAAACGCGAAGTATATTGGATGTTGAAATTCAATTCAATTTATCCAGACGGCTTAAATGAAAGTGTAGAATTGAACTCAATAATACAATAATATCTAACTGTCTCAATCCTAATTAAAAGTGTTATCATTATTCTTTGTACCCTTATACCTTCCCCTTTTTAATTCCATTTCCCATCTCAGCATTTCCCTTCCCCTTCCTCTCCCTGTTCCCTCCCACCGCATTCCTTTACTGTAATTACCAAATATTGACGAATTTAATATATTTGGGTCTCTCTAATAATATATATAGGTCAATGTGGTATAAATTACAGTGGTCCACGCACTACCCCTGGTCCCCTTACACTATTTGATCGGACGGGGTATGTGGCAGATTACCACTGTTATGTCCACAATCTCCGCCAAAATCATTTAAGTCTCTTCACTTAATGTCACTTATTATAGTGTATTTTATGACATATCATCCTAATTGAATTACAAATACCTGTTTAGGAATAGATCATGATGGCTGGGTTGTTAATATAAACATAAATATATATCGGAACAGATTATTTCCATAGCAACCAGTAAACTTTTCTAGAATCACTATCCTATTGGTTCCCTGTATCATGTGATCGCTCTCTGACTGGATACCCCTACACGTGACCAACACGTAACAGGGCTAATTTACTGCATCTCCCCGAGACCCACGTGACCGGACGGATTGGGGAAGATGATTGGACAACAGCGGGGGAACACTCCCCAACCTACGATCATGACGCAAGCAACAAGAGCCCGTCCATATGACCGGCTACATCACCGATCACGTGACCAACACTGATTGGTCCAAAATGAACACGTGATCGGAACTCACGTAAACAAACTCTCTCTCTGTTACTACTATAGCCTTGACAGCTATTTACAAACGCTGAATATGAGTATTAGACAAGATAAAAGACCAACATATGAAATCTGTATTAATACGGTAGTTTTAATGTATAATCGGTATTATATACCTCCTCTATATCTATGCTACTTCCGGATCACGTGATCCTTATAGGTCACGTGACACTAACAGAAACTTGTAACAAACGTCCTAAATAACTCTTTATGTAAAGATTATTAAAAGCTCAATTACTCTGACAATAAACTAGTATAATCTGCCTTCTGGTTAAAGGTTGATCTTTATGTTTTTATGAACGGTATCTTAATTTCTATGTACATTGTACAGCTGCACCTAATATGGTAATTACCACCAGGGTATTTATACAGCACAACAAGGTGACACATACATACCTGCTCCTGAAGAAGCTGGGTGCTTGACCCAGGGAAACGCGTTGAGCCTATACCACTGGACACTTATTCCAATTGCATCATCAACCGGGCTTATTCCACACCACAGTTGACAAACGCATCGTGCTTCTGCACCACCCCATCCGGACTCATCATCCGAGGCAGCGACTGGATTTTCCAACTCATCCTCCAGGTTTACCATCTTTTCCCACCAGAGGAACCTAATTTCTCCAACTGGACTCTGTGTTTTGGGACTGCTACTGGCCACCTGGCTATCTGCTGCTTTATGGGACTACCATCTGCGACGTCTATGTGGTAATATACAATTCTAAATGCCCGTATGAATTATTATGATGCATATCCAATGTCCAGGAATATGATTTTATTGTAACCCCCTGTTTTATATATCAAATTACCTATAAATTGGTACAGCTATTTTAGCACTTTTTATTGATAATAAAATTGTAAAAGATACCGTTCTGTACACCATTATTTTTTATTCTATACAGCCAGCGCTGGTACATTTTCTTTTTCCTTGTACTTATTCTGAGACCTGACAAATCTCAGTACCAGCTGCAGTTAGTAGCGCACTGATCACCACCCCCCTTGTTTCTCTTCCATTTGTCATATACGATCAGTGCAGCAACTATGAGCTGTTTTACAAATTTTTCAGACCGCCAAACCAGAAGGCAGACATATATGTCACAATTTTCTGATGTTAATATATTAAATTCTGCACCTGACAAATCGGAGTGGCAAAAAGATTTTTATAAACTGGAGGACCTCCTTAAAGCGGAGACTCGAAATTGGTTAGATAGTAACAATTTACAACAATATATTGACAAGCAGATGATCCCAAGAGGATTGAGGTTATTTAAACCCTCCATCTTTCAGGGCGATACAACATACCAAAAAGAATGGGATCACCTGCTTGACACATGTTCATTGTCACTCATGAAAATAATTGTCAGATACAGAATGGATAAAGTTTATGCCATAGAGAAAGAGATAGAATCTTTAAAAAAATCGATGGACACTCATAAAAACGAGGAAGGTTTTAATGAAAAAGACAGAATAATCAATGAGAGAGTTATTAAATATGAAAAAGAAACTTTGATGACTAAACAAAAAAAGTTTCAGAGAGACACATACGACTATGCAAATGATCAAGTTAGATCTTTTAGGACCAAAAATCAGTCACATTCCAACAACAGATCATATTCCAGAAATAGGAAAAATATTCAAACTAACACCCAACAGTATCAAAGAAGAGGCCGTATCCCGTCATATAACAGGGAACAATACAAACAGAAAAATACCAATATTAATGACAATTATAGGATCCCACTAACCAATAGGTATCAACCATTGGATCCCTCATCTAATGAAACAAATACATTGGATGAGAGACGAGACAATCCACACAAAGATAAAACTCTAAAAAATAGAAGTGAAGAATCACAACATTTTTTAGGAGCACGACCCAAACACACCCGCTGGAACACACCAGCATACCAACCAAAAGAGACCCCAAAAAGAAGAAGAGAGCCAAGCCCCGAGGAAGACGAGGGGGTAAATTCGTACAAAAGAAATTACAGATAATCTCAAACAAAAATAAATCCTTAATGAATGCAAAAAAATATGTATATAACCTATCCGATAAACAACTGGACAGCAATGAATTGTCAGTACTAGCCAGAGGTTTAAAATTCTCCCCTACTACAGGACCGAACATTTTTGATCTATTTGTTGATCTCAACAGATATATCCGCACATTGTGCCGTAAAAGATTTTTCGCCAAAAAACATTTGGAAAAAACAAATGAAACCTCCATACCTATAATCCTTGACTCTACTGACAACACATTGCTCACCATATTAGAAGATCTCTGGGAAACTAATAATACTGAAAACACCCAATCATACAAAAAAATTTTTGATTTACAAACACCCCAAAACCTCTTTAAAAATAAGTCAGAATTCTTTCCTATATCCGCTAAAAGCAGCAGTATAGAATCCTTTTATAAGATCACCCTGGATGATTTTAAGGAGCTGTGCTCCAATCCTAACAAATACTCATCTACCTCAAATTTAAATAAGCAGGAAAAAATAGCGCTTAAAAATCTTTCACAAAACAAAGAATTAATAATCAAGGAGGCAGACAAGGGGGGTGGAGTGGTGGTCATGAATAAAATAGACTATATTAAAGAAGCTGACAGACAGCTCAAAGACAATAAATTCTATAACATCATTACCCATGACCCCACTACCACCTTCCAAACTGACCTCAAATCTCTTTTAACCACAGCATTGCAGGAAGATGTCATTTCCAGAGAAGAACACAACTTTTTGTTTTCCAAATTTCCCACTATCCCCACTTTCTACTTCCTTCCCAAAATACACAAGTCACTCACCTCACCACCTGGACGTCCTATTATTTCTGGCATTAATTCTCTTACTTCTAATCTTTCTTTTTATGTTGATCACTTTTTACAACCATATGTTTTGCAGCTGAGGTCACACATCAGAGATACCACTGACCTTCTCACAAAAATCCAAAATATTGTTTGGAAACCCACCTATGCATTCATGACCCTAGATGTCAGTGCCCTGTATACCAACATTCCGCACGACCTAGGTTGTCAGGTAATAGAAAGAAGACTCTCATGTGCAGATGTTGACCTCGGCTGCAAACATAGGTCTTTTATAATTGATTCAATAAAATTCATACTCACTCACAATTACTTTTTATTTTCTGATCAGTTTTTTCTTCAGGTGAATGGGACGGCCATGGGGACCAGGTTTGCACCCAGCTACGCCAACCTATACATGGGGGAGGTCGAAGACACCCATGTGTGGGGCGGCGGCTGGGGGGACAGCCTGGTCTTCTATGGCCGTTACATTGATGATCTCTTTATTATTTGGGATGGGGACCTCCACTCTGCGACTCAATTTGTTAATCACATTAATAATAATCAATATAACCTCACTTTTACCCACACCTTTGACACTCACTCTATTAATTTTCTGGATCTGACTCTTCAATCCAACGTTGATCATATCATTTCTCAAAATTATATTAAACCGGTTAATACTAATTCATACCTTCATTATACCAGTGCTCACCACCCACCGTGGAAAAGAAATATCCCAAAAAGCCAATTTATGCGCCTCAAACGCAATTGCACTAGTGATATAACCTTTAAGGACCAAGCCACAGATCTAAAACAATCATTCATAAACAGAGGTTATCCAAATACATTAATAGATGCAGCCTATGATGAGGTACAAAAAATGAATAGACAGGACCTACTCATTAAAAAAGATCCTAAAAACAAATATTCAAACCAAAATGAAGATATCAATTTTGTCTGCAAATACAATAATCAAGCTCCCACAATAAAGAAAATTCTGAGCCAAAATTATCGGATACTTAAACAGGACAAAATCCTCAGTAAAATCCTCCCTGAATGCCCCAGGGTTGTATATCGGAAAAATAGGTCTCTTAAAACACTACTTGCTCCAAGTCACCTTAATAGTTCCCACAAAACAGTTATAGAAACCAGTGGCACAAGTTGGTTGACACAAAAACCAAAGGTTTTTTTAAATGCGGCAAAAACCGCTGCACAATGTGCCAACATATACCTAGAAGAATAAATACGGTCAAACTACCTGCCACAGATGAAATATACAACATAAAATCATTTATTAATTGTAATTCTAACTACATAATTTACTTATTAAAATGTGGTTGCCATCTTCCATATATTGGACGCACTATCAGACCTCTCCATGTCCGTTTCATGGAACATAGAAGGAACATAATAAATCAAAACAATTTACACAGCGTGTCCAGACACTTTTCAAAAAACCATAATCATGATCCATCATCTCTGACAATAATAGGTCTTGAACTCATAGAACATACACAAAGAGGAGGAGACAGATTTAACAAGCTATGCAAACGCGAAGTATATTGGATGTTGAAATTCAATTCAATTTATCCAGACGGCTTAAATGAAAGTGTAGAATTGAACTCAATAATACAATAATATCTAACTGTCTCAATCCTAATTAAAAGTGTTATCATTATTCTTTGTACCCTTATACCTTCCCCTTTTTAATTCCATTTCCCATCTCAGCATTTCCCTTCCCCTTCCTCTCCCTGTTCCCTCCCACCGCATTCCTTTACTGCAATTACCAAATATTGACGAATTTAATATATTTGGGTCTCTCTAATAATATATATAGGTCAATGTGGTATAAATTACAGTGGTCCACGCACTACCCCTGGTCCCCTTACACTATTTGATCGGACGGGGTATGTGGCAGATTACCACTGTTATGTCCACAATCTCCGCCAAAATCATTTAAGTCTCTTCACTTAATGTCACTTATTATAGTGTATTTTATGACATATCATCCTAATTGAATTACAAATACCTGTTTAGGAATAGATCATGATGGCTGGGTTGTTAATATAAACATAAATATATATCGGAACAGATTATTTCCATAGCAACCAGTAAACTTTTCTAGAATCACTATCCTATTGGTTCCCTGTATCATGTGATCGCTCTCTGACTGGATACCCCTACACGTGACCAACACGTAACAGGGCTAATTTACTGCATCTCCCCGAGACCCACGTGACCGGACGGATTGGGGAAGATGATTGGACAACAGCGGGGGAACACTCCCCAACCTACGATCATGACGCAAGCAACAAGAGCCCGTCCATATGACCGGCTACATCACCGATCACGTGACCAACACTGATTGGTCCAAAATGAACACGTGATCGGAACTCACGTAAACAAACTCTCTCTCTGTTACTACTATAGCCTTGACAGCTATTTACAAACGCTGAATATGAGTATTAGACAAGATAAAAGACCAACATATGAAATCTGTATTAATACGGTAGTTTTAATGTATAATCGGTATTATATACCTCCTCTATATCTATGCTACTTCCGGATCACGTGATCCTTATAGGTCACGTGACACTAACAGAAACTTGTAACAAACGTCCTAAATAACTCTTTATGTAAAGATTATTAAAAGCTCAATTACTCTGACAATAAACTAGTATAATCTGCCTTCTGGTTAAAGGTTGATCTTTATGTTTTTATGAACGGTATCTTAATTTCTATGTACATTGTACAGCTGCACCTAATATGGTAATTACCACCAGGGTATTTATACAGCACAACAAGGTGACACATACATACCTGCTCCTGAAGAAGCTGGGTGCTTGACCCAGGGAAACGCGTTGAGCCTATACCACTGGACACTTATTCCAATTGCATCATCAACCGGGCTTATTCCACACCACAGTTGACAAACGCATCGTGCTTCTGCACCACCCCATCCGGACTCATCATCCGAGGCAGCGACTGGATTTTCCAACTCATCCTCCAGGTTTACCATCTTTTCCCACCAGAGGAACCTAATTTCTCCAACTGGACTCTGTGTTTTGGGACTGCTACTGGCCACCTGGCTATCTGCTGCTTTATGGGACTACCATCTGCGACGTCTATGTGGTAATATACAATTCTAAATGCCCGTATGAATTATTATGATGCATATCCAATGTCCAGGAATATGATTTTATTGTAACCCCCTGTTTTATATATCAAATTACCTATAAATTGGTACAGCTATTTTAGCACTTTTTATTGATAATAAAATTGTAAAAGATACCGTTCTGTACACCATTATTTTTTATTCTATACAGCCAGCGCTGGTACATTTTCTTTTTCCTTGTACTTATTCTGAGACCTGACAAATCTCAGTACCAGCTGCAGTTAGTAGCGCACTGATCACCATCCCCCTTGTGCCCCTGTCATTGAATACCCCCCTAAGTGTTATAAGCGACCATTTTTTTGCTTCAGAAATTAGCACAAATCTAGGAATTTTGTGATATATATATATATATATATATATATATATATATATATATATATATTATAGCTCTGATGTTTCCGTCACTCAGGAGACTCCGTTCAACAAATCAGCAGCAACAAAAAGAGACAAACTCAAATAGAGTTCTAGCTGTTAGCACTCTATTTGAGTTTGTCTCTTTTTGTTGCTGCTGATTTGTTGAACGGAGTCTCCTGAGTGCTGCAAACATCAGAGCCATATATCTCTCCCATGGTTTGGGAGACAGAGGGCGCCGGTCAATGCTGAGCCATGCGTGTCTTAAACTCACAATCAGTCTTGCCTACGTAATACTTCCCACAAGGGCAAATTAAAACATAGACTACGAATTTTGTTGAACATGTGAGATGATGTCTAATAGGCCGGCTTGGACGCAAGTGGTGATGGTTTTAGCAGCACATAAATGGTGAGTGTTCTATGCTTTCTTTGTTTGCCCTGACGAAAATGAGATAAACTCATTGAAACGTTGGCTTAGATCCAGCAACTGTGTACCTTGTTTTATTACCTGAGTGCCGCCATGAATGATGACATATATATATATATATATATACTTTCCAAAATAGAGGCGTCACTCCGGGACTTGTGAAAGCAAATGTGATTTATTAGCTTCTAGGTGGTCAACAGCGTTTCGGGAGTTAACCCTTTGTCAGGACCAGAAGACAGTCAAACGTCTGTGTGTGTGTGTTATGTGCCTTCCAATCACCTCCCTGTATATTGCTGCAAAGTATCTAATATGCTACTAAAATGTCATATTTCTGAAAATAAGTATTGTGCATTCATACTACTTAAGCCTTATATACACTAGCCAATATGCTTTATGAGCAATGTTGGCAGTGTTTCACTCTGAACTCCCGGGTAAATGATATTGGGTGCACACACTGAATGAAATCGATAAACGATATTGTTAAGTGACATCAGCACACTCTCTGAATATGCGGGTCATGGCTATATAGCCAAAATCGATATGCATGTTCAGCAGACAGGGGCACATTAACAATTTGCTGGAGCGCATATCGTTAATGATATTGAGTGTACACAATAAATGGTTATTAACCCCTTCCCGACATTTGACGTACATTTACGTCATGGTCGGGAAGCACTTCCCGACACATGGCGTAAATGTACGTCATGGATTTAAACTGTCACCGCGTCTATAGACGCGGTGACAGTTTCAACATGTCTGCTGTCCCTGACAGCAGACATGTCCGTGCATGCCCCGGGGGGGCTGCGATGCCGCCCCCCCGTCGGCGATCGCTGTGATTGGCTGTTCAGTGTGAACAGCCATTCACAGCGTTTTCCTGTGTCACCGGCGAATAACGTTCGCCGGTGACACGGGATCAGAGGTGATTGGTGCTGTAAAGTACAGCACCAATCACCGCGGGGTGTAAGGGTGACACTGGTGTCACCCCACCTCACCCCGCCCGCCCCCAAAGGCCGTGATTGGTCCGTCGGACCGACGGACCAATCACAGCCAAGGAGGGAGATTTAAACTAACGGTGACTGCACTGCAGACGCCATTCCGGTCTGGAAAGCGTGCAGTGCGGTCACCGTACCCCCCTGCCGCCATACTGACCAGAAATACTTGCTGCAATACTTACCTGATCGCTGCTGATTGCTTCCTGGATCCTGTGCAATAATTGTGCCATACTGTGATATTGTGCTGCTGCACTGTATTAGTATTAGCTAGATAGATAGAGAGATAGATAGAGATAGATAGAGAGAGATAGATAGAGATAGATAGAGAGAGATAGAGAGAGATAGAGAGAGAGAGATAGAGAGAGATAGAGAGAGATAGAGAGAGATAGAGAGAGAGATAGTGTCAGAGAGTGCTATATTTTGTGCTGCTGCAGTGTGATATAGTTATAGATAGAGAGAGAGAGATAGAGAGAGAGAGATAGAGAGAGAGGCCTACTGACAGAGTGCTATATTTTGTGCTGCTGCAGTGTGATAGTTATAGAGAGATAGAGAGAGATAGAGAGAGAGAGATAGAGAGAGATAGTGACAGATTGTGCTATATATTTTTTTATATAACTGACTGCTGCCCCCTCCTTTTGTGCTGATCAGTATAAATTAACTGATCAGTAACTTTTTGGGGGCGCAGGTTTTTTTTTATATATAGATATACCTGTGAGTGCTGCTGCTGCAGTGTCATAGAGTGTTAGATAGTGTTAGATAGTGAGAGATAGAGAGATAGAGAGAGATAGTGATAGAGAGTGCTAAATTTTGTGTCTGCTGTCCCCGCCTTTTGTGCTGATCACTATATCTGAGGTGATCAGCAACTTTTTTGGGGGTACAGAGGTTTTTTTTTTTTTATATATACCTGTCAGTTGCACCAAAGGTTGTGCACCTGCTGCACCTCACTGGTAATCAGTGTCGCATCACTGATCACCTTTTTTTTTTGTGTGTGTGCTGTGGGGTATTTTTTTAATTTTTTTTTTTACACACACTGTGATTTTGTGGGTGTCCTGTGGCCGCTGTGCGCTGATCAGTGACGTACATCACTGATCATCTTTTTCGGCACAGGGTTGATCTATTTTTTTTTTTTTTTTGATCAAATTCCTGTTGCCTTTGAGCGCTGTTCAGTGACAGACGTTACTGACCAACATCTGTGCTCAATTTTTGGCGCAGGACCTTTTTTTTTTTTAACCCCTTCCTTTTTTTTTTTTTTAACCCCTTCATTTTTTTTTTTTTTTAACCCCTTCATTTTTTTTTTTTTTATTGGTATAAAGCATTTTTTTTTTTTCTGCACCACATACACACTACACACTACATACCCCCCGGATTGAAATAAAGTTTGTGCCCCCCCCTACACTATACACGTGTTGAAACATTTCACTACCGGTAACACAAAAATAAAAATGGCATCCCAAATGTCCTCCCAAATGTCCTCCCAAATGTCCTCCCAATCATCCAGGAGAATGTATTCAGTGGAGGAGGCATATGCCATGCTTGCTTCTGACTCTGACACAGGCAGTGATGCAAGCGGGGAATTTGAAGGATTTGCCTTAAGCTCCTCTTCCTCCTCTGCTGATGAGGGACCCCCTCAAAGACGCCCCCGTAGATCAGCTGAGATTCCCCCCCCAATAATTGATCTAGTATGGACCCCACCACCAGACAATTTTGAGCCCCAGGTTCCTGAGTTTTTGGGCATGCCAGGAATCCAATTTGATTCCACAGGTCTCAGAGAAATTGACTTTTTCAAATTATTTTTCTCTGATGATTTTATAAATTTAATGGTGGACCAAACTAATTTATATGCCCAGCAGTTTATTGCTCAAAACCCCACGTCATCATTTGCTAGGTGGACCCCTGTAGATGCAGTAGAGATGATGACGTTTTGGGGTCTGGTGTTTCATATGGGCATAGTAAAAAAGCCAGAAATTAGGCAATATTGGAGTACAGATGTTCTGTACAGTACTCCATTTTACCGTATGGCCATGCCCCGGACTCGATTTGAGACAATTCTTAAATTCATACATTACACCGATAATGCACAGTGCCCACCCAGAGATGATCCCACCTTTGACCGGCTATTCAAAGTCAGGCCGGTCATTGATCATTTCAGTGCCAAATTTGAAGAGGTGTACATCCCTGAAAAATTTATTTGTATCGACGAGTCCCTTATACATTTTAAAGGAAGGGTTAAATTCCGCCAGTACCTTCCCAGTAAGAGGGCAAGGTATGGCATAAAAATGTATAAGCTGTGTGAAAGCACCTCAGGGTACACCCACAGGTTTAGGGTTTATGAAGGGAAGGATTCAAGAATTCAACCGCCAGAATGCCCCCCCTCCCTCGTAGGTGTTAGTGGGAAAATTGTCTGGGATTTAGTGCACCCCTTCCTGGATAAAGGTTATCACCTCTATGTGGATAACTTTTACACTAGCATCCCCCTGTTTAAGGCCCTTGGTTCAAGAGGTACAGCAGCTTGCGGTACTGTGCGCAAGAACCAAAGAGGCCTCCCAAAAACGCACATTGCCCAAGTAATGAGAAGGGGTGAAAGCAGGGGAATATGCACCGAAAATATGTTGTTGGTCAAATATAAGGACAAGAGGGATGTCCTTATACTGACAACAATTCACGGAGACAGTACCACCTCCGTCCCTGTACGAGGTACCAGTACCCACACCTCAAAACCTAATTGTATCCTGGATTACAATAGGTACATGGGCGGAGTGGATCTTTCAGATCAGGTACTGAAGCCGTACAGTGCCCTGCGGAAAACAAAAATCTGGTACAAGAAGGTGGCCGTGTATATCATCCAGATGGCACTGTATAACGCTTACGTGCTATTCCGTTCTACCGGCCAGAGGGGGACATTTATGCACTTTCAAGAGGAAGTCATAAAGGGCCTAATATTTGGGAACCAGCAGGCAGAGGGCCCCAGTACTTCTAGTACTGGCCCCCGTATTGTACCAGGGCAGCATTTTCCTGATGAAATCCCCTCCACTGGAAAAAAGGGCAGGACACAAAAAAGGTGCAAAGTTTGCTATAAAAAGGGAATAAGAAAGCAAACTATTTTCCAGTGTGACACTTGCCCCGACAAACCCGGCCTATGTATAAAGGAGTGTTTTAAATTATACCACACATCTATGGAATATTAGGTTCATAATTTCACCGTGCTTCGGGGGTCTTGCTAATGCCACATAGCACCCACCATTCATTCCACCAGAATCTGAGCCGCAAAATCCAAAAATCACTCCTTCCCTTCTGAGTCCTGCCATGCACCCAACTGGTATTTTTTGGTCACATGTGAGGCATTGCCGTACTCGGGAGATATTGGGGCACAGATTTTGGGGTGCTTTGTCTCCTTCATACCTTCTGAAAATGAAAAATTTTGAGCCAGAACTGCATTTTTGTGTAAAAAATGTAATTTTTCTTTTTCACTGCCCACTTGTATCAAAATTGGTGAAACCCCTGGGGGTTTTAAATGTACACTATACCCCTAGATGAATTCCCTGAGGGGTGTAGTTTTCAAAATGGGGTGACTTGTGGGGGGGTTCCACTGTATTGGTGCTTGGGGGGTCTTGCTAATGCGACATAGCACCCACCAAAATTCCACCAGAATTTGTGCTGCAAACTCCAAATATCACTCCTTCCCTTCTGAGTCCTGCCACTTTTTGGTCACACATGAGGCATTGCCGTACTCGGGAGAAATTGGGGCACAGATTTTGGGGTGCTTTGTCTCCTTCATTCCTTGTGAAAATGAAATATTTTGAGCCAGAACTGCATTTTTGTGTAAAAAAATGTAATTTTTCATTTTCACTGCCCACTTGTATCAAAATTGGTGAAACCCCTGGGGGTTTGAAATGTACACTATACCCCTAGATGAATTCCCTGAGGGGTGTAGTTTGCAAAATGGGGTGACTTGTGGGGGGGTTCCACTGTATTGGTGCAACATAGCACCCACCATTCATTCCACCAGAATCTGTGCTGCAAAATCCAAAAATCACTCCTTCCCTTCTGAGTCCTGCCATGCACCCAACTGGTATTTTTTGGTCACATGTGAGACATTGCCGTACTCGGGAGAAATTGGGGCACAGATTTTGGGGTGCTTTTTCTCCTTCATACCTTCTGAAAATGAAAAATTTTGAGCCAGAACTGCATTTTTGTGTAAAAAATGTAATTTTTCTTTTTCACTGCCCACTTGTATCAAAATTGGTGAAACCCCTGGGGGTTTTAAATGTACACTATACCCCTAGATGAATTCCCTGAGGGGTGTAGTTTGCAAAATGGGGTCACTTGTGGGGGGGTTCTACTGTATTGGTGCTTGGGGGGTCTTGCTAATGCGACATAGCACCCACCAAAATTCCACCAGAATCTGAGCTGCAAAATCCAAAAATCACTCCTTCCCTTTTGAGTCCTGCCATGCACCCAACTGGTATTTTTTGGTCACATGTGAGGCATTGCCGTACTGGGGAGAAATTGGGGCACAGATTTTGGGGTGCTTTTTCTCCTTCATACCTTCTGAAAATGAAAAATTTTGAGCCAGAACTGCATTTTTGTGTAAAAAATGTAATTTTTCTTTTTCACTGCCCACTTGTATCAAAATTGGTGAAACCCCTGGGGGTTTTAAATGTACACTATACCCCTAGATGAATTCCCTGAGGGGTGTAGTTTGCAAAATGGGGTCACTTGTGGGGGGGTTCTACTGTATTGGTGCTTGGGGGGTCTTGCTAATGCGACATAGCACCCACCAAAATTCCACCAGAATCTGAGCTGCAAAATCCAAAAATCACTCCTTCCCTTTTGAGTCCTGCCATGCACCCAACTGGTATTTTTTGGTCACATGTGAGGCATTGCCGTACTCGGGAGAAATTGGGGCACAGATTTTGGGGTGCTTTTTCTCCTTCATATCTTCTGAAAATGAAAAATTTTGAGCCAGAACTGCATTTTTGTGTAAAAAATGTAATTTTTCATGTTCACTGCCCACTTGTATCAAAATTGGTGAAACCCCTGGGGGTTTGAAATGTACACTATACCCCTAGATGAATTCCCTGAGGGGTGTAGTTTGCAAAATGGGGTGACTTGTGGGGGGGTTCCACTGTATTGGTGCTTGGGGGGTCTTGCTAATGCGACATAGCACCCACCAAAATTCCACCAGAATCTGAGCCACAAAATCCAAAAATCACTCCTTCCGTTCTGAGTCCTGCCATGCACCCAACTGGTATTTTTTGGTCACATGTGAGGCATTGCCGTACTCGGAAGAAATTGGGGCACATATTTTGGGGTGCTTTTTCTCCTTCATACCTTCTGAAAATGAAAAATTGTGAGCCAGAACTGCATTTTTGTGTAAAAAAATGTAATTTTTCATTTTCACTGCCCACTTGTATCAAAATTGGTGAAACCCCTGGGGGTTTGAAATGTACACTATACCCCTAGATGAATTCCCTGAGGGGTGTACTTTGCAAAATGGGGTGACTTGTGGGGGGGTTCCACTGTATTGGTGCAACATAGCACCCACCATTCATTCCACCAGAATGTGTGCTGCAAAATCCAAAAATCACTCCTTCCGTTCTGAGTCCTGCCATGCACCCAACTGGTATTTTTTGGTCACATGTGAGGCATTGCCGTACTCGGGAGATATTGGGGCACAGATTTTGGGGTGCTTTTTCTCCTTCATACCTTCTGAAAATGAAAAATTTTGAGCCAGAACTGCATTTTTGTGTAAAAAAATGTAATTTTTCATTTTCACTGCCCACTTGTATCAAAATTGGTGAAACCCCTGGGGGTTTGAAATGTACACTATACCCCTAGATGAATTCCCTGAGGGGTGTAGTTTTCAAAATGGGGTGACTTGTGGGGGGGTTCCACTGTATTGGTGCTTGGGGGGTCTTGCTAATGCGACATAGCACCCACCAAAATTCCACCAGAATCTGAGCTGCAAAATCCAAAAATCACTCCTTCCCTTCTGAGTCCTGCCATGCACCCAACTGGTATTTTTTGGTCACATGTGAGGCATTGCCGTACTCGGGAGAAATTGGGGCACAGATTTTGGGGTGCTTTTTCTCCTTCATACCTTCTGAAAATGAAAAATTTTGAGCCAGAACTGCATTTTTGTGTAAAAAATGTAATTTTTCTTTTTCACTGCCCACTTGTATCAAAATTGGTGAAACCCCTGGGGGTTTTAAATGTACACTATACCCCTAGATGAATTCCCTGAGGGGTGTAGTTTTCAAAATGGGGTGACTTGTGGGGGGGTTCCACTGTATTGGTGCTTGGGGGGTCTTGCTAATGCGACATAGCACCCACCAAAATTCCACCAGAATCTGAGCTGCAAAATCCAAAAATCACTCCTTCCGTTCTGAGTCCTGCCATGCACCCAACTGGTATTTTTTGGTCACATGTGAGGCATTGCCGTACTCGGAAGAAATTGGGGCACATATTTTGGGGTGCTTTTTCTCCTTCATACCTTCTGAAAATGAAAAATTGTGAGCCAGAACTGCATTTTTGTGTAAAAAAATGTAATTTTTCATTTTCACTGCCCACTTGTATCAAAATTGGTGAAACCCCTGGGGGTTTGAAATGTACACTTTACCCCTAGATGAATTCCCTGAGGGGTGTACTTTGCAAAATGGGGTGACTTGTGGGGGGGTTTCACTGTATTGGTGCAACATAGCACCCACCATTCATTCCACCAGAATCTGTGCTGCAAAATCCAAAAATCACTCCTTCCCTTCTGAGTCCTGCCATGCACCCAACTGGTATTTTTTGGTCACATGTGAGGCATTGCCGTACTCGGGAGAAATTGGGGCACAGATTTTGGGGTGCTTTTTCTCCTTCATACCTTCTGAAAATGACAAATTTGGAGCCAGAACTGCATTTTTGTGTAAAAAAAATAATTTTTCATTTTCACTGCCCAGTTGTACCACAATTGGTGAAACCCCTGCGGGTTTGAAATGTACACTATACCCCTAGCTGAATTCCCTGAGGGGTGTAGTTTGCAAAATGGGGTCACTTGTGGGGGGGTTCCTAACTTTTAGCATGTTATGGTGCCTAGAAACCTACATGGTGCCTAAAAAATAATCTCATAAAAAGGAGGCTCCAAAATCAAGTAGGTGCTCCTTCTATTATGAAGCCTGTGGTTTGGTCACCGTGCACACTAGGGCCACATATAGGATATTTATGAAAACAAAAGAATTGGGGGAATCAATTTTTAGTCACATTTCTCTAGTAAAATGTACTGTGTTCCTTAGAAAAATGTATTAAAATTGCAAATCTGCAAAAAAAAAGAAATTTTGAAATTTCACCTACACTTTGTTTTAATTCCTGTGAAACACCTAAAGGGTTAACAAACTTCCAAAATGCTGTTTTGAATACTGTGAGGGGTGCAGTTTTTGAAATGGCATCATTTATGGGGGTGTCTCACATACAAGTCCCTCAAAGTCACATCAGAACTGAACTGGTCCCTAAAAAAATCAGTGTTTGAAATTTTCTTGAAAATTTGAGAATTTGCTATTCATATTGTAAGCCTCCTAGTGTCCCAAAAAATTAAAAGGAAGTTGAAATAATGATGTCAACATAAAGTAGACATATGGTCTATGTTAGTTATTCACTATTTTGAGTGGTAAGATTATTTGTCTCACAAGCAGAAAATTTAACATTTTGCAAATCGCTAAATTTTCCATTTTTTCACGATATTTTGGTATTTTTCACAAAAAAACACAGACTGTATCGACGAAAATTTACCACTAACTTGAAGTACAATGTGTCACGAAAAAACAATCTCAAAATCACTGGGATAAGTAAAAGCAAAAAAAAGTTATCCCCACTTAAGTGAGACATGTCAGAATTGAAAAAAAGGGCTCTGTCAGGAAGGCAAAAACAGGCTCTGTCAGGAAGGGGTTAAAAGATATTGCTCAGAAGGGCACATCTGAGCGTTATCGTTTACATTCTTATCTAGTTTGTATGGGGTTTTAGGTCAGTTTTCCACTGATAAAGTGTGTGCCTATTTTGTTTCTTCAGACATGTAATAAACAATATTAAAACTTTTTTTTAACTTCATTGTATAGCCTTACCTACAATGTTCATTGTATAGCCTTACCTACAATGTTATTGATTATTTAGGTACTGTTAAGGCTGTCAATGTGCATAACCATAAACAGTGGCATCTTTATTCTAATCATCTTGGCAAAGGGTAATCAAGCATTACAAGAAGATACACATACAGTCTGAAAAAACAAAAAGTGCTCTTGATTTAAAGAAGTGTCTGTCTAATAGTCATCCAAGTTTCTAGAAAATACTGTATCACTTCTCCCACACAAAGTCACGCTTAGGTGCATGGGAACCAAGTACAGTACTGCATGAAGTGACAGCTATGATGTGTTTCAACACACATTGATTTACTGTCCTGCTCTCTTATGGTAATGCTTCACACACAACACAACACAAGAACTGTAGCGTATAATAGACGTTTTTATCTATTGTTGTATTAAATGTATTTGCAACAAATATGCATAGGGCCGGAGCTAACAATGCTGGATACAATAATAACAAGCTGAGGTCACAAATGTCTGTCTGATTAATTTTAGAGATTAAAAATAAATAAAAAATGAAATGTCTTAAAATTACGAAAACAATCCAGGACCAAGAAATTGTTCAGTTTCCTTATGGAATCCATGGGCCTAATTCAGGTTGGCTTTCAAAGCAAAATATCTCTCTCTCTAATGGGCAAAACCATGTGCACTGCAGGTGGAGCAGATGTAACGTGCATAGAGAGTTACAATTGGGTGGTGTTCAAACTGAAATCTAAATTGCAGTGTAAGAAGTAAAGCAGACAGTATTTACTCTGCACAGAAACAAAATAACTCACCCAAATGTAACTCTCTCAGCCCATGTTACATCTGCCCCTGCTGCAGCGCACATGGTTTTGTCCATTAAAGAAGGTGTTTGCTTTTGCAAACCAATCATCATCAGTTTGACACAGCCATTTACTCGGTGTGGTACAGCTCACAAGTGAAGTAAATAGGTTGACCTTGAACTAGTCAAGGTGCACAAGGTTGCCACAAGCAAAAGGTTAAGGCACAAAAGGTTAAATTAGATTTTTTTCCACTTTTTTTGGTGTTAATGTGGATACCTGAACACTTGGACCTCAATTAGTGTACTGTGTGCTTTCACATTGATCGCTTTATTCGCTGTGCTTTGGACTCCCAATCCCAAGAGTCCACGAGGATGGCAAAGCACGAAAAGATGAAAAAATTAAACGAATCACAAAAAACACTCATGTTGACCTTTCCATATGTTGACCACAACCATGTCAACCTTTTGACCATGTTGACCATATTTATGTCAACCATATGGTGTCGACCAGGGCTGGATTAAGGACCTAATGGTCTGGATTAAGGGCTGGATTAAGGACCCAATGGTCTGGATCTGAAATGTTCAAGGGCCTATTATGAGAAGTGGAGGAGGTGAGGGCAATGCCATGTCATTCATACAGAAGATACTCTCTACTGCTCTGTGCAGACTATCTATAAAATATAATAATAATAATAATTATAGTTGCTTATTGGTGTCATATCCCTGTTCTAAGAATCTTTGAAAGGGCAAACCACTGTGGGAAGCTTTGTTTAAAAAACAAACAAAAATGGAACAACTTCAGTACCTCAAAAATACCTAGACATGTTTGTTCCTTTAATAATGTGCTTGATTTAATCATTTAATTTAAATTATTTAAAATAATCCCCTGTTTCTGCAATTAAACATTTCAGATTTCTTCTTTTGCAGACACAGAAAACGTTTTATAGAAATGATCAAATTATCATGTGCAACCTATGATCTAAAATGATATACCTTAATTACTAACGCAATGTGAATCAATAGCGACATTTTTACCACAATGTATATTTTCATTCTATTGCAATAACTTATCATTTTGAAATTGATGTTTTACTTTACTTGTGAATAGTGCTTCAGACACGAGGAAAAGATTTATTGATTAAACAGACTTCCTTTGGCACTGTTTGATGGAACAAGACTGAGACACTCTGTTTCAATGAGTCTGTATGTTAGATTCCTCAATTTCACACATGCTTACTTCTGAGTGAGTTTCAAATAAAGGGATTAAGGCAAGAGGAAGTGCAGAGGAAATGGGATGTTAGACACCTTGTTAAACGTGCTGTCAGAGTTTGTGGAGCGTTCATTCTAACTCTATTCCACTCTACATAGCGGCCAAGGCACTACTTTATAATTCAGGAAAGGACCTTTCCCATCTCAGAAACTGGCATATGCATGTTGAAAGCCTACAACATTTCCATGGTCTATATTCAGTGTTTTTTTTAATTATATATTTATTAAAATATTTGTACTCCCGCATTATGTCATCAACAGCCAAACAATATCTGCAACAAGGTTTAACAAAGAAATAAAAAAGAACACAATTTCATGTGAACTTATATTCTTCTAATTGGTTTTACTGATGGACTGAACATGACACAATATTAATTGCCAAACTTTTTCTTTAAATTCCAATTAATCAAAGTGAAAACCATACATTACATACTGTAGGTGCAAGTTCTGTAATTACATAGCCACTGGATCCTGGGCATCATTCAGAACACAATGATTAAGTCACTATTTTAAATAAGTGCTATAACTGGCATTATACGTAAAGCCTAAAGCCTTTTGCAATTTGGATTTTATTCAGCTCACTTCACAATTTGCCCTCTGCAAAGTGGCTGATGGCCTCTGTTCTGCAAAATTCAAAGGTCATTTTATAAGATTGCATCTTGCTTAACCTTTCAACTGCTTGCAGAGCTGTCTGATCAAACTATTAATTCTATAGGCTTGTGAAATAATCTGTCTGTATATTTATCATATCAATTAGATTGCACATTCTCAGTTTCAGTGACACATTTGTTCTGCATGTCTACCTACAGTATCTGTAGGAGAGATTCACTGAGTCCTCTACCTTTTTTTGTATACACTTATTGTAGAAGACATCCTTACATCATTATGGTTCAATTTAACCTACAGTATGCAAATGATACACTAGTTTAATTGTCTGTACTAAAAATGACTCACAATCACAATAAAGTGTTTGTTGTGTCGGCCCTCTACCTTTTTCTGCAAACTCTGAACTAATACTGTATTTAAATGCATGGTCCCATCCCACAATATCTCACTTATGGAAACATTTAGAAAAACTTCTACAAAGAGTTAATGTACCTCTTCCAGCCGGCTAAAGTGCACATGCATGAGATCTTGCAATCCTTGGGGGCTCTCACATGAGCCCAGAGGTCAGCAGATGCAGTAGCCACTACAGTGGCTGACAATGGGAATTGAAACCTGCAGCTATCGAAATCGATATCGGCAGGTATTGGACATTGGTAAACAGCAACATAGTGCTGTACACAGGATGTCACAAGCAAAATATACAAAGAAAGGGATAACAATAAATATATATTACCTTTAGAACCTATTTGAGGCACAGAAAATGAGCAGTGCACATATAGATTACAGCCTCAATAAAGTGTTTTCATGGCTGGCCTGAGAGAAGTTTTGCAGTATGGAAAACAGAGAGTTGTCATATAAATAGATTGTATTCATAGGAGAAAAATATTACCAGTGGAGTAACCAAGGGATCTGTACTTGAACCAGTGCTTTTAAATATCTGCAGATGATACAAAAGTATAAAATAGGGTAAAACAAATGATTGAGGAACTACGTAGACAAGAACATGGCAACTACAGTTGCTAAATATAGTACAAACAGCCCTATAATGGAAACCATTGAGGAGGAAAGGGATCTAGGAGTCACTACTTCAGTTGACTTAAAGGTAGGTAAGCAATGTAACAAAGCAATGAAAAAAGTAAGTCAGATGCTTGGTTGCATAGGGAGAGGAATCAATAGCAGAAAGAAAAACTAATGCCACCTCAACCATAGCCCTGCACAGTAATTCCAACAGAAAACCCCATCTAAGCAGCTTTCTTAGGTGGCACAGTGTAAGTGATGCCATGCTGTCACCACCGCTGAAGTGAAGAAGTGCTACTAAGAAGGCCAGGCACTGTGCATGCTGAAGTCAAAGTGAGAAGGGGCTTGAGGGACACAAAGAGGTGGGGTAACAAAGGTGCAGTAACAAAGGCAGAGGTATTGAAACCCACATTGGTCCTGTCTAGTCCAGCTTCTCATCGCTGTGAATAAATTAGTCATACTGCCAGTTGCCATTAGCATATTTGTTTCTACATTTTTTTTTTCCCCAGGTGACACCACTATTGTGGTTTATACACATAATCACATAATCAATATTTATTTATTGAGCTGCAAACATGAGAATGTTGCTGGTAAATATTGTGGCATAGAAATACAGTGATCTGAAGGATTTGCAGCAAAAGTTCGCACAGATAGCAGTGATAAAAGACAAATGCCGAAAAAATGTTCATGGTATTATTATCTTGCAGTGTCTTGCATACTCCCTACAGCACTACTGTCCATGTGGAAATCCAAAAATATACTGGTAGACTCCCAACAAAAAATAACCCTAGAATGTGTGTGTATTACAAAGTTGTTTATACTGTAGTAGGATTTGTTTATCTTTTATTAGCACAAAGTTTATTTGAAGATGCCCAGGGAGTTTGGTTATTTTATTTGAAATGTTGATAGATTGGAGTGTTTAGTTAGGGGGTTAGTAGCAGTTTTGTGGGAGTTAGTAGTAGGTTGCTATGGGCAACCAATCAGAATCTACTTCTTATTTTGCATATTCTAGAATATAATAGATAGAATCTGATTGGTTGCCCTTAGCAACATCCCTTCTTCAATATAACTCTTATCTTAGTAAACCTTGTATTCGGTACAGCAGAATTAGCAGCCATGAAGGAATACGCATTGTAGCTTATTTAGAACAACTGGCTAACACCATTAAATTATAATAGGAGGGAGTACTTAAGTACTGTTCCATGACTAGATACCCACAAATATGGTAGCATGCCCTATCGCCATTGTACTGTAACACCAAAAAATTTCAGATTGTTATTGGGCATTGAATAAGATGCATAGTGGTCAGCATAGCACTGTGGACATGAGCTTGATTCCTGCCCGGGGCTCTATCTGTCTAACTTTACTATGCTCTCCCTGTGTGTGCAGGTTTCATATATGTGTTTCCCACCACTGACCAAAAAACACACTGGAAAGTGACTGCAGTATGTGTATACCTATGAGTTAGGGAATTTAGGCTATAGAATTCAGTGGGACTGGGGACAGTGGTGTAACTATAGAGGGTGCAGGGGAAGCAGTTGCTATGGGGTCTGGCTGCTTGGATTAAACCCCTGCACCCTCTTGAGTTTTTTTGTAAATTTAAAAAAATACTGTTTACTGCAGGAAGTGTCCCCTTTTAGTTGTGCGGAACGTGCCAGTAGCTTCTGTCAGAGGCGGATTGGCCCATCGGGAAACCGTGCCGTTTCCCGGTGGGCCAGACCAGATGTCATTCTGGCTGGGCCGCTTACTTTGGTTAGAAGCGGCCGCAGCCCAGCCTGGTCACAAACGGCAGGCATTGCCCAAACAAATATGGCCGCCGCATATATGCATATATTAAATGCACATATGCGGCGGCCATATTTGTTTTGGGCTATGCTGCCGTCGGCGGGAGAAGATCATGGCGTTGCCGCGAAACAAACAGCCAGCTAGAGACCGGCAGCGCCATGAGGATGAGACGAGCAGGAGCAGTTCCACCTGTGGTTATTTCAAATAGCGCGCCTGCCCTGCTCTCGGTCCGCTAGCCAATCAGGAGCACTACTACACTACCTGCACTGCTGGCGTCGGTGTCTTGACCATGCCATCCTGCATGTCTGCTCTCAGGAGTGGGGGAGTGCCTTCAGCCCTGCTTATTGTCTCCCCCTCTCCAGCAGGCTGCATGTCAGTAAACCTGCAGGGCCTATACCCACCTATAGAAATAGGTCTATTGTCTGCTGCATGACATGTAAAGCTACTGGACGTGGGTTTGCATTATAAATACAACAGACTACCTCCTTGTTTATTGAAATTATTCTCCCTATACTACCTGCCTGTACTTGTGTATATAACGGAAGAAATAGCCGCAGGCGGAACTGCTCCAGCCTCATGCTCATGGTGCTGCCGGTCTCTAGCTCTAGCTGGCTGTTTGTTTTACGGCAGCACAATGATCTCCCGCCGACGGTCACCTCCAGTGTCCAGGTTACAAAGCAATCTCCTCTGCCCTGCTCCAGCTGCCAGCCTGTGCCTGCCTGCATTTGCCCTCCCCCTTGGCAACGAGCATTTGTCCTCCCCCTTGGCAACAAGCATTTGCCCTCCCACTTGGCAACGAGCATTTGCCCTCCACATTGGCAACAGGCCCTGGCACCGAGCATGAAGGCACTGGCACCAAGCATGAAGGCCCTGGCACCGAGCATGAAGGCCTTGGCACCGAGCATGAAGGCCCTGGCAATTAACATGTACAGTAGGTAAGCAGCACTTATATAGCATAATATGTAATAGCCATTACAGTGTGTGGGAATTATGGTGTTTGGTATAATGTGTAATGGGCATTAGAGTGTGTGGCACTGTCCATATTGTCCCTATATTTTATTTTATTGTCCAGTTATGGCCTAACGTGTAATGGGCTGGGCATGTAGTATACTATGTAATGGGTGTGAGGTATAATAGGCATTACAGTGTAAGTTATTGGCGCGCGCCTTTGACATGCACTGTCCCTCTTGTCCTTATTATTATTTTTTTTATTGTTGCGCCTGGCATAACGTGTAATGGGAATTATGGCATGTGGTATAATATGGGTGTGTGACGTGTAATGTTTGGGCACGCCTTCAGCGTGCACTGTCCAGATTATCCCTCGTTGTGACCTTGATCAACTGCCCTTCAAGCCCATATGTAAATATGTTTCTGATAGTTCAAGACAGTTTAGGACATGAACAGGGTATAAAAAAAATTCTGCTTCAGCAGATGATACTAAAATATATATTAGGGCGGTGTAAAACCAAGGCATTAGATGCTATTGATGGAAGTATGGAGATGGTTCAGGTAAAAGAAGGAAGGGCACATAAGGGAAGAGGCTATTCATGTTATGTAATATTTAAATTATAATGATTTTTTATTATATTTCAAATATGTAACATTGAGATTGTATGCAAAACTTATTTTCCGATAATTAGACTATTGAAATGTTGGTAACGATTGTGTTTGCAATATCAGCATATAGTAGAGAAAAATCTGTAATGTGTTGCAGCACCCACAGGCTTATGATTTTCAGCCACCTGTACTGGGAAGAAGGATTTCACTTTTGTCATTTCATGCCTCCATGCTCAGGTGGACAGATATACTGATTTTTTTTTTCTGTCACCATTTTCTTACACGTCTTTATATTTGCTATCCAAGAAAAAAGGCATGCTCATAGATAGAAAAGTGGGCAACATTTAAATAGCTATAAAAATGTATACACATTTTAATGAAATGGATGTATTTTTTTAATTCTTTTTTTTATTGTAACTTTATCTTTTTTCTTTGCTATGTAAGGTATTTGGACATATATAATGGACACATACTTTATGAAGATATTCTGCAAAATATGGCTAATTAAGTGACCTTGATACCTGTGCAATTCAATACAAAATGTTTAGCCATAGATGTTGCACATTAACTTTGCAATGTGCGATCTATGAAAATTAAATGATGAGCAGTAAATCCTCCTAGTCTACCAAGAAAGTGGCACATAATAAGATAGCAGGACAATGTAGAAGTTTGTCAGGACAAGTATTGGAAGCATTAAATTGTTTCAAATGGTTGATTTAGGGAATTTTTCTTAAAATAAGGAAAGTTGATATCCATCAAGTGCATTTTAGTAAACAAAAATGTATTTTAAGGCACAAAAACATGTCTAATTACATGAACGAACTCACCCAAGAAATGCAAGATTCAATTAAAGACCCCATTGGAAGTGCTTGCGTTAAGGGTTTGTAAATTGAAATGGACCCCAAGAAAGTAACAACTTCCTTAGAAGAATTATAAAAGTCTCGTAGCGGGCATAAGGAAAGCTTTTAAAATGAGCAAAATTGCTAATTTGTGATTTAAAAAAAAAAGTTAAACCAAATATGAGGTTGGGAGTACGGGGGAGGCCTCCGGTGCAGGGCGCAACTGTGGCCCACAGTGATGACGAGGCTGTGGCCCCCGGCGAGGACACAGCTGCGGCCTCCAGTGCAGGTTGAGCACTTGGCAGCAGCAGGAATTAGGATGCTGTGCCCCCCATCGGCCCAGAGGATTACTTTACATGTATTCTGCGTCCGCTCGCCACGCTTCGGGCTCGGTGGCACGCTGCGCTCGCCACACTATATGAAATCAACTCCATGCGTAGTTGGATAGTGGGGGTATGAAATCACCCATGGGTGACTATACAATTAAAAATTGGGTCTTTACAATGAAAAATTGCATCGCATGAATTGTATGCTACTATATTGCATGCGATGGGATGCAATGAAAAAATCGGGTGCCCAGATATTACACCGCAGTTTTTATAAATGCATAGTATAGTAATACATCATTTACAAATAAAAGTCAAGCAACACTAATATAATGTAGGGATGTGCACCGGCCACTTTTCGGGTTTTGGGTTCTGATTACCTTGAGGTTTTGGGTTCTAATGGGTTTTGCCAAAACACCTCCTAAATGTTTTGTGCTTGGATTTTTTGGGTTTTGGGTTCTGATTTTTTTGTTAAAAATACATAAAAACTGCTAAAATCACAGATTTTTTTTTTCTTTTGCTCCTATGCTATATTAACCTCAATAACATTAATTTCCACTCATTTCCAGTCAATTCTGAAAACCTCACAATATTGTTTTTAGGGCAAAAGGTTGCACCGAGGTAGCTGGATAACTATGCTAAGTCACACAAGTGTACGGCACAAACACGTGGCTCATGTAAGAGTGGCACTGCAGCGGTAGATACGGCAGTACTAGGCACCAGACAGGTAGATACGGCAGTATTAGGCAGTGGGCCCCAGACCAGACAGGTAGATACGGCAGTACTTGGCACCAGACAGGTAGATAAGACAGTACTAGGCACAAGACAGGTAGATACAGATGGAGTCGGGCTCCCTCTTGCTGGCGAATGGCCAGACTGTCTCCGCTGGCAATCCGCCAGCAGCCCGGTGCTCCATCTGACTGAGATACGCCTGCGTCTCACGTGCACGCGCGTCTCAGTTTCCGGGAGGCGGGGCGACGTGAACCCTGTCCGTCTCTGCTTCAGGGAGACGGACAGGGTTAGGGGGGGTGTGGGGAGGAGGTGGGGACCCCGGGTGGCAGCCGACAAGCCAGCGGGGACCCGGTGGAAGCACCGCCGGAATGGGATGCGCGCGCATCTCGTGCGCGCGCGTCCCCTTTCGCAGATACAGATGGCGGCTGGCGGGGGATGGCGGCTGGCGATCCCCTGCAAAGACAAGTCCGGCTCCATCTGTACGTCAGCAATACTAGTATGTGCACCAGCATAGTTTATAATAATTCATTTTATAATTAGGTACTGCTTGGCAGTGGCAATCAGTGGCACACGTCAGTGCACCAGCAGCATGGAATTATTTTTTACAGTCACATGAAGCACTGGTATTCTTTTTAATTAAATTATATATAGCAGCCTAGTATGTACTAGGTATGTACACTTAGGCAGTAGTACTGCCAGTGGCAACAGTGGACTTAGTAACTAAATAATACTGGCAGATTCAGTGCAGGCAGCACCATTGGACTATATATATAATATAATTAATTATTATTATAATATATAATATATTACAGCACAGCACCAGAGGTAGGCCCCAGCACAGAGGAGACAGTAGTACTACAAGTACACAGTTAGACTGTGCTCCTTGCTAGGGAGATCCCACCCTAAGCAGAGAGGAGAACAGAGTACACAGCAGCACTGAGGGAGACAGCCCCTCAGTAACTAAATAATACTGGCAGATTCAGTGCAGGCAGCACCAGTGGACTATATATATAATATAATTAATTATTATTATAATATATAATATATTACAGCACAGCACCAGAGGTAGGCCCCAGCACAGAGGAGACAGTAGTACTACAAGTACACAGTTAGACTGTGCTCCTTGCTAGGGAGATCCCACCCTAAGCAGAGAGGAGAACAGAGTACACAGCAGCACTGAGGGAGACAGCCCCTCAGTAACTAAATAATACTGGCAGATTCAGTGCAGGCAGCACCAGTGGACTATATATATAATATAATTAATTATTAATATAATATATAAAATAATTACAGCACAGCACACCAGAGGTAGACCGCACAGAGGAGATAGTAGTACTACAAGTACACAGTTAGACTACACAGCCGCACTGAGAGACAGCTCCGGCGAATAAAAAATATTGCGTTCAAGGTCAAGCTCAAGCTCAAGCCCCAGCAGCAGCACCAACACACCCTCTCCCAACCCACTACTAGACTGGAGTGAAGATGGCGGGCGCAGCAGCCGCTATTTAAAGCCTCGCGAAATCCGGCGCCGGGCGATGACGTTCTGCCCACGCGGACGGACCCGAGTCACTGCTCGGAACGGGGCTCAGAATGATAACGTCCGTGGGGGCTCGGATCTCTGGAATCCGAGTCTGCACATCTCTAATATAATGACAAACATAAGTAGTACTGTTTCTGAGAAAGCCCTGGTTAGTAAGCACACAAAGATATATGAGATATAACATATCCACGATATATATGGGAGATGCAAACACTAATTAGGGTCAATTTTTTATAAATATATCTAGATAATGTTCATGCTGCATAATAACAATTAAGTAGATTTAGGAAAACATTTAAAGTATTACATTATTAATAGCGAATCCTAACTACAACATGCCATTGTTTGATTCAATATGAACTACATTACTTAATTAAAAATAAAACATTTTAAAATACTCTTCTAAAATAATCTTTATCTACAGTACAGTATGTTAAATGTAAGGGTATAGTTTATCCCAGTTTTCAAATTTTTAATTACATGTGAATGTACTATTACACAAAAAAATGCAATTTAAAGCATCCGTCCTCAATACAAATGTGAGCATGGATATCAGTGATGGGGCAGTGTTTCTCATGCCAGCAAACCTTTATCTGTCTGGGAAACCTCTGTCCAAACAGGTATGAGATCAACATTTTGACATGTAGTTTCACTGGGCACTGACCCACAGCGAGGAAGCACTGAGGCATTTCCTCTCCAACACAGTGCTCGCAAAGTCATAAATTAAACTGATATATGGCTGTATAGACCCACAGTCACCATTATAAGTTAATGTTTTGACTTTTTTCCTTTTTAACTTCATTTACAGTATTAGATATTACATAGGACTTGTACTTATCACTCATTTACACTGTAGAATATATCTACATATTATTTCAAGTATTTCATATTAACTGCTCTGTTGTTCTAATGCTTTCCCTTTTTCTTTTTTCTTTCTTTATATTATTATTATTATTATTAACAGTTTCTTATACAGCGCATACAGATTCTGCAGCGCTTTACAGAGTATAGTTGCTCATTCACATCAGTCCTTGCCCCAGTGGAGCTTTCAATCTATATTCCCTACCACATGTACAGACACACAGACATTCTAGGGTTAATTTTTGTTGGGAGCCAATTAGCCTACCAGTATATTTTTGGATTGTGGGAGGAAACCGGAGTACCCGGAGTAAACCCACGCAAACACGGGGAGAATATATATATATGAGAATGTTTTAATCTTTTCTAAATATTTTCTTTGTACATACCTCTATATACTATGGGGTTTATAGATGGATTTACTAAATTACACTTTTACCTGGTTGTTATAGGTTGGTAGCCCTTCAGTAAAATCTGGCATATGCCTAGCAGTGACAGTGACTTTCCAATGGCAGCACGCCCTGACAATCATAGCCAAACAGGCATTCTGAGCAAAGGCATTTTAAGAGAGGAGGAGGCCCGTGTGTAGCCTCCTCCATTCAGGCCCCTTCCTCTCTACCAGGAGCAGTGCCATGCTGCAGGAGTCTGCGCAGACACTAATATGCATGCGTAGATCTTTTGAAAATGTGCTGGGGGTATTTAGGGGCCTGTATTCACCACGCACACTGCATCCATTATAAATGTGCCACTGATTCTGAGGGGGATGTATCTTCTCCAACTTGGACTGCTAGTACACACTGTAATAGCAGAGAGCATGTACTATGAGGCCCATTCCGATGAAGTCCCTAGACATATCTTATTTGCTAATTTGTCCACCACCTCTGAAACCAGACTCCGCCTCCAGCTGTAGCTGGTTTAAAGCTGTCCCTCCCAGGATGTCACCAGGAGGGCAGGGAGGAGATCAGTCAGACACAATGCAGTTCTCTCAGCAAGACAGATAAGGAATTGCAGGAAAACAGAATTAATAGTAATACTATTATTATTATTATTATTATTATTATTATTATGTTATTTATGTATCTGGTGCCAAAAGTGTTCCAAGGTACAAACATAAATGAGATAAAAAGGTAAAACAAAGACTTTACAGTGCAATATAATGTAAGTAAGTAAGTAAGTATAATTTATATAGTGTACTTTCTCCAACAGGACTCAAGGCGCTTGAGTAGGACATTGTAGGACATTTTATATAAACATTGCTCCATCAGGGGACATGGCACTGAAATAATCTACATATTGGCAAAAACTGACGGCTACAGTAGGTGTCGTTGTAGGGAGTAAGTAGTAGAAAATAGTCTAAGAGGGAGAAACACATTAGGGGAGAGGGCCCTATCTGGATTTACAAATGCAATGTATTAGGTCATGGTATAACACTATGTCAATGGCCAGATGAAAATATTTGGAGCAGTGGATGGCAATACAGTACCTGTATCAGCTTCTCTGGACTTGTGCTGGCATACAGTAATAGTGTTTGCAGACAGTGGAGGATCTACTGTAGTTGAATAGTATGTGTCTTAATGTGCCCCCACTTATCTCTAAGTGGGGTCACATTGAGACATTTTATGCAACTACATATGAATAGCTGCTATTTGGATGCACCTGAGTCAAGTTTCTTTTTTTATATATAGAAATCAACTACATTAATGATTCATGCATTTGTTTCCTAGCTTTATAATAAGACTGAAGCCGGTATTCAATGTCAGCCGCTATTTCCGGCAGGGATATTAGTAGCCACTTCCTATTAAATGCTGCCGTTTCTGACAGCATTGAAGGTGTATTTAGAAAAAACAGATCCAACTTTAAAACAAGTCAAATCTGTTTTATCAAAAACAGCTGTGGATTGTCGAATTCACAGCCATTTCTCGACAATCCTGTTTTCACAGACAAACCCACTTTTTGCCACTCGACAGGTGGAACATTAAATTCTGCCTTACAATGTGCAGGTGAGCTGACCAAAACCAGCCTGGGATTCCGACTGTTCGAACATTCCAACAGTCAGAATCCAACATTGAAAATACCCTAAGGGGGGGTTCAATGTGTGATGATATTTTCAACAGTCAGGAATATCGTTACACTATTTAATGTGAACTTAAATGTGAACTTTTCTGACCGCATTGAAGGAATGCAGTATCTACTTTTAAAATAGTAGAATCTGTATTGCTGAAAATGGATGCTGGTTTGTCGAATCTGCAGACATTTTTTAACACTCTGTGTCCGTTTTTGTCAAGCCACGTTTTTGTCAAGTCCGACTGTTGGAACACTTCCGAGAGTGAAAACATTGAATTAGGACTGTGGAATGATGTTGGAAGTGGACGATTTTCCAACTGGCGGTATCATGATTGAATACCCCCCTTAAACTATGGACCATGAACTATGATTAATTGTAAATGACTCATTGCCATGTCAGCAGTTTTGTGTGATTTCAATACATTAGTAATAGAAACTGGCAGAGTGCTTTTCCCAAGATAACAACAAATTCGACAAAATGTATATTTGTGGCAATTTTACGATACACGGTTCACGATACATGCAGTTTTCACTGATGATGGATTTTTCATACAGGTGAAAAATCTGCACTTGGATTGAATAGAGGGAATCTAATTAGGCCAAAAAACTGGTGAAAAACTGATGATTTTTCGCTCTTCGGAAATTTGGCCGGGATTGAATACGGGCCTAAGGGGTCAATTTACTAAATGTTCTGTCTATTATTTCCTGGATGCAATAGAGGAATGATAGACATACTGTAATCTGAGTGTTTGCTATTGGCAACATCATCTCTTCATTTTTCAAAGCTTTACAAAATGTAAACCTAAATCTTACCACCAAAATTTTAGTGAGCACTGTCTTAGCTCAGGGAAAACAAGTGCAATATTGATTGGAATATTAGATAAAATAAAAAAACAATGTTGTAGAAAATACACACATATATATACAGTAAAAATATAAAAAATATAGTGGTGCATAATGATGTGACCGATATGGGACTCAACAGGCCAAGTCATTTCCTCACTCGCAAACCCAGCAATTACAGGTGCACAGGTTGCACGACATGCAGCACTATAGAAATTGGGGACACGTTCCATCACCCACATACAGGGAAACAGTATAAAATCAGATTTCCCTTATCATGCACCAGCCGCTTTGTGGTTTATCAAATAAAATGTCCTTGTGGCTTACTGTACATTGGTAAGACCACCCGTCAGATCAAGGAAAGAATAGCTCTTCATCGGTCCCACATTCGGGCAGCGATTGAAGGCAGGGCTGCAGATCAACCTGTAGCGAGACATTATAAAGACTTTCAACATAGCTTATCCAATATTAGATTCAAAATGATCGATTGGGTGCCTCCAGATAGAAGAGGTGGTGATAGAGGTCGCACTTTGTTGCAGAGGGAAGCCCTGTGGATTCACACTCTGCAAACAGTGCACCCTAAGGGACTCAATGAGATGCTCTCATACACTGCATTTTTGTGTTGACCTTTTCTCACTTCTCTATCCCTTTCCATTTATTGCGTTTCACATTTAGTGTCATTATTGGTTGGAGCACCAATTGCATGGTGTGTATCTGCAATATGCAGACGCCCCTTCGTAGTGTTTGGATTGCCAATTAGTTGATTGATGCATTGCATAGTGTGTAACCCCCATTTAGCTTTGTGTATTTTGTTTGCAGGTCAGGTCTGTCTTTCAGCCCGGTATGCCTTTTGGCCTTTATTTGAATATGCCTGCGTCCACTGTTTTCATGTTCCTGTTATATTTATCACTTTTTTTGTACTTCACAGATACTTTTCAGCTCCCCTGTATACCTGGTCCCCTGACGGAGTCCGGCCGCCAGCATTAAGCACTGACAGCCTTATGGACAATCTCCAGCGGGTAGGCGGCTACAGAGGTACGCAGAACATATGGTTGCCATGGAGTTGGTTTAGCATCGTGGTGTAGCCACGCCCCTGGGGGTTACCGGCGGTCAGCGCCGATGCGCATGAGTGACGTCACCGGACCCCAGACGGGTTGCGTGGCCAAGGTGTCGGGTGCACATAATTGTAAGTCTTTCTCTATATATATGTTTGTTTTGCATACTTTGTTCAGGTCTTGATAAAAGGGGAAGCCCCCTGAAACGTTGACCATACCTTTGCCTCTTGTTGTTTGTTATTACATTCGAGTGACATCCCCCTGCTGGATTTTTATATATATATATATATATATATATATATATATATATATATATATATATATATATATATATATACACACATACACACACACACACCACTATGTTAATGAGATCACAGGTACCATCTAAATATATTTTACAAGCTGCATTCTACAATAACTACTGATGAAATACAATACAATAACAGGTCAAAATTATCATAAATATAAAAGAAACCATTTGTAATTTCTTCCTGTGCATACATATTGTTGATTGATTGTTTTACAATATGATAAGAGAGGTAATCTTTTCTCTAGTTTACTGCATTTTGCCAGCCTGTCCTTATTTTCATCAGTGGTTTCTATAACAGAGCTGCCTATGGTCAATGTTCCCTATGATTTTAAAAAAAGTTGTATCTATAGAAAAAATGTCTAATTGACATAGTTGAAATGTTTGTGCTGTGTATGTGGCAACTGTATACTAGTACCAATACACAGATGATTTAAAAACACAATGAATGTTTATGATTAGGATGATAATAATAATAATAATAATAATAATAATAATAATAATAATAGCAGCAGTTAGGTCTATTCATGCCTAGTGCTAGTGAGTGCTACAGAGGATATATATATATATATATATATATATATATATATATATATATATATATATATATATATATATAGGTAATGAAGGAAGACCACAGTCTGCCTTCAGTATTGTACCACTAATCCACTACTAAATCCCCACTCAATGTTGGATTGGGGCATGAAGGCCCACCAGGGAATTAAGTTATAGGAGTCCACTTTAGGTCTGACCAGTCTCCAGAGGGGGTGTGGCCTACTGCCACAAAAGTTTAGTTAACCATTAGAGAGAAGTAGTAAAGTATAGTAGATACTGCTAGTGCATGCATGATGATATATCAGAATAATTACAGGCAGCAATGCATCTTAGAAGATGCACCATATTCCAGTGTAGTGTAATGTAACATATGTGTAATGTATAAATCATGTGCAAAGTCCCTGATCCCTACAATTGAAGGTGGGCCCCCTGAGCTTCCACATAATGACTGATTCTTGCCATTATCTCCCTATCCTGCCCACTTTACTAGGAAATGGCAGTGTCAGAAACGACCTGAAAAGGACTAGCAATCAATATTCTTGGATTGGATTCACACATTTTCAGAACTCATTTTCAGAACTCATTGATGAAGGTACAATAAATTGATACCAATGACCAAGTTAGGAATAAACAACCACTTCTTAAAAACAATTGCTGCTAATTAAACATAAAGGGACAGGTGTACTAAGCTTTGAAAAGTGATAAAATGGAGAGTGATAAATTACAAACAATCAGATCCTAACTGCTTTTTTTTAAACTGTGTCTGTAAGATGGGAGTTAGGAGTTGATTGGCTGGTGCTTTATCAATCTCCACTATCATTTTTTTTAAAGTACATCTTACCCAGAGAATGACTCCAAGGTAATACTATACATTTTGACTTCTATACAACTGTGTTAGATCTGAAAGACTGTCCTAGTTTCAGAAGATCCGTGTCTGGGAAACATATGGTAGGCCATCTTGATGCCCTTCCACACTACATATATGTGATGATTGAGTATATGCATCTGGCTATACCGCTATTATTTTACAAAGATAGTGTTCACACACAAATTACCTGTATCATCCAGTATTGCATGATTGTAAAACTTAGCATGGGGTTTACTTAATAGGAAATGATCTTAATATTTTATCAAATAGCTCATCCGTTGACTTGATTTGATTATTAATACATCAACAATTGTGAGAAATACATGTTAATTCTAAAAAATAACCCAGAAAATATTTATTTGTGCAGAGCCTTTTTTAAGTTGTAATTCAACCAATTTTACCAAAGTAGTGCAATTATATATGAGCTCCCATTCCTCATGGTACAGTATCTGTACTTTACACTTGGCATCATCTCTTGTAGATGTAAAGTCTAAGATAACAAAAATCACACCTTTATTAGAAAACGTTAATGTTTAGATGACCATTTATAGGGTCCTAAGACCTGTTAGCAAGGCTGCAATTTTTGCAGGTGTTCAAACCATGCTGCACTGCAGGTGGGCAGATGTAACATGTGCAGGGGGACAAAAATTGCAGCCTTGCTAACAGGTCTAAATCAGACCCATACATGATTAAATAACTAGACATATTTAGATAAAACATTGCATTTAGAAATTGAAGCATGGCCATATTTCATGCAAGATTAACCAAAGCAAACAATTCAATGAAGAAAGTCATGATAATGTAATTGTAGTAGGTGCTAGAGGGGTTGCATAATGTCTTGCAATGATGATGTGTATCAAGATATTTGTAATTGGCTAGAATCCACCAAGCTGATACTACATAAATCTAATAATTGTATTAAAAAAAAATTCCATAGACTTTTTAACCCCTTACCGACGCAGCCTGTTTTTGCCTTCCTGACAGAGCCCTTTTTTTCAAATCTGACATGTATCACTTAAGTGGGGATAACTTTTTTTTGCTTTTACTTATCCCAGTGATTTTGAGATTGTTTTCTCGTGACACATTGTACTTCAAGTTAGTGGTAAATTTTGGTCGATACAGTCTGTGTTTTTTTGTGAAAAATACAAAAATGTCGTAAAAAAATTGAAAATTTTGCAATTTGCAAAATGTTAAATTTTCTGCTTGTGAGACAAATAATCATACCACTCAAAATAGTTAATAACTAACATAGACCATATGTATACTTTATGTTTCCATCATTATTTCAACCTCCTTTTAATTTTAACTGCACAAAAATGCAGTTCTGGCTCAAAATTTTTCATTTTCACAAGGAATAAAGGAGACAAAGCACCCCAAAATCTGAGCCCCAATTTCTCCCGAGTACGGCAATGCCTCATATGTGACCAAAAAATACCATTTGGGTGCATGGCAGGACTCAGAAGGGAAGGAGTAATATTTGGATTTTGCAGCACACATTCTGTTGGAATGAATGGTGGGTGCTATGTCGCATTAGCAAGACCCCCGAAGCACCAATACAGTGGAACCCCCCCCCCACAAGTGACCCCATTTTGCAAACTAAACCCCTCAGGGAATTCATCTAGGGGTATAGTGTACATTTCAAACCGCCAGGGGTTTCACCAATTGTGGTACAACTGGGCTGTGAAAATGAAAAATTAAATTTTTTACACAAAAATGCAGTTCTGGCTCAAAATTTTTCATTTTCACAAGGAATGAAGGAGACAAAGCACCCCAAAATCTGTGCCCCAATTTCTCCCGAGTACGGCAATGCCTCATATGTGACCAAAAAATACCATTTGGGTGCATGGCAGGACTCAGAAGGGAAGGAGTGATATTTGGATTTTGCAGCACACATTCTGGTGGAATGAATGGTGGGTGCTATGTCGCATTAGCAAGACCCCCGAAGCACCAATACAGTGGAACCCCCCACAAGTGACCCATTTGGAAACTACACCCCTCAGGGAATTCATCTAGGGGTATAGTGTACATTTCAAACCCCCAGGGGTTTCACCAATTTTGGTACAACTGGGCTGTGAAAATGAAAAATTACATTTTTTTACACAAAAATGCAGTTCTGGCTCAAAATTTTTCATTTTCACAAGGAATGAAAAAGACAAAGCACCCCAAAATCTGTGCCCCAATTTCTCCCGAGTACGGCAATGCCTCATATGTGACCAAAAAATGGCAGGACTCAGAAGGGAAGGAGTGATATTTGGATTTTGCAGCACAGATTCTGGTGGAATGAATGGTGGGTGCTATGTCGCATTAGCAAGACCCCCGAAGCACCAATACAGTGGAACCCCCCCACAAGTGACCCCATTTTGCAAACTACACCCCTCAGGGAATTCATCTAGAGGTATAGTGTACATTTCAAACCCCCAGGGGTTTCACCAATTGTGGTACAACTGGGCTGTGAAAATGAAAAATTAAATTTTTTTACACAAAAATGCAGTTCTGGCTCAAAATTTTTAATTTTCACAAGGAATGAAGGAGACAAAGCACCCCAAAATCTGTGCCCCAATTTCTCCCGAGTACGGCAATGCCTCATATGTGACCAAAAAATACCATTTGGGTGCATGGCAGGACTCAGAAGGGAAGGAGTGATATTTGGATTTTGCAGCACACATTCGGGTGGAATGAATGGTGGGTGCTATGTCGCATTAGCAAGACCCCCGAAGCACGGTGAAATGATGAACCTAATAATCCATAGATGTGTGGTATATTTTAAAGCACTCCTTCATACATAGGCCGGGTTTGTCGGGGCAAGTTTCACAGTGGAAAATAGTTTGCTTTCGTATTCCCTTTTTATAGCAAACTTTGCACCTTTTTTGTGTCCTGCCCTTTTTTCCAGTGGAGGGGATTTCGTTAGAAAAATGCTGCCCTGATACAATACGGGGGCCAGTACTAGAAGTACTGGGGCCCTCTGCCTGCTGGTTCCCAAATATTAGGCCCTTTATGACTTCCTCTTGAAAGTGCATAAATGTCCCCGTCTGGCTGGTAGAACGGAATAGTACATAAGCGTTATACAGTGCCATCTGGATGATATACACGGCCAGCTTCTTATACCATATTTTTGTTTTCCGCAGGGCACTGTATGGCTTCAGTACCTGATCTGAAAGATCCACTCCGCCCATGTACTTATTGTAATCTAGGATACAAATAGGTTTTGAGATGTGGGTACTGGTACCTCTCCGTGAATTGTTGTCAGTATAAGGACATCCCTCTTGTCCTTATATTTGACCAACAACATATTTTCGGTGCATATTCCCCTGCTTTCACCCTTTCTCAGTAATTGGGCAATGTGCGTTTTTGGGAGGCCTCTTTGGTTCCTGCGCACAGTACCGCAAGCTGCTGTACCTCTTGAACCAAGGGCCTTAAACAGGGGGATGCTGGTGTAAAAGTTATCCACATAGAGGTGATAACCCTTATCTAGGAAGGGGTGCACTAAATCCCAGACAATCTTTCCACTAACACCTACGAGGGAGGGGGGGGGGGCATTCTGGCGGTTCAATTCTTGTGTCCTTCCCTTCATATACCCTAAACCTGTGGGTGTACCCTGAGGTACTTTCGCACAGCTTATACATTTTTATGCCATACCTTGCCCTCTTATTGGGAAGGTACTGGCGGAATTTAACCCTTCTTTTAAAATGTATAAGTGACTCGTCTACACAAATTAATTTTGGGGGGATGTACATCTCAGCAAATTTGGCGCTGAAATGATCAATGACCGGCCTGACTTTGAATAGCCGGTCAAAGGTGGGATCATCTCTGGGTGGGCACTGTGCATTATCGTTGTAATGCAAAAATTTAAGGATCTCAAAACGAGTCCGGGTCATGGCCATACGATGAAGTGGGGTGCTGTACAGAACATCTGTACTCCAATATTGCCTAATTTCTGGCTTTTTAACTATGCCCATATGTAACACCAGACCCCAAAACGTCATCATCTCTACTGCATCTACAGGGGTCCACCTAGCAAATGATGACGTGGGGTTTTGGGCAATAAACTGCTGGGCATATAAATTACTTTGGTCCACCATTAAATTTATAAAATCATCAGAGAAAAAGACTTTGAAAAAGTCAATTTCTTTGAGGCCTGTAGTATCAAATTGGATTCCTGGGTTGGCCAAAAACTCAGGAACCTGGGGCTCAAAATTGTCTGGTGGTGGGGTCCATACGAGATCAATCATTGGGGGGGGGGGTCTCAGCTGCTCTACGGGGGCGTCTTTGAGGGGGTCCCTCATCACTAGAGGAGGAAGAGGAGCTTAAGGCGAATGCAAATTCATTGCTTGCATTACTGGCTGTGTCAGTGTCAGAGGCAATAAGGGCATATGCCTCCTCCGCTGAAAACAGTCTTTGCGATGATTGGGACATTTTTATTATTTTTGTGTAGGCTTGTATAGTGTAGGGGGGGGTACAAACTTTATTTCAACACGGGGGGTATGTAGTGTGTATGTAGTGCTTTAACACGTGTAAGTTAAAAGAAAAAAAAAAGCTCCTGCGCCAAAAATTGAGCACAGATGTTGGTCAGTAACGTCCGTCACTGATCAGCGCTCAGCGGGCACAGGACACCCACAAAAGCACCGTGGGTGTAAAAAAAAATAAAAAAAAAGACTCCACAGCACCCTCAAAAAAAAAAACTTCTGATGAGTCAAAGACAACAGGAATTTGATCCTAAAAAAAAAAATTAGATCAAAAATGCTGATCAGTGATGTACGTCACTGGTCAGCGCTCTGCGGCCACAGGACACCCACAAAATCACTGTGGGTGTAAAAAAAATAAAAAAAAAACCCCACAGCACCCTCAAAAAAAAAAAAACTGCTGATCAGTGATGCAACACTAATTAGCAGTGAGGGGCAGCAGGCACACAGCTGTGGGTGCAACCTGACAGGGTATATATAAAAAAAAAAAACCTGCACCCCAAAAAAAAATGCTGATCAGTTAGTTTACACTGATCAGCACAAAAGGGGGGCAGCAGGGGGCAGCAGATACAAAATTATATCACACAATTATAAATCTCTGACACAATGACGCTGCTGCAGCAGCAGCAGCAGCATCAACAGCACAAGCACCAGGAAGTCACAGCAGGAGCTGGCAGCACGGATGCCACCAACGGTGATCAGGTCAGTATAGGCACAGATGGGCACGGAGACCGCTCTGCACGCTGTTCCTGACCGGAATGGCGGCTGCAGGGCTGTCTCCGTTATTTCATTTGAGGTGAAATGGCTGTGATTGGTCCGTCGGTCCGACGGACCAATCACAGCCTTTGGGGGCAGGTGGGGTGAGGTGGGGTGACCACCAGTGACACCCTTACACCCTGTGGTGATTGGTGCTGTACTTAACAGCATCAATCACCACCGATCCCTGTGTCACCGGCGAACGTTATTCGCCGGTACACAGAAAACGCTGTAATTGGCTGTTCACATTGAACAGCCAATCACAGCGATCGCCGTTGGGTGGGGGCATCGCTGCCCCCTCTGGGCAATGAGGGAAGATGTCTGCTGTCAGGGACAGCAGACATCTTCCCTCTGTCACCGCGTCTATAGACGCGGTGACAGTTTAATGGCATGACGCACATTTATGCCATGTGTCGGGAAGTACATCCCGACCATGACGTAAATGTACGTCAAATGTCGGGAAGGGGTTAATGCAAAAATAATTTAAAAATCCGGTACTTGTTTCCTAGCACGGCGCCCGTCGGGGTTGAGCGCATGCCTTAAGTTAAGGTACTTAAGGCATCCGATCGACGCGATGGACCCGGTTTTCTGTCAATTACCAGCTTTATTTGCCGGTAAAGACAAAATCGCGTTGATCGCGTCCATCGCGTCCCATTATAATGGGCCGCGATGCGACCGATGCGATCAACGCGATTTTCCCATAGAGAACAATGATAAATTAGTTTTAAAGATAAAATCGCGTTGATCGCGTCGGGCGCATGCCACTATAATGGCATCCGATGCGATCGACGCGATGAACCCGATTTTATGGTTAATGGCCCCCCATTGTTAACGCCACCCCACTATTGACGCCAACCTGAAGCGTGGCGAGGGGCTGCAGTATGCATCCTCCGACCTTTTCATACTCCCACTATGTTGATTTTATATAGTGTGGCGAGCGCAGCGAGCCACCGAGCCCGAAGTGTGGCGTGCCCCGTGAGGGGACGCGTATACCTGTGAAGTTATGCATGTCCGATTGCCACGCTTCAGGCTCGGTGACTCGTTGCGTTCGACAAACTATATAAATTCAACTCCACGCCGACGTGGATAGTGGGGGTATGAAAAGGTCGGAGGACGCGTACCACCGCCCGTCGCGGGCTCGCTGCGCTCGCCACGCTTCGGGTTGGCATCAATAGTGGGGTGGCATTAACAATGGAGGGCCATTTCACCCATCAGGGGGGGGTGGCTATCTAAATGGGGGGGGGGTTTGGGGCTTTTTACATTGAAATCAATGTAAAGTTGGGGTCTCAGGGAACATTTTACATTGATTCCAATGTAAAAATCGGGTCGATCGCACCGATCTGGTTGGCATTCGATGCGATCGACGCGATTTTTGCGGCCCAGATCAATACAATTAAAATCGGTGGCGCCGTGCTAGGAAACAAGTACCAAAAATCCATACCTATCGATTCACCTGCATTTTTTGTTTGCTTAACATTACAATTTTTTATTTTTGTGAGATTTTGTCACACAAGAGTAAACACAACAGCATGCTCAACATTGGGGCAATACGGATGGTGTATTGGTTAGCTACTGCCTCACAGCTTTGAGGTCATGAGTTCAATTCCCACCATGGCCCTAACTGTGCGGAGTTTGTATATTCTCCCAATACTTGCGTGGGTTTCCTCCGGGTACTACGCTTTCCTCCCACAATCCAAAAATATACTGGTAGGTTAATTGGCTTCCTGCAAAATGAACCCTAGAAAGTCTGTGTGTACTGTACATAGGGAATATAGATTGTAAGCTCCAAAGGGGTAGGGACTGATGTGAATGTTCAAATACTCTCTTTTAAAGTGCTGTGGAATATGTGTGGCTATATAAGAAACTGTTAATAAATAAATAAGAAATAAATAAACATTAGAGTTTCTGAGATTTTGGAACACATTAGGACACAAGTAAACACGACAGCACACTCAACATTAAATGTTTTTTTTTTTTTTTTTAACACATTAGGACACGAGTAAACACAACAGCACATTCAACATTAAATGATTTATTTATTTATTTTGTAATACATTAGGACAAGAGTAAACACAACAGCACAGCACACTCAACATTACAGTTTTTTGTAAGATTTTGTAACACATTAGGAAAACGAATAAACACAACAGAAAAACATACTCAACATTAAGGGGGAAATTTACTAAAGGAAATTTGTAAAAAAAATTGGTGTATTTCTATCCAGAAATACACTTATTTTTGACATTTACTATCCCGAAAATACGGCAATTCTTAGTCGTATTGATGTGCTATCAATACGAATACTAATTGCCGTATTTTCGGGATAGTAAATGTCGAAAATAAGTGTATTTCTGGACACAAATACACCTATTTTTTACAAATTTCCTTTAGTAAATTTCCCCCTAAATGTTTTTTCGTGATATTTTGTAACACATTAGGACAGGAGTAAACAAAACAGCACAGCACTCTCTTTACAGATTTTTTGGGGGTGAGATTTTGTAATACATTATTACATGAGTAAACACAACAGTTCAGTCAACATTAAATGCTTTTTTTTTTGTTTTCTGAGATTTTGTAACACATTATTACACGAGTAAATAAAACAGTACAGGTCTTTATTTAAAAAAAAAATTTCATATCAAAACACAAACACATACAATAGCAAACATATTTTACAGATACATACCCGACTATTTGCCTTAAACTTTATACCCTAGACAAAACCCACAGACGAGGACAAAGACAAATACACATTCACAGCGAACCAACATCTACTTCACCTAACGGGACCTCTCATATTAATCTGACGAATTCTGCCTTGACCTATTGCACATAGCCCGTTGAAATGTACCCCTCGACTCTTTTCCCCCCTCCAAACTATGCACCCTATACATTATTGTATTGCCTTGGCCACAAGGTCAGTACTATCCGTGCTACCCATCCTCTATCCTTAGTGTAGCATATATATAATTATTCCCAAGCCTAGAGACAACATGCTATCCCTCGGTTACACTACCCACAAACTAACAACAAAACTCCCGCTGTAAGTCTTGTAGGCCTATCCCTTCAGTGCACAAAGATGACGTGTAACCCTTTTTTTTTATTTTATTTTTTATATATATATATATATATATATATATATATATATTTGTTTATTTATTTATTTTTACCCCCTAAAAAAAATCACCAATAGCACTTATACCAATTCTACTCGTGCACAAATTAATTTTGCATTGTATACCGGGCCTGCCACGCCCCTATCAGTGTAAGAGAGGTAGTCACACCTCATATTTTTCAACCTTAATTTCTATAAACGAACCCACGTGATTATACATTTACCCCTCGTTATTACTGACCCTATGGTTGGCTGACCTATTCCAATACCCCCAAATGTCCTGATATTTACCCCACGTACCCCTAGATGCATGCACGTATTTTTCATGTTCACTGGTCTGGTTGACCAGGTTGACCCATTCTTCATGGAGGGGACCCATCGGGGACATCCATCTACGCGCTATAATTACCTTCGCTAAGGCCGTTAAATTCCTAGATAGTAATTTCATTTCCCTGTTGATTGTCCCTTCCACCCAACACCCCAAAACCAAATTCAGCTTGCTAAGGGTGACTCGTGGGACACCTATCTGAACTAGGGTTGTTTTTATTGCATCCCAGAACCTACTCCCAGCACTCTACAGCTCCACAGCAGGTGATCAAATGTGGCCTCACTTTCTCCACATTTTGGACACTTGTCAGATCCTGCTCCAGCATATTTTTTCATCTTAACTGGCGTTATATACGTCCTGTGGAGAATATTAAATTGGACCTGTTGAGTCCTCATTGAATTAGTCGCCTGCCGTGGACCTGCCAGAGCCTCCCTCCACCTACTTTCATCAACCTGGGGAATATCCTCTGCCCATTTTAGCCGTAGATCCCCCAGTTCCTCAGTTTGTACAATGGAGTGCAGATAATGATACATTTTAGATAGACGTTTACTCTTAGCAAGTTGTTTAATAAAGATTTTACAAGGAGCCTCTTCCACATTCCATTGCACAACCTTACCGCCCTGAGTCATCGCACTCCTGACTTGCAAGTATCTAAAAAACACTTCCTTCGGAAGCCCAAACTCAACTTGTAGCTGGGAGAATGATTTCAGCACCCCTTCTTGACACCATTGACCCAGTGTGCTAATTCCATAGCCGTTCCATATTCTCCCCCTTGTTGGGCTTTAAGTTCCCTCATACCTGGCAGGGAGAAGATAGGGGTGTCTGGATCCAAACCCACCACTTTTTTTAATTTACATGCCCATCTCCATACTTTTATGGCTTGGCTAATAATGGGGGGGAAATCCCGCCGAAGCCCCTTCACAAACAGTCTCTGCAGTGGAGAATAGTCTGGATCCACACACTCCAACAAGCTCCTTAGCTCTTCTGAGTCCTCACCTGGCCTAACCCATGCGCAGATTTGTACCATCTGGGCAGCCATATAATAAACTTTAAAATCTGGAAGGGCCAGACCCCCTTTTTCTCTATCCCGACACAAGGTATCCATCCTGACTCTGGGTATTTTATCCCTCCATATAAACGAGGAAACAATACTCTTTATCTTCCTAAAATACCCATCGCCAATGAAGACCGGGGAATGTTGTACTATATACAGGAATTTGGGCAAGATAGCCATCTTCACCAGGTTGACCCTTCCAATCTGTGATATCTGAAGTCTAGACCAACTACGACATTTGGACTTTAATATATTTATAAACGGGGTTATATTCTCGGCAATGAAGTCCACCGAGTTCCTAGTGAAGCTAATACCAAGATAACGAAATCTCTCCACCCTCTTTAACTGAGCTATTGGTGACTGGCCGGTCGCTTCTTCGCTCCCCAACTGAATATAGTTAGATTTATCCCAGTTCATTGTGAGGCCAGAAAAAAACCCAAATTCCTGTATAAGTCGCATTACAACAGGTAAAGCCCCGGGAGACGCCAGCCCCACCAAGAGGTCATCCGCATACAAGGAGACCAGATTCCGACCAGAACCTCCTCCATCGCCCCCTCCCCCCAGGGCTGATCTCAATACACACGCCAGGGGCTCCACCACCACCGCGAACAGCAGGGGGGATAGGGGACAACCCTGACGCGTTCCTCTGGAGAGAGGGAACGAAGGAGATGTAAACCCATTAATGGTCACTCTAGCTCTGGGATTTTGATATAACAGTGCGACCCTTTTAATAAACCTCTCCCCAAATCCAAAGGCCTGTAATACCCTCCATAGAAAAGGTCACTCTCATTTCCGTGTTCTGAAGATAAGTATACGCCCTTCTAAGATTTATCGCAGTGGACTTCCCCACCCTAAAACCCGTTTGGTCCGAGTGGACCACCTGGTCGATTACCTTCTGTAGTCTAGTAGCAAGGATTTTTGCATAGATCTTTGCATCTGCCGTAATTAACGAAATGGGCCTATATGAATCAATTCTAGACGGGTCTTTTTCACCCTTGGGGATCATAATAATTGCGGCCTCTGTCATAGACTGCGGGATACACTCCTCTACTTCCATACATTGAAAAACCCTCAGCAGCTGCGGGCCTATTTTCCCAATATACTTCTGATAAACTTCCCCAGGAAGTCCATCGAGGCCAGGGGCTTTACCCCCTGGAAACGAATTAATGGCCGCTATCACTTCCTCTACTGATATAGGTGCCTCCAGCATATCTTTTGAGTTGGGGTCCAAATATGGAAGTTTCACCCCTTCCAGATACCCACGTATATCTTCACTACTACAAACCAATTTGGATCTATAAACTTCCTCGAAATACTTGGAGAACATCTCTGTTATCTCGGGAGTGTTTATCACCTCTTCAGCTGATTCCAACTTAATCATAGATATGTTATTCGATGGGTTTTCCTGTTTCATAATATGTGACAGGAATTTCCCATTTCTATCAGAGTCTGCATACCATCTATTCGACCCCTTGACCAGCCTCTGGCAGGTTACCTCCTGCAGATACTCCACCCACTCTTTCTGGGCAGCCTGCCACACTGCCCGTGCTGAGTCAGATTTATCGGCCAGAAATTCATTTTCCAAATTAATCATTTTGGCTTCAAGTTCGCTCGCCCTCTTGCGATTTGAGAGTTTCAAAAAGGCTATCTTTTTGATGAACACCCCCCTGAGATAGGCCTTAAAGGCATCCCACACAAAGATATTAGGGGAGGACCCCTCGTTATCTACAAAGAATTCATCTATCCTTCCCTCCATTGTCTCCTGCTCCCCGACTTGCGACAACCAATAGGCCTGCAGTTTCCAGTATCTAAACCCTGTCTGGATCTCTAAATCAATCTCCATGGTAACCGGCGAGTGATCCGAGATCCCTCGTGCCCTATAGTCGATCTGAATGATTTTATTAAGGGCCGTATCAGACACTAGGATCAAATCTATCCTTGAAAAAACTTTATAAGAAGAAGAGTAACAGGAGAACTGCTGGAGTTCAGGATTTCTTAATCGCCAAGGATCCTTCCACCCTATCTCACTTATAAACTCAGAAAACTTATTTCCTTCTCTAAGGATTTCACTCTCCGACCTGTTCCATCTATCAAGGCGAGGCTGGAGTACCTTGTTAAAATCTCCCAAACAAATTACTATGTTATCGGGAAATTCAGCTGCAAATTCCACCGCCTTTCTCACTACATCATAGGAGAAAGGGGGCGGGATATACACTGTAAGTATGCAGAATCGTACATGCTCAATTGCACATTCCAAAAAGATAAATCTTCCCCCCGTATCAATCTTTACATAGCCCACCTCAAAAACCACCGATTTCCTAACCAGAAGTGCGACCCCCCTGGAGGAGGTAGAAAAAGGGGCATGAAAACTATGACCTATCCATGGACGTTTTAAGGAACCCAGGCGTTCTTTGCTCAGGTGGGTCTCTTGCAGACATATGATATCCGAATCCAGACTCCTACACTGTTTCAGAACTAAGGCTCTCTTTACTTTACAGTTCAGACCTCTGACATTCCAGGTCAAGAATTTAACCATCTACACTACGTGCCAATTTATAACCTTAAGCCCACATACTAAGAGGACACACGACCAATAGCCAAGTCCCATCCGGTACCGTCTCGAGGGAGATCTACTCTTGATCCTACTGTGAACATACAACAACACATGCAAATACACATAACCACAAAGACACCCCCACCCTCCACCCCCACCCTGTATAACCAAACCCCTTGGCATACCTAAATCCCTACCTCCCCACAACAACCCACCCTACCCCTTACACTGTATCCACCAGCAATAACCCCTGGGACAATTAACTAATGACCACCAAAAGAGGCCTACCCCCGCCCCCCCCCCCCCCGCACCCCCTGCTGCCACACATTGAATCAGGAAGAAAAAAAAAAGTAGTCGACTCATTTCCCACCACTAATTATGCCTTTAAACATTTCACCAATCCCACCACGATTAGTATACATATACCGGCACAACCCCACTCCTCTTAAACACAGCCCATTATAAATTCAGAGGCCCAGGCAAATTAAGTAAAACTTCACGTCTGACAAGGCATCTGCCGAGTCAGTTTAAAGACCCCTTTTTCATGCCAACACCTGTTTCCTTCCAGGGTATGTGGCGTCCAGCCACCTTGCCGCCTCCCCGGGAGTGAAAAAAAACTTCGTAGCCCCATCCGCCACCACTCTCAGTCTAGACGGGTAGAGCATAGAATATTTAAGTTCTAACTCCCTAAGGCGAACTTTAATTTCTCTAAATTTTGCACGGTCCTTCTGGACATCCAGAGGAAAGTCTGGAAAGGCAGAGATCTTCCTTCCATTGTAGGCAAAATCCACCTTATCCCTAGCCAGTCTAAGCACACTGTCCCGGTCTTTAAAATTTAGGAACTTGGCTATTAGCGTACGGTAAGGACCACCGGGAGGGGGAGCCCGACCTGGAATGTGATGGGCTCTCTCAATAGCGAATTGTGCAGAGAAGGCTTTACTGCCAAACATCAGGGACAGCCACTCTTCCAGGAATTTTTCTGGGGCATTACCCTCTGCACGTTCCTCGAAACCAATAAAGCGAATATTGTTCCGCCTTAGTCTGCCCTCCATATCGGACATTTTTTGGCGAATTTCAATCATGTGACCACCCAAGGTCTTGACCTGAGATTGCAATGGGCCGATCATATCCTCCACTGCACCAATTCGGGTCTCAGCCTCCGTAACTCTCTCCCGAATTATTTGGGCATCGTTCCTTAATAGAGTAATGTCAGACTGTACTTTATTAATTTGCTCTAAAAGCCGAGTCTCACACGTGTTAATTGCTTCTAGGACTTGCTGTAACGTTACCTCCGGGGGTGACGGATTTTTATTCTCCTTGGTAGGAGTAGACAGCGGTGTATTTGCCTGGGAGCTGCTGCCAGCCTGTGACCTGGCATATTTCTCCAGTCTGGCTGCTGCCGTGGTTTGGCCTGTTTTGCCCATGATTGGAGTTTCACAGACCCCGTCTGCCAAGGGAAGAAAAAAGAAAAATATATATCTCTCCTCTGACCCGGCGCAGCTCAGACGCCTGCTCTGTCTACCTGTGTCCGAGCACTGATTGCTTAGTCCCAGCCCCTTGCAGGTACCCCGAACAAATGTTAGTTCAGGCTCCTCTCAGTGTGAGATATCCAACCTGGATCCCGTCTCTCACCCGGGCCCAGGCTGAGTATTGTACAGTCTCTTCCACCCTGATTGCTTGCCTGCGTTTTGGGCCACTACTACTGCTGAGGACCTAGACAGAGCACCACTAGGAAGTCCACAAGCAAAAAAAAAAAAAGATGCTCCAGGGGAGACAAACAATTCTTCAATATGGTTGTGCCCAGCATGACTCACCCACCAACACCGGGGCTCGCTGTAGGATACCACCCGCCTTCTGCTGCCACCGACCTGCAGCTTAACTGTGTCGACAGATGTCCATCCAGTCCACCTACCGGGCAGCCTCTCACACTAACCCGGGCCTTTAGGCTTCACACAGCTCCACTGGGCAGCCGCTGGTCCACCACCTCTCCACTTGCAGTCGATTACTGCCCTGCCAGCTGTGGCCATGCACTGGTTAGCTTGCACCCTGCCACGGCACCTCTCACCCACCGCGAGCAGGGACTCTCCGCTTCCCACTGGCTTCACAGCTCCGGGCAGGCACTTGCCTGGACAATCCTCGAGGAGGCCCCCACCGCAGCGCGTCGAATCAGGCTGCTAGAGCCCCACTGCTAGCAGCGTCTCACACCCGCCGCTTACAGGGGCTTGCAGGGGCTCTTAGCTGGCGTGTACAGGCGTCTCACCGGCGTCCCGAATTTCTCTCCACAAACAGGCACTAGCCGAGACGGACTCCGCAGGACCCCCGCTGCAGCGCCTGACGTCGGGGAACCGGCTCTCACTCAGCCCCGCCGCGTCGCCACAGGATTCTTCGTGGTTAAGGGAAATTCAGTGTTTGTCAGAGGGGGCAGCAACCGACCTTTGCGCCGACATACGCTCACCAGAACCGGGATAAACACATGGAAATGAGCTTCATAGCAGCAGTGTGCAGGGGGGAGCTCGGACGCACTCCCTCACTCACGTCCTGCCGTGGCCACGCCCCCTACTACAAACATCATGCTGAACCACGCCCCCCTACTAAAACAGTACAGGTCACTCACCATAATTTTTTTAATGTTTTTTTGTAAGATTTTGTAACACATTAGGACACAAGTAAACCCAACTGAACACTCAACATTAAATGTTTTTGGGGGGTTTTGGTGAGATTTTGTAACACATTAGGACACGATTAAACACAACAGCACAGCACAATCAACATTTCTCTTGCACATGTTACATCTGCCCTACCTGCAGTAATTGAAAGTTTCTACCTCACATAAACAAAGACATGCTGAATACAGCAATGCATTTTTTTCCTAATTAAAACAAATTTAAAAAAGATATTCCGGGATACATCTCTTTGCCTACTTGAGACTGCCCACATTGCTTCTTTATGTAAATAATTAAGATGGTGACACATACTATCTCTAGGTTTGGATTTAGGTTGTGATTTAATAGGCCCAGTCCTTTGATCTTTGATGTATGCCAAGGAGGCTTTTCATACATCGCCCTCGCCGGTAATTACTGGGGGTTCGAAGGGGACAGCCTCGCCAAGCATTAACTACTTTGGTGATATGTACGGAAATTTTCTGTGCTAAGCTGCGCTGTAGGAGCAGACTCTCCCAGAAAATTTCCAGGCATACCACTGATAAGGAGGTGTGCGCCAGTAGTGCATCCAGCTGTGCACCACTGGCACACCACCTCTAGGGGCACCTCCCCTGTCGCTCCCCCTGTTGCTCACCTCCAGCCAGTTCTTCGCCGGATTGCCGGGGCTCGGGAAAATTCAGGGCTGCTTGGGAATGCTCAGGAGTTCGGGCCCCCGAACAAATTAATGCCCAAGCCCGCCTGAGTCCCACTGAGCCTCCCCGGACCTCCCAGAGTGGCTGCAAGTTCTGTGGTAAGTATTTCTGGGTCAGGACAAACCTTCCCTGGTATGTTTTGTCCTGCCCCAGGAAAACCCACCATTCAAGGGGTTACTTGCTGGGGTGTCCCAAGCACATATTGGGTGCACTGGTAATACATTAGCCACCCAGTTAACTACCGTTAAGTGAGTCATATGCAGTTAATGCTAGTTTGTAAATTTGCCCCTTAGAGAGGCTAAACCCTTAGAGAGGCTAAACAATTAAATGCTAAATTCAAACAAGGTGAATATAGTGAACCAAGTGCCTTATTCAGTAACAGTTGCAGTTTTGCTAAAATCACAAAACTGCAACTGCTTGATATTGCATGAAAGGCTGCCTAGCATGAGAAGATCTGCTGTGTGTTGACATTGCAAGCAAAAATCGCTCCCCTTTGCGTACACACAATTTAAGAAGAATAGGGTCATAAGAGTGAATGGGTGTGATACGGTATACTGGCGTTGAGAATGCCCGCATTCAGAATCCTGACATCAGCATCCTGACAGTGAGAATCCTGACAGTCCCTCATAAAGAATGTAAGCCTCATTTCTACCACCCCCTGCCTAACCCTAACCTCCCTCCTCACAACCTAACACCTTTATCCCCCCCATACTGACCCCTTTCACAGACTAACCCTAAACTTCCCTCCCACAGCCTAACCCTAAACTCTCCCCCCCCCCCCCCCCCACAGCCTAACCTTTCCCAGATACACTTGTGATGTCGGCTGTTGAGATTTCATCATCAGGATTTACAGCATTGTCAAAGATTCTGTCACCAGTCTTCTGTCCTCTGAAATCCTGACTGCTGGGATTCCATCTGCTTCCCAAATTCATTTTTATATTTTTGACACTGGTTTAACCAACAATGCATGTTCATGGACATGGGGTTTTACAGTACAATTCTAAACTTGATTAGTTTAAATTTAAACATTTTTTATTCAAAAATTATTTCAAAATTATTACAATGTGCTAATTCTCAAAAAATTACTCAAAAAACCCCAAAAGATAAAGTGTATAGCTATTCAATTACATATAAATATATACACATACTATTGCAGATATAGACATCCCAAAAGAATATCAATAACTACCAAGCATTAAGTATCAATCGCACAGACAGACTTGTGATAAAAGAGTTTCATTTACACCATGTACTGACAGGTCCTGAGATCATATGGGGCATGAGGAATAACAGCAGGAAATTCCTATGGATAGATGCCCTGTATAATTTCTTAGTGCTATTGAACAGAGGAAATTAGGCACAGATCAACAAGATATAACTGCCCTGAAGCACTGATCATGGCTAGAAAAAGGAAAGTGTGACTGTTACAGGTCATTGACTAAGCGTAATTTGTTCTTCAGAACCACACTAGGCTGCCTGGAGTTCTGATCATTCATCCCTCTCCCTCCTCCTTGCCCACATGTGAGTTTCCAAATCAATAGTAATCATTCTACCTAGTGTGTTTCTGACTTTGGCACAGTAATAGATACAGAAGAAAAATCCTTTGAAGGAATAAAAATCAAATGTGCCATGGTAATAATATTTATGTCTCTCATAATGTCCTTACCTTTCTAATAATGATCAAAGGGAGTAGGTATAACCTATTGAATGTTCTAGAAATATAGAATTTCAGAAATATTCTGACAAAAAGCATTTTGTTTTCTATGCAGAATGTGTATTATTGCGCACAATGTTTTTTATTTGCACTCCCTTCATTCAGATGCAACTAGACGGGTCCCAAGAAATGATCATATAAATAATATATAATGTATTAAAGTTTATGAGTTCAGGTGAGATATTTCAGCATTGACATGGTGGTTAAATTGTGGAAAATACATTATTGTAATGTTAAATAATGTTTTATGATATTTGGTATGGATTGCCACAATGGTGCCATAAATTAATTATTTAATATATCATTCATAAATGAAATGAGATGATGAATCAATCAGTAGTACATTTTCCCTCTGGGACAGTCTAGGCCAGTGATGGCTAACCTTGACACTCCAGCTGTGGTTGAACTACACATCCCATGCCCTGCTACAGTTTTACAATTTGGCCATGCTAAAACTGATGCAGGGCATGCTGGGATGTGAAGTTTATCAACAGCTGGAGTATAAAGGTTAGCCATCACTGGTCTAGGCTCTCCCAGTAACAGTGGCAATAGCCCCTACAGACCATACGTTGGCTTGGAGGCTGGATAGCTGTGAGTGCTGTGGTATGTGGAGGCTTTTGCTGTACCACTGCCGTAATCTGCAAATCTACTTATCTCCGATTAAAAATGTCCAACACAAAAATGCCACCACCTCACAGCAGACAGTTATTAAGGATGTTAGTGGAGGCGACACTTGAACTTTTCTAGGATGGTGCCAAGTTTTTTGTGCAACCTAAACAGAGGCTGCAAATGGGTCTGGGGGAGCAAAGGCATGTTTCTGAAGTGGAAAATGTTTGGGATGAAGACTGTGATGTGAAGAGAGTGATGTGTCAGATAATGCTCTAGCCCCTGACAATTCATGGTATAAAATTGATATCAATGATATCACAGATGGCAACAGGTACGGTGGCCACCATAATAAATATACATATTTATAATTTTTTATGAAAATATTTTTATTGTTGTTCAATTGATTAATACATTATATATCATTATTGGTGCATGTCAATTAGTTCAGAGTGTGACCTTTCTAAAAATCAATGTGGTGCTTACATATATTTCTTTATGTCCGAGAAATCCAGCCCGGACTCGGAATGCGGCACCATCTTCAGTCCAGACATGGAGAGTAAAGAGGCCATCCTTCCGTCCAGGCCAGTGATAGTTCTGTCCAGTCCAGTGATAGTGCTGTATATAGTCCAGTCCAGGAAAGTGCTGTATAGTCCAGTTCAGTGATACTGCTGTATATTCCAGTCCAGTGAAAGTGCTTTATAGTCCAGTCCAGTGATACTGCTGTATAGACCAGTCGAGTGATAGTGCTGTATATAGTCCAGTCCAGTGACAGTACTGTATATAGCATACCTCCCAACTTTGAGGGTGGCCAAGGAGGGACGCTCGCACATGCCTAGGGCACATCTGGATTTTTGGGTCGTGGCCTAGTGAAAGGGGGCATGAACTGTACTTGCGAGGCCACGCACCATTTTGCGTCACTGCGTATGCGCACAGAATCTATTCATGGTTGACAGGGGGAACACCAACCTGCCCCCCCCCCCCCCACCACGGGACACTGCCGGCCCCGGACTTGACGTAGGAATGTTCCCAAAAAGTGGGACGGCAGGACAGTTTGGAGCAGGGCCAGCGCTACTTGCTCAGCACAGCCTGCGAGGCACTTCCTCCCCCCTCCTCTGACACTGTAGCTACGAACTGCCGGGTGCCACGGTCTGCACCTGTCAAAGTATATGGCAGGCAGTGGCAGTGCCGGCAGCAAGCTTATCACATCGCACAGGCATGGACATGGGGGGGCATTTAATTAAATTTGGGCATTGCCCACTCTTGGCTGCTCGCTTCCGCCGCCCAATTCAGAGTCCCGTGCTTTATGACTTTGCCCAGGTCACGGTGCGGCGGGGATCTTGCGATTCCCTGCCTTCCCCCTTTCAAGTCGGGCAGGGGAGCTCATGATGACGCTGTTGCAGTGCGCAGCTGGTAATTTGGAGAGATGTTTTGGTAGGACACCATCAGGGAGGTCACGCTGGAAGGCACTGCCTGACAAAGGTGCGTGTTACAGTAATAAAGGGGGGAAATTATCCAGGGCTAGAATGAAGGGCCACTATTATAGACATGATGTGAGATGCACCATCTGTATTAACACAGAGGTGGCAGTGGCACTCACAGAATAAATTAGAATTAGTTGAGATAGAGAAGTGTCTAAGGGCCTTATTCTAGTTCACTCTTTCTGAAAAAATCCTTCTTAGATGGACAAAACCATGTGCACTGCAGGTTCTGAAGATGTTACTTGTGTAGAAAGAATTAGATTTGGGTGGGGTTTTACTTCAAGTGAGATCCATATTGCAGTGTAAAAATAAAGCAGTCAGTATTTTCCCTGCGCAGAAAAAAAAATAACTCACCCAAATCTAATTCTCTCTGCACATTTTACATCTGCCCCCCTGCAGTGCACATGGTTTTGTCCATCTAAGAAGGATTTTGTCAGAAAGAGTGAACTAGAATAAGGCCCTAAGTGTTTATTCAAATGTTTTATTTTGTGATTGCCAACTCTATTAATACAGTGCATTGTTGGCATTATGTTAAAGGGTACTATCCTGGGCATAATGTGTAAGCAGTAAAGTTAATTCCCCTTTAAAATAAAGTCAAAGTTCAGAGTTCAACACTGCCACTGAACTTGGCGGCATTAAATTCCACCCTATGTGTAAGATCCATTACTGTGTGCATTATGTGTAAGCGGTCTTACGGTTTGTGTTAGGTGTAAGCTGCATTACTGTGGGTATTATGTGTACTTCCTTACTCTGGGCATTATGGGTAAGCGGCATTATTGTGTAACCTGCATTCCTCTAATCTAGGCATTATGTGTAAGCAACTGTACTGTTGGTATTATGTGTAACCTGCATTACTCTGGGCATTATGTGTAAGCAGCATTATTGTTGGTATTAGGTGTAATGGGCAGCATAACTGCATCACAATGCTGAGGCCATGAGTTTGATTCCCACCATGGCCCTAACTGTGCGGAGATTGTATATTCTCCCAGTGCTTGCGTGGGTTTCCTCCGGGTACTCCGGTTTCCTCCCAAAATACAAAAAATATTCTTGTAGGTTAATTGCCCCCCCAACAAAATTAACCCTAGAATGAATGTGTGTGTGTGTGTGTGTACATGTGGTAAGGAGTATAGATTGTAAGCTTCACTGGGGCAGGGACTGATGTGAAAGTTCTAATATTATCTGTAAAGATCTGCGGAATATGTGAATATAAAAACTGTGGTACTTATTTCCTAGGACGGCGCCCGCGATTTTGATTGTATTGATCGGGTCGGAAAAATCGTGTTGACCCGATCAATGTAAAATGGTCCCTGAGACCCGATTTTACATTGATTTCAATGTAAAAACCCCCAAACCCCCCATTTTAATAGAAACCCCCCTCATGTTTTAAATGCCCTCCCAATGTTAACGCCACCCCACTATTGACGCCAACCCGAAGCGGGCGAGCGCAGCGAGCCCGCGAGGGGCGGCGGTACGCGTCCTACGACCTTTTCATACCCCCACTATCCACATCGGCGTGGAGTTGATTTTATAAAGTGTGGCGAGCGCAGCGAGCCACCGCGCCCGAAGCGTGGCGAGTGCTGCGAGCCACCGCGCCCGAAGCGTGGCGAGCACAGCGTGCCCCGCGAGGGGACGCGCATAACTTCACAGGACTGCGCGTCTGCTCGCCACACTTTATAAAATCAACTCCACGCCAACGTGGATAGTGGGGGTATGAAAAGGTCGGAGGACGTGTACCGCCGCCGCTCGCCACGCTTCGGGTTGATGTCAATAGTGGGGTGGCGTTAACAATGGGGGGCATTAACCATACTTTATAACCATACTCAATGAGAAATTGGCCATATTGGCCCATTTCCCATTGTCCCCTATGTAAAATCGCGTTGATCGCGTTGAGCGCATCGCGGCCCATTATAATGGGCCGCGACCGACGCGATCAACCCGATTTTGACTTGAAAAATAATTTAACATTATTCTCTATGGGAAAATTCAGTCAGTCAGTCGCGTCGCGGGCCATTATAATGGGCCGCGATGGACACGATCAACGCGATTTTCTCTTTTACCGGCAAATTAGCAGGTGATTGACAGAAAATCGGGTCCATCGCGTTGATTGTATGCCTTAAGTACCTTACACTTAAGGCATACAATCAATGAGATGGGCGCCGTGCTAGGAAATAAGTACCAAAACTGTTCATAAATAAAAATAAATAAACCTTAATTACTGGGCATTATTGGGGGGATTCAACAACACTCGCTAAGCAGCAGTCCCTCAATGCCTAGCCAAATGCCTGAACCCCAAATTTCCTTGGTACCATGCAGGTGGATGTACATGGAAATTATGTATAAGGGCATTACCGTGGGCATTATGTGTAAGACTTATTACTGTGGGCATCATGTGTAAAAGGCACTATTACTTTTTGGATTTTATATAAGGGGAACTACTGTGTGGCATAATGTGTACAAACAGTACAAATGCCTGAAGTAACATTAATAATGTACTCTACTGTGTTTCTTAATGACAATAAGGGAAACTGATGTGTGGCATAATGTGAATCAGTGGCACTACATGCGATTAACATTGTGCTACTGTGTGGTGTAATTTTAAAAACTTTCCTTGTGAGAAAACAACTCCATTTTTGTGGCATTTACCCCTAGTGTGCGTTCTTTTATAAGGGATGGAGTTTGCAGGGAGGCACCGAACACCCTAGCACCGGTTTGGAGTGATAGTGCTGTATATAGTCTAGTCCAGTGAAAGTGTTGTATAGTCTATTCCAGAGAGAGCGCTGTTAAGTCCAGCACAGTCATAGTGCTGCAGCATAAGTCCAGTCCAGTGATGGTACTGCAACATAAGTCCAGTCCAGTGGTACTGCCACCAAAGTCTAGTGCTACCGCCGTTAAAGTCTATTGGTTCTGCCGATAAAAGGAAATCACAAATTCTCTGGCACAAATTACAATTCAAAAATTATAAATAAACCTTGACAAATAAAATACATTTATCAACTGGAACTCTCTCATGCCGATGATATCCCTACATTGGTTTTGCAGGTCTCTTTAATCATATTCAAATGATTTATTAGACTCTACCTTTGTTAATACTGTCAATGGGAAAACAGTTAACAAGTGCAGTTATAGCTGCTTTTGAGCTTTGTAACAAAGTAAAAAATGCATTTGCAATCAAATATATAACTTTCTCTTGGAACACTTTAACTGTTACAGTCTCTATGTTCTATCACAGCCTATATAATTTAGTACACAAAAAGGAGAAAACCAGTAGGCGCCTTCTGTATACTTAAAACAATTTATTAACAAATATCACAAAAAAAACATAAAAAACATAGATCAATAGACCATAAAACAATGATCATGCATGCATGCACAAAACCACAATTATTTTAAAAAGCCATTTAAATGCAAAAGGTTGTAACTAATAGTTACCAGTTCCTGTTTGGACAAATGGGGCGTTGAGATTGGGCAGATGTTCCCAACAGATCACACGCAATGATGGTGTGAATGATACTTTGAAAGAGTCCTTTCCAGCAAAATTTATAACATAGGTCCTTTCATCACTGCTGGAAATGTAGTAGTTACTTGTTAGTAGGACATGTCAGTTTTTTAATTATAAACGCTAACTCCTGTAGTCCATCTGACCTACAGATTGCTTAATGTGTGCGCTGGGTAACAGTACCTTTAAGGCGTTTCCACACTTTTTGCCGGCCAGTGGATCAGGCTGCAGCCGGGTTGTGCGGTACTCCAGTGGGTATGGAGCAGGTGATTGAAGCTCTTAGATGTGCCGCTGTCAGGCAGACAGACCACTGTGTGTGTGGTGGCTGCCGGATGGCGTCCTTTGCCGGCTATGTGTATCAGCAGAGGGGACCAGGTTGCCGCGGGTGGGATTAAGCCAAATGGCAGATAGTTCTTCTCGGTCTAGTGCCATCAATTGACAGCGGCGCATCTAAGAGCTGCAATCACCTGCTCCATACCCACTGGAGTACCGCACAACCCGGCTGCAGCCCGATCCACTGGCCGGCAAAAAGTGTGGAAACGCTGTAAAAGGTACTGTTACCCAGCGCACACATTAAGCAATCTGTAGGTCAGATGGACTACAGGAGTTAGCGTTGATAATTAAAAACTGACATGTCCTACTAACAAGTAACTACTACATTTCCAGCAGTGATGAAAGGACCTATGTTATAAATTTTGCTGGAAATGACTCTTTCAAAGTATCATTCACACCATCATTGCATGTGATCTGTTGGGAACATCTGCCCAATCTCAATGCCCCATTTGTCCAAACAGGAGCTGGTAACTATTAGTTACAACCTTTTGCATTTGCATTTAAATGGCTTTTTAAAATAATTGTGGTTTTGTGCATGCATGCATGATCATTGTTTTATGGTCTATTGATCTATGTTTTTTATGTTTTTTTGTGATATTTGTTAATAGATTGTTTTAAGTGTACAGAAGGCGCCTACTGGTTTTCTCCTTTTTGTGTACTCTGTATTTGAGGGCGGCATCCCTCTACCAGAGGGCAGCTATCTGTACACCTCACAGCACACCTGTCCCTAGTGCTCAAACTTTGCTGCTATTCTCTATATAATTTAGTGTCTCAATGAAACCTTTAACTTTTGCACACAGTCTTATTTAGGTGTCAGCTAAATCCTTTCTAGTTTTATGAGCTATTATTAGAATAATTTGCTGACTGTACAAACAAGAGTTTTCTTTAACTTATAAGAGTTCATCTGTTTGGTCCCACAGAATGAAAACTATGCTGACTCCTACTATGTCATCCACAGAAAGTTAATAACTTTTGAAGTTATATAAATACATATATATTATACACTTTTGTAATCTGTATAGATGTTCCTGAAGAAACGTATTGTTTGTTATAGAAATAGATATTTTTATTTGTAGAAGAACTATACATTTAAGCTTAAATGTTTCAAGTGAATATATCCCTGTTACATTGTATTCCTTTGTACACAGACAAATAAGTCCTCCCAGTAGTCAATAAATAAACAATTTATTTCGTTAATTTAGCCTCTTCCTAGCGATAGTTGTTAGCTGTAGTTAACTCTTCATGATCGTAGCTCAATGTCTTTACTAAGCCTGAACTTGTAGCTGGATCGCAATTTACCTATAATGTGTATCTCTTGCTCAATAAAGTCTAAGCTTTGCTTCCAAACTAACCTTGGGTAGGCTGATTAACCGTATGACATGGGTGGTTTTTCTGGTTGGTTTGAAAAAGCAAATACCTTCTTTAATGGACAAAACCATGTGCACTGCAGGTGGGGCTGATGTAACATGTGCAGAGAAAGTTACATTTGGGTGGGGTGTGTTCAATCTGAAATCTAAATGGCAGTGTAAGATTAAAAAAGCCAGTATTTACTCTCCTCAGAAACAAAATAACTCACCCAAATGTACTCTGCACATGTTACATCAGCCCCACCTGCAGTGCACATGGTGTTCTCCATTAGAGAAGAAATTTTGAAAGAACGTCTGGGACAGCACCGCTCATCAATAAAAAAGAGCCTTGATAATTCTAACACCACATCAGATCTCAGCAACCTTCCAGTAGCACGACACTTCAAAGAGAAGAAACACACCGTCAATCAGCTCAAGTGTTACATCATTGATCACATCCCCCCATCCAGGAGAGGAGGAGATCGGGAAAAAACCCTGCTCCAGAGAGAACTGCAGTGGATTCATCGATTAAACTGTCTGGCCCCACTTGGACTCAATGAGGATTTCAAGATGGGATGCTTTCTCTGATCACTCTGTTTTCTCTGTGATACTGTCTCTAACCCCTAGGCTCACGTACAATGCCTGAGTGTGTTATTATATGGGGAGCAGTGCTATCTGCACCTGCATCAGGGCAACAGATGTACCACAGGGTTTAACTAACCCTGATGCTCTAGGCGCACGAACAGCGCCTGAGTGTGCTTCTGTATGGGATACATCGCTGCGTGTACCTGCCTTGATGCATGCTGACATATTGCCACTAGCCATCTTATGTGATTCAGTTATATTCAGAACAAATGGTAAATCAAATTGATTGAGATACTAATTTAGTCAGGTGTTGTATGGTAGGTTGACAATTCTCATGTCAACATGCATAAAATCAACATAAGAGCACAAAGTTTGCATGAGAATGTCAAGATGGACAACAAGACTACATGCAGCTTAGTGACAGTGACCATGTCGATATAGATAACATTTTGACATTTTAGAATGTCGATCTAACATCCTTGATTACCTAGTAGTCATTTACCTGATCCCAGCAGCAGCAGCATTTTAAGGATCATCATATGGTTCATGTGACCAGCAGTTCCAGAGCAGACGGCTGACTTAGCAGCATTACATTATTTCCTAAATATCCCTTATTCTTACCTTTTGGTTCTAACACTAACCCCCAACGCTAGCCCTTGTGCCAAGCTCTATCTTCCCTTACCCCACAGCCTAACTCTTGTATCTTCCTATTGCCTAAACCTCCTGGTGACACCTAACTCTAACAATCTGAGAATGTCAACATTTCAGATTGCAAGATTTCAGATGTCTACATTGCGAACATGTTGACATTCTGAAAATGTCACTTTAGTTACTTTTGATATTTTAAAGTATGTCGATATTGTGGTTAACTGTCAACCATAAGACTCACTTGTGCTCCAGTATGTATAGCCTTAAAAACTGGACTGACAGGGTGCCTTAAGGACCAAATTTGTAAACCTCTGCTATGTACAGATTGAGCGCCTCTCAGTCAGCGCTGGAAATCACCAGATTCCCTGCGCTGGCATAAGCTGGCGGAGAGGCACTCCATCTAAAGGGGGCACAAGATCGTCTCACACGCATGTGCGTCCCCATTAACACGGCAGCAGGGAGTGCTTTCCCTTCCCGTCTACTTTTCAGGGAGACAGGCAGATTTGGGGGGGGGGGAGCGGCAGGGAGGGAGGCGGCAGAGGGTTCAGGCAGAATGGGGCAGGCAAGCATGTGCGCGTGCCCCCTTCTGTCTGATGGCGGGTCTTGGTGGTTGCCAATAGAATCGCCAGGATCCGCAACAAATAGATGCGCTCCGTCTGTAGATTACTAAATTGACCCTTGAGGTGAAGCTCTAGCCCTGATCAATAATGCCCATATTTTTTTCTATTAAACTACTGTCTTGTCCTCTTCAATTGCAGAGAATTTCTATTACATATGAAAGGAGTTAGACATTTTCCATTATCATTTACAAAAATGATACTCTGCAATTTTCATAAATGTGCAAAAATAGAAACAATGACATAAAACTGATCTCACAGAACATGCGTCCCCAAACTATGGGCCTTATTCTAGTTCACTCTTTCTGACAAAATCCTTCTTAGATGGACAAAACCATGTGCACTGCAGGGGGGCAGATGTAAATTGTGCAAACATTTGGGGAGTTATTTTGTTTCTGTGCAGGGTAAATACTGGCTGCTTAATTTTTACACTGCAATATACTGTAGATCTCACTTTGAAGTACTGTAAAACCCCACCCAAATCTAATTCTTTCTGTACATTTAACATCTGCCCCCTGCAGTGCACATGGTTCTGTCCATCTAAGAAGGATTTTGTCAGAAAGTGTGAACTAGAATAAGGCCCTATGTCCTTGTTGTTCCTGTTCAGTTATGTCATTTATAGTCACACAACTTTACAATTTAACATAATAAGTGCTATTTCACAAAAAAATTTAAACATTTGAAAAAAATATTTCACATTTTTCCAAATTCATTTCTCTGTGTTAACAAAAGTCAATTTCTGAAAACTATTGTGCTTTTTATTTCAAAATTAAAAAAAGAGTTTACTTATGAGAGACAAAAAAGTCTACATTGTTTTTCTGAGTGCATTGATTCCCCTTGTGCTGTTTTATTGTTTAATAAAAAAGCTCATAATATTAATGAATCATATACAAAGGAATAATAAAAATAAAAAAGTATACGGTATCGCTACATGACGTGAAGAAGAATGTGGAACCTTCCAAAGAATATAAATAATAAAATTTAGTATTAAGACAGAAGGAGCAATCTATTGTTTGGTTCCTCTTAATTAATACCAAATACTGTAAAGTCATAAAGTGCACAGTAAAAATATCAAGTGAAATTTATGTTTATATTTTTTAGCTCACTGCAGTAATGCTGTTATTAGCACAGTATGCCTTGGATTGATAATTTTGCACTAAAAATCTGTTCATTTGCTTGTTTGATGTCCACTTTTTAAATTCAAGTCAGGTTTCTACTGATTACAGTCCTAAATCTGGCATTATTTCCTCTGAGTTAGAAACATATTGTATTGTATATGGTGCCACACATGTTCCTGAATTATTACTACTGAATATATAGAGCAGCATATTGAAATTATCACTTCCTTTGCCAATTTGCAGAATATTGAATAATCCATGATCTTCCGTTACTTTTAAAATTACCAGTTTCACTTATAGTTTTGCAGACCTTACAATAAATACATGTTTTCAATAATTTTCCTATTAATTTATATAATTACCAGATGGAAGCTTAGATAATAAAATATGCATTAATCAGGTTTGATCAATCTATTTATACTTGCAGAAGTGTTGAATTGTTTTCCAAACGGACATAATCCATTTAAATTTCTTAATACAGATAGCATTCTTAAGTGTACATTATTTTAACATAAATCGCAGCGAAGGTAGGTTTAGCCCAGTGCAGGAAAATTAAAGCCTAGCTAGGCAAGATGCCTTAGAGCATGCTCTGGCATGTCTGCTACAAATGTGTGCTCATACACTTAGGGCAGGCATGTCCAAACTATAGCCCTCCAGCTGTTGTGAAACTACAAGTCCCATCATGCCTTGCCATAGTTTAAGCCTTGCCATTTATGCCTTGCCATTACCTAATAGCAAAACTTTGGCAAGGCATGATGGGACTTGTAGTTTCACAAAAGCTGAAGGGCCATAGTTTGGACTTGCCCTATTTAGGGGGTCATTTTGGTTCATTTGGTCCGCCGCGTGGTTGCATTGGGGACCGATACTTTCTATCAGTGCATGCGCATACTGGGCGAACGGACTCAGCAACTTGCATAGTCACTGATCCATTTGCACGGGCCGATGCGAGCTAGGGGCGTGGGGTGGAGAAGTCGGATGTTGACCATTGGAACACCCAGCATTTTATGGGCATCCCCATGAAAATGCTGGGCATTCCCATGGGATTGCAGACGGGAGGAAGTGTGCAGGGGCAGGTGGCTGACATCACATGACTTCGTCCAGGAGCCCGCAAATATGTCAGTTTCCACTAACCGAAATCAGGGCCTTAGTATTTATTATATATTGCAAGTGACACTATATTACTTTCTTACTTTTTTCTGAACTTAATATCATTATAACTGAATATATTCACTTTAAGGGGGTATTCAATTAGATTTCGACTAGTTTAAAAAAAAAAAAAACACTTTTCTACATTTTAGGTCGGATTTAAATTCGATCGACCTATTCAACTAAAGTGCTGTTTTAGTGCCGACTAGTCCATAAAACATCACAATCAAAAAACACACGGATCCACATGTTTTCAGCGAAATTGCAGGTGTTTTAAACTGTTTCTTGGTCACTTTTTGCATGCGCACAGCGTCTATTCTTGCAGGCAGAGGGGCTGGCCATCAGCTCACAGAGCTGCTGGGCATGCCCCCACTGCGGTGGAAAATGGGGGCGTGGCTTGGCAGCAGTGCCGCAAGTATAGACCATGCCCCATTCCCAAATTTTTAGATAGGCCACGCCCCCTACGTACATACAGTAGTCCTGGTGTTTTTGTCACAAAGAAATTGGTATAAAGTCACAGATTAAGCATAATTATGCATGCAACAAGACTAGGGGCCTTATTTTGGTTCATTCTTTCTGACAAAATCCTTCTTAGATGGGCAAAACCATGTGCACTGCAGGTGGGGCAGATGTAACATGTATAGAGAGAGTTAGGTTTTTGTGATTTATTTTGTTTCTGTGCTGGGTAAATACTGGCTCTATTATTTTTACACTGCAATTTAGATTTCAGTTTCAACACACCCCACCCAAATTTAATTCTCTTTGCACAGGTTACATCTGCTCCACCTGCAGTGCACATGGTTTTGCCCATTTTAAGAACAAATTTGTACTGAGCTCAGATCAGAATAAGGCCCTAGGTGAGGACTACTGTAAGATTAAGTGTAGCCAAAGTCCTTTCAGGCACAGGATTGTCCAATTGAAGAGTTGGAGGGAACTGATTGAACTCCTGATAAGAAACATGCTAAATGCTGCCACTCTGCAAGGAATAAAGGGCTTCACTCAGACCTGTTTACAAGGCTGTGCATATCTGCAGCCTAGCGAACAGGTCAGCACCATCCCGCAGAATGTCCACTCCCCCGGCCGCCTGTGCCACCCTCATCCCCTTGCTAGCATGCAAAGAGTGGGGGCGAGAACACATCCCCTCACATGCAGTCGAAGAGGAAAGAGATCATTCGATGGTCGCCGACCATCAAATGATTTTTCTCCCCTTCGAAAATAAAAGTCAGTCTGAACTGACTTTAATTTCAGATGGAGATAGCCAAAAAGTGGCGGCGCTGATGTCATGCGACCCTGAGCAGGCATCGCCCTACCTGTGTTTCCATGGAATGCCCCGAGTTTTCATGGGGCACGCCCATAAAACACTGGGCATTCCCCTGCTGCCAGTCCCTGCCTGCCCCCTTCCCATGCAAATGCCTTGGCAATTGTGATATTCTCTGAAGGCTCCTACCTGCCATGTTACAGGCTGGTTTTGAAAAATGTCAGGCAGGAGCTGATTGGCTGGCTGTTTATCACTCTCCACTTTATCACTTTTGAAGCTTAGTGCATCTGGCCCAGTGACCTTAACCAGTTTTGATTTACCTTTTGTAGCAATTTTTATTTTGAATTACTTGACATTGTAGAGTTTTCCGTGCCATTTAAACAAATGAAGATGATGATAACAACAAATTATGATTTCTTGTGTAGGAGTAAATCTTTGCCTCCAACAATTTTTTCACTTCACTCAAGAAGAAATACACATGATCACTATAAATATAAAAGTTATGCATTCATTATTTAAAATGACAGTTTCCATGTACAGGTCTAAACCAGAAGATCAGGAGAGAGGTAGGACCAGGAGGAGATCTGAGTCAATTATTGTCGGGAACTATAGATAATCTCCTGCCTGCTGTCAAATCAGATGGTGTTATAAGCAGCTGCAGCAAAGGTGTGACATGTGAAATCAGTAATTTCAGCTTGTGCAGCGTACACCTTGTATGCAGCCAGAAAAATCTGTTGGTGATTAGTTTATAGCATTATTCCTATTGTTCATCTACATCCAGTCTTATTCTTCTACAAGCAGAGATAGAGAACTGTCCATTTCAACAAGAGCATGTACAGTAACAGTCGTTGTGAACTTCTCTGGTTTATAACCTGCATTATCCCAAGGTACGGCCTAACGGACAAACATAAGGAAGGGGAGGGGCACAAAAAGGTACACAGATGAGGAAGGTGAGGGGAGAACTGATAAACTTTCATAGGTACAAAAGGTTCTGGGGCCTCTTTAGCAAAATCTGCATAAATATAGCTGTTGTTGCAGTATATTCTGTTACTGTGGCTTGGGTACAGAAAGCCTTGTATATGTGTGTGTTTAGTACACAACACCCTTTAATTGCGCTAAAATGGATATGTTTCCTTTAAGTTTATGTTCCTTTTTGTTTATCTTTCATTGGCTGGGAGCTGTAAAATGCATTCCTTCTGTACCATCTGTCCTGAGTTTGGCAATATAGTCCCCATGCCCCTTCCCACAAAGCCATACTCTCTTTTTCGTCCCTACTTTGTAGATCACTAAACATATTAAATTTAAAGTGCAAAGGGGGTGTGTATGAGCTCACAAACAATGTCTAAGTAGGCAGTTGGGCATTCAGTAGGTCGACACCAAAAGGTTGACATGCAGTAGGTTAATATTAACAAAGGGTCAACATGCCCTAGGTTGACAGTAACAAAAGGTTGACACAAGCAAAAGGACACCATGAAAATGGTTGAGGCAGAAAAAAATTTCAACATGAAAAATTCAACATGTTTTTTTCAGATTGTTTTGGTGTGTATGTCGACACCTTTGCATGCCATGCACACAGCATGCGTAATCATTTCCAATCGGAGTCCAAGTGGATGGTAAAGCAGGAAAAAGTCCAAATAAAATAAAATCATGCCACATTATGTCAATCTTTTCATTTGTTGACCATTGCCATGTTAACGTTTTGATATTCTAACCTTCAGTCATCAGACGTTGCTGTGTTTTGAGAACTTGCCCTTGAAATTACTCTTGTCAAAGACGGGCAGTAATGCATCCAGAGAATCAATCTTAGGTTCTGTTACTTCTTTTAATCTAGAAAAGGCAGCTTTCTGTTTGAATATTTGCTTTAGTGTTCTGCCTGCCCAGCTCTGGTATCTAAGTGCTGTTACCTTGAATTTCTGAACAACCTACCTGGCTACATTTGACTACTGACTTGTATATCTACTATATTGTATATCTTCACTTATGCATTTTTAATGTTGTAGTGACAATAAAAATAATTTGATTTTGATTTGATTCCTTGGATTCTACACAGGGTGTGTAGCACATTGCCTATGGCCCTTATTCTGGATGACTAGCTCGGGCGCGAATTTGCACCCTTGCGAGTCATCCAGAACTCGCTCTGCGAATGGTGGTACACCCGCCCCCTTCACCTGCCGGGTTCTTTCGCCCAGCATGCGATTGGATGTTTTACATAAACATCCATTTACATGCCAGTGGGAACCTCCACCAACTCTCGATAGTCACCGACCATCAAGTGATGGTGAAGGAGCATGCATATGTACATACTAGTACATACGCATTTAGAATTCCAGGGAATAGGGTGGGCAGCAGACATCTGGTTATGTCAGCGGACCGCCCACCCACACATGCGTAATGAACGCATTAGCATTTGTACGCCCAGCGTTTGCATGGGAACGCCCATGAAACGCTGGGTGTTCACATATGCTAATGGATCAGCCCCGTGTCTCTAGCCCCCTGGGAACCAGAGATATCGCCTGTCAAAGCTGTAACGTTTTTCCCCCTAGGATAATATGGGACCCGTTAATTCCGACCCCCCACCAAGTTCCAATGGCTGCCAGTTCCCCCCCGGAATCACTGAAGCTTGTGGTTGATCTCATTCGATTCCAACTCGCTGGGCCTTCAATATGATACCAGGCTGTCCATATCGGTCAATCGGTTCCAGAGATATTGTGGATAAACAGATTTGTTTATTTTTCAAAAGTAATTTCATGGCTGTTCATGTTCTTTGAGGGCAGATTACTCTGGAACCAAACATTCCAGTTTCACTGGACCAAAATCATTCAAAGCCCACTCAAAAGTTCTCAATATGATACTTGTCTCATGTAAATGGGTCAGTTGGTTCCGAAGATATAACTGGTTAAATGAGATAACTGGTCAAAGGGGGGAGGGGTGGTTTTCTCTCCCCCTCACAACAGAAAATGCAGGGACTAGGCTGGTTTCAAATAGCCGGGACCTGCAGTGCTCTGAATACAGCCAGGCTCTGCCACTGTCAGTGGCTATCACTTCTGCCTGGCGGCGGCTGTCCCCCATTTGCTGTGAGCATGTATTCCTCCTTGGCAATGAGCATGTAATCCCACATGGCAACGAGCATGGAACCTCTGGCAATGAGCATGGAACCCTTGGCAATGAGCATGTAGATAAGCAGCACTTATGTAGCATAATTTTTAACAGGCATTATGGTTTGGGCATAATACATAATGGACATAATGGCGTGTAACTTAACGTGTAATGGACATTATGGTGTAAATGTTTAATGTGCGCCTTTGGCAAACAATGTCCCTGTTTATGAAGTGTATTGTGAATTTTGGCTTAATCTTTGTGGCATTATGTGAATTCTGGCTCAATCTGTGTGGCATTATGTGAATTTTGGCTCAGTCCATGTGACATTATGTGAATTTTGGCTCAATCCATGTGGCATTATGTGAATTTTGGCTCAATCAGTGTGGGATTATGTGAATTTTGGCTCAATCCGTGTGGCATTATGTGAATTTTGACTCAATCCATGTGGCATTATGTGAAGTTTGTCTCAATCTGTATGGCATTTTATGAATTTTGTCTCAATCCGTGTGGCATTATGTGAATTTTGGCTCAATCCATGTGGCATTATGTGAATTTTTGCTCAATCCGTGTGTTATTATGTGAATTTTTACACAATCCATGTGGCATTATGTGAATTTTGGCTCAATCCATGTGGCATTATGTGAATTTTTGCTCATTCCATTTGGCATCATGTGTAAGGTGCAAGTATAATGGGGTCTAGTATTTTGTTGCATAATGTGTAGAAGTTGTATATGGTGTGGTACACTACACTCAAGTGGCCATTACACTGTTGAGTGGCCACACCCCCTTTTCCAGGTGGGCCTGCATATTTTGAATGCCAGGGCATATTTTTAATCCCATTCCCACCTTCTCTCTGCCTCTCTCTTAGCATGTACACTGGCACCACTAACACCGCCTTTCCCCCAACCAAACCCTCTTTTATCATGGTGCCCCCCCCAGTCATTTTATCCTGGGGTCCCCACCCCAACACCACCAATTTGGCTATGTAGTCACATGGGCTATTTCTTTCATTAATACAATTTTGGTCACAGAATAAATGGTTTGGAAAGTTTAAACACTGCATGCACTATGGTCATCTGTGAGGAACAGCATTGTACCAATTACAGCAGAAAAACAGTGCTACTGCTATAAAAATTGGATATCAAATATGCGAAAACAAATAGATGAAATAGAGCCAGGGGTAAGCCAGCAGCACACTGTTTCTCTTGAGATTAACAGCATAGTCAGCTTTTTTACAGTGTCAGATCTAGATAATGAATGATGATGCTTCTTTTATTGGAGTCATTTTTTTTAAATATTAATTACAGCAGGACTTAATCAGATTATTTTAGGCAGATTCCAACTTAAGAACTACAAGTTTGATCTTTTAACGCATAATGAATGCATAACACGTTGAAATTAATGAAACAAAAATTAATTTGATTTATTTAATTTTCACTTTAACCATTGAATGGTAAATATTGAAAACATGACTAAACTCCTAATCTATATATTAAAAGGTATCATACCAAACCAAATACACCTGATTTAGTCATCTTTGTGTTTCATTTGCATGTAATATAGAAACAAAAATGACACAAATAAGACAATATTTATTGATAATATCTACATTTCACATTACTACCTACTGAACCAATTAATGAATGTATCATAACAATTAAATACATTTAGATTTGTTAACTAGTTTATTTTAAAATATTATTCATACCTATTTAGAGCTTTAAATCACACTATGGGCTGTCCTTTAATTTTTTTAATGCTATACATTACAGTATACTAATATTACATGATTAAAGAGAAATCATTGATTTCTTATATAGTTTGTAACATAGGTAGACTCCTTATAAGATTAATCAGTTAACTCAATAAACTAATTTAATAAATTATACTACAGTATATGTGTTACTGACATTAAACAAAATAAAAACTTGATCAAAACATGAAACATTTTGAAAGTGTACTCCATTACAATAAACATCAAATCAGCCAATTAAAGAACCTCACATTGGACATCCACTTACAGTCAATCACTTACTATATTAGATCAAGCTTTATCTCCATAACAAATAGTCTAACAATGTGACAGATTAAGGGCCAGAGGAGGGAAATCAAATAACATTTTGGAGGCACGCGATAAAGGCTGTCACAATGGCAGGAAGCAAAGCAATGGGCAAAAACACATAGGGCCTGATTTTGTTTCACTCTCAAAAGCAAACTCCTTCTTTAATGGACAAAACCATGTGCACTGCAGTTAGGGCTGATGTAACATGATGTAACATGTTACATTTGGTGGGCTGTGTACTTCAAACTGATATCTATAATGCAGTGTAAAAATAAAGCAACCATGATTTGATATCAAGTGTCTTGTTTTAATGAAAAATACAGTTTGGGATTATATCTGGTAGCAACTGTTGATACCCGAGAAACATCCAGTCTGGTACTAAGATTATTGGAAATCCCTGTTTGCTGCTGTTCCATTTTAAATAAAGTTGTTTTATTGGAATCGAAGTATTGTGACATCTTAGTGAAAGATACCTTTATGGGAGTCAGTGTCGGAACTTACTAGTGGTTGGCCCAGGTGCAAAACTACATTTTTGGGCCCTTCTCTTCCACTCCAAACCAAGATCACAATATGCCACACAGCAGTGGGTGGCAGAAGTTGGCCCCTTAGTCTTCAGGGCCCCAGTGCAATGCACCTACTGCACCAATGGTAGTTCCGCCTCTGATGGGAGTCTACACAGCTTTGTGAATGTAAGCTTTCATGTAAGCACCTGCTCATACCTGCACGTTTGAGGTGACCCTTTAGGACCTCGGGGACGTTTGGAACCTTTGGGAACACATCTTCTCCATATATCCCGCACATTTTAGAGGAGACTGTACTATTTTTGTCCCATTGGATATTAATACGTCATTCTTTCTCCCTCTCTCCATGATATATTCGAGCGTGGGAGAAGAATTTGACCTGACGAGGAGACTGACGGAACCTTTCTTATAGCGCAAGTGTGACCATACTGTACACTGTCAATGTTCCTCAAGGCTAACCTGTATTACTACTGTACTGTAAATATAAACTGATGTGAATTACTTCTTGACACCTGCAAAGCTTATACTTTATACATTAAGAACAGACAGATGTTTAGAAGTTCCCTGCTGGAAGGCACACAGTCAACAAATGCACTTGAATATACACAGCCTTTTAGCTTCACATAAGCTTCCCCTTCTGTTAAGGTGGCAGCATGCCCACATTCAAATTCGGTGTAGACTGTCTTCGAAAACTAAGTTAAAAACTGAATTTGAGTTAAATTTGCAACCTTCATGTAACTGCAGTGTCATATTTTGTTTCAAACGACAACCTTTAAACCGTTAAACTGAATACAGTTTCAATGTGTAATTAGCCTGTTTACAAACCTGTGCTGTAATAAACAGTGGTCCTTATTCAGGGGTGGATGCAGGGCTGATGTTTGCATAGTTAAGCTTTTTTTTTCTGGTAAAGTCCATGCATCAGAACCATACTACACAATTGTGGTGATTGATTAGCAACGACAAAGGAAAGTAATAATTTTTTCACAAAACGAGTGACAGGTAGTTGGAGGTCAAAGGAGTTGGCTTTAAAACCAATCAACCATTTCAGGGGCATGGTTAATTCTGAAAACATTAATTAATGTACAGTTGTAAAGGCCCCAGCAGACTATTTGCAACAAACTCTATTAGCAGCCATACGATTGCACATAGGTCAATGGTGTGACAGACATGCACACGACGGTGTGTGTTTGTATGCAGCAGATCAATTTGTTCATGAGTCCTGGTTCACTGAAATATGATGGACCTTCACATAATTTTGCTCAATATTTCCTGACCTGGGAATGCCTCTAAAAGCCCAGTGCTGGTTATTTTGTGTTGGGGGATAAAAAAAACTCTTATTTTGTTTTGTTTATTTCACTACTTTTACACTTTACCATACCTCCCAACTTCTTTCTCCTTTGAAGAGGGACACCGGGGGGGGGGGGGGGGGGGGGGGGGGGGGGAGCTGCATGCCTGTCTGGAAAGGGGTATGGCCTGTGCAAATAAGGACATATTCTGTGCAAATGAGGGCACCGTCGGGTCACATACCCGTTTTTCGCCCTCTGCATCACTAAATAGTCTCCCTTCAGGCTGGGATGACTCCCAATTGCCCCTCCCCCCGCCGCAGGACACTGGCAGCCCCAGGCAGTATGTGGGATGTCCCAAAAAAACAGAACGTTCCATGGAAAAAGGGACAGTTGGGAGGTATGTTTTACACTGAGAAGCACTGTAAAGATCACACCGGTACTATCTGTATTCATTAATACTCATCATAATACTGACATACAGATTGCAGTGAATGGGCAGTGAGAAATGTGCATGTCATAGCCATGGTAATTCTATTTTAGGATGATGAAATCCCCACAGACTCTATAGAGATGGCAGTAAAGTGTACAAAAACTCTTCCATTATCATCCAGGTTTTAAGGATTACCATGCTTGAGCTCAGGTGACAGAATTAGTACCTCAGCCAATGTAACCACCTGGACTCAAACATGGCTATCCTTGAAATTTGAACTGTAATGGCAGAGATTAATAGTCTAACTCTTCTAGGAAATCTAGAATAGGGGCAAACTTTACCCCTGGAATATGTTGATTTCCAAAAGAGGACCAGGGCTTAATGGAATATGAAAATGTTAGATGGGGAAGAATACCTTTTGTTGTTGGACATTTAAAATAAAATATTTTGGGCGTGGCCTGACTGTGAAAGGGTGAGGACGTCCATCCATCATCCTCCACCTCCACACACTTTTGCAGCCTCTCCCCAGCCTCAGCATAGAGCGGGCATAGCAGAGTGAGGTCCACGGAATCGGAGAGCCAAGCAGGAGGCTCCTGCTGATTGCAGCCTACTCTCTGCCCAGAAGCCGGGGGCTTGAGATCACAGCATACCCGGGCCGCACTTCCAGAGCCACGGAAAACGGCCGCGATCATGCCTGACGCCCCCTATACAGCCTACCTTTACTAGGTGGCTTCCCTTCATCTGGTAAACGGCTTCCCCGTGGAGCTCCAGGAGTGACCCTACCAGTACAGCATTACAAACCCTCTATGGCTTCCTTCTCCCTGTTTGCCAGTCTCCAGGGGCGTAACTAGAACTTTGTGGGCCCCATAGCAAAATCTATAATGCCCCCCTGCAGTGCCCATTACACATTATGCAACACACTGCAATGCCCAATGTACATTATGCGCACACCACAATGCCCATTGCACATTATGTGGCACACCACAATGCCCATTACACATATGTGATACACCGCAATGCCCATTTCACATTATATGACACACCACAATACCCCTTACACGTTATGCGCACACCGCAATGCCCATTACACATTATGCGCACACCACAATGCCCATTATATGCACACCACAATGCCCATTACACATTATGCAACACTCTACAATGCCCATTACACTTTATGCGCATTGCCCATTACACATAATGCGACACACTGCAATGCCCATTACACGACACACCGCAATGCCCCTTTCATGTTTTATGACATACTACAATGCCCATTACACATTATGCGCGCACCGCAATGCCCATTACACATTATGCGACACACTGCAATGCCCATTACACATTATGCGCACACCGCAATGCCCATTACACAACACACCGCAAACATAAATCCCAGCTTACCAGAGAGAAGCTGCAACAGCAGCCAGCCCAGCCGGACCCTCACTGTCACAGCAGTTAGCCATTATGGGCTGCCAGCTGTCCCAATGATGGTGTGGGGCCTTCCGTGTCAGTTTTTCTGGTCTGAGTCTTCTCTGAAAGCAGACAGGCTCTGTGCGCTGTTCTTCTCGCCCCTTCTGCCTGGCAGTGCCGGCACGGCCCGACCGCATCCTGCATGGCGGCATAGCGCAACCGCATCCTGCATGGCGGCACATCGCGATACACTCACCCCTTCCACTAGGCTCCTCAGTCAAGTCAGCAATTTATCCCCCCACCTGCCCAGCACAGCACAACACCCACGTCCAGCTCCTCAATCTCCCGGTAATGGAGGTGGCCGCAGGCGGCTCGCACCCTTGGTCTACTAGAATGTGATAAAAATAGTAAGTGGGTGCAGGGGAGTGCTTGCTGTCCATGCGCTCCCAAGCTGCCGGGCCCCATAGCAGCTGCACCCTCTGCACCCTCAGTAGTTCTGCCACTGCCAGTCTCCTAGTACCCTTGGTGCAGCATATGGAGTGATTCATTTCACCGACAACCCCTGCAAAGATGCCCAACTCAAGACAGGAGAAGAGACGCGCAGACCCCAATATGGAGTCTGGCACTGACACCCCATCCACATCCCCCGCATCTAAGCAGGCAGCAGCCAGCTCAAAGCATAACGAAACCCTGCAGGTACGCAGAGCACTTGAACCCCCACTCACCTACACCACAATGGTGGATGCCATCAAATCCACAGTAGGTCCACTTATTTCTCAATCTGTATCTGTATTAGATATCTCTGCTCAGCTACAACAACTCACTCACAGAGTGACCATTAGAGAGCAGCAGATTGGTGGCATCTATTATGATCTAGCAACAACTCAAACAGACATAATTAAGCTGCAAAAAGAGAACTACTTACTGATGAATAAGCTAGATAGTACTGAAAATAGATCCCGCAGAAACAACATAAGAGTAATGGGGATCCCAGAATCACTGAACGAGACCTTATGCAATTTGCCATGGTCACATTACCAAACATACTGGGTATCTCAGAGCAGTGTGCAGGCCTTGTAATAGAAAGAGTCCACAGAATTGGCCCCATCAAACTTCATGATAAACACCCTAGAGTGGTGATTTTCAAATGTCTAAACTATGTACATAAACTGGCTTTCTGGACTGCATCCAGGAAAACACGTCCTATCATGTGGGAAAATAACAAACTTCTACTGTTTCAGGATTTCTCAGTAGAACTCACCAGAGCCAGAAAGGCCTTTTCACCAACTTGCACTAAATTGGTGCAAGAGAAAAAGAAATTTGCTTTATTATACCCTGCGAGACTGCACCTGTATGAAGGCAACACTTTTCATGATTTTACAGATCCACGAGACACAGAAGCATTCTTGAAAGAAAAAAGCGTAGAAGACCCCCCAGATATCGCTGACCCCTAATTTAAGGATCTGGCTTTATGCTTATAATGCTTAGTAGTTTAAAGTTTAATGCATAATTCAGGTTTGTTATATCTTAATTGATTCTTTGCATATCTGTTTCTTCATGGCTTACTTAAGCTCACAAATAATTTCAGTACTTATTTAATTATCACCTTGTACATTTTTGATTTACAGTATAATCAGTGATGACCCCAACATTTTGATCACTGCTAAATAGTATGGATATGTTGTGGAACAGTGGATGTGACAATCAATATGGGCGCCAAGGAGTTAAAAATTCAACAAGGTTTATTCATATGGGTGTGGTATAATACCCCGACAGTCGGGATTCCAACAGTCAGTACTCCGACGTCGGAATCCCGACTGCACAGTGTGGGGAGCGCAATGAAGCCCCTTGCGGGCTCGCTGCGCTCGCCACACTGCGGGCATGCTGTGCTCGCCACCTATTTTATTCTCCCTCTATGGGGGTTGTGAACCCCAACGCGGGAGCAGTCGGGATTCCGACGTCGGAGTACTGACTGTCGGAATCCCGACTGTCGGGGAGCCGTCCGGCACCCATTCATATACATTACAAAAACGTTAAAAAAAACTTTATAAAGACATTAAAAGCATTTTAAAAAAAACTGGTAACAAGCATGTAATATTCTTCTTACCCCAGAGGCTCGAAACACATCGGCAGTGACTGGTATCCAACAACCTGACCCAGGTCTCAGCCTCAGTGCAAAGGTATTTGGAGCCACAAGCAGGGTGCACACTCTGGACTGCACCCTGCCTCATTCTATCCTTGCTTGCTCCAAATACCCTTAGGGGTAAGAAGAATATCACATGTTTGTTACATGTTTTTTTAAATACTTTTAATGTCTGTATAACGTTTTTTAACGTGTTTGTAATGTATATGAATAAACCTTGTTGAATTTTTAACTCCTTGGCACCCATATTGATTGTCACATCCACTGTTCCACATTTTACTAAGCCTTAAGGTCTTAGGGTAACCTTAGTGACAATTTGTAGGAAGCCGGGATAGGAGCGCAGGACCGAGCCCCGCCAAAAATCATGAACCACTATAGCATGGATAGGTCATTTAAGATTTAAACGTATAAAGTGTGTGTTGCAGTGCTCTTTTATTAAAATTGTATCTACCTTTACTTATAAGGGTCCTATTTACCTATCACCAGATCCCAGCTGTTCACATCAGCTGGAAACTCCTTGAAAGCTATGCCCTTCTAGGTCAGCTTCTCTTCAGACTGCCTTCTGCAGTCCTATTTACTTATTCTTATCCTATCCCTCAATTTGTTAATTTACCCACTCCAGGCACCAGATTGGCACTTTCATCCCCTCCCTAAAATTCCCTCTATATACTCATTACTGAATTTTCGGTACCTCAGCTGGCTCTTTATTAGGTTGGTATATCTCAGGAATGCTATTCTTGACCCACAATTATTATGGCCCCCTTAGCTTACCGAATAGGCTCTCTCAATGTTGGTGGGTTTCACTCACCAGCAAAACGACATAAAGTCTTGCAATACCTACAAAAGCAAAGAATGGACATACTGTAGTCTGCCTCCAGGAAATTCACCTAAGCCAAATAGAGACACTACAACTTAATATTTTTGGTTGGACTCTCCTTGCTGCTTCACCATACAACTCCAAATCTAGAGGTGTAGCCACCATAGCAAGGAAGTCGGTACAATTAAATACCTCTGATATCCTTACAGACCCAGAAGGGAGGTATATACTGATATCAGCAAAGTTATCAGACGAGGACATTAAAATTTGCAGTGTATATGCCCCAAACATTTATAAAAAATCATTCTTCAAACAATTACTTTGTTTACTATTACCCCACCTTAATGATAATCTTATTTAATGCGGGGATACCCCAAACTCACCTGACATCCTTAATACACTATTCCGGCAACTTCTTAAAAAACCTTACCATACTAAGGACTTATACTGTCAACTGATTACATCAAATTTCTCTACCAATTGATCCACCATGGACTCCATTCATACCAACTATTATGGATGTCGCAAATCTACACAAATCCTACTCCGCAGCATTCAAGCACCTTAAATCTGCCTATCTTCAATAGCTTCCTCCATAGAGCTTACATCTCATCTGCACAAAGAAAACATTGGGTAAGAGAGGAGACTGGTACTTGCCAAAAATGCCACCACTCATCAGCTTCATTCCAACACTGCATCTGGGATTGCGGCAAAATAAAATGATTCTGGTACAAAATTAGCTCGTACATCAACAAACTCTTCTTCTTCTTCATTCATCAAACACCAGACCTCCTTATGTTTATATTCCTCCACTTTGGCTCCTGGAACTCACTACAATGTCTCTCGACATCCATCCCTTTCCTGGTTAAGATCCTAACTATATCTAAGAAATTCATTCTCATACATTGGACTTCCAAAACGCCTCCCAACTTTAATGAATTCCAACAAAAACTCCTTCACTTGCTATATCTAGAAAGACAATCTATTATAGATGCCCGCAATGAATAGAGGTCTCGGGAATTTTATGTCATATGGCAACCGTTCATCTCCTCTCTTCCCCCCAATACTAAAGCAGACCTTTTAAAACCATACAGGAACACTTCTTGGTTCACATCCAGTATAAATTGATTTACATATAAATTGAATTACATACTATCGGTTGCAGTATTATATACTATACTTATATATTGTATTCTTTGTAAAAGGTTGACTGAAACAAGCTGAGAGGTATATTGTTTTTCCACTCTGAAATCCCCATATAACACTAGTATACTTACTTGATAATTCTCTCTGCACTCTTGCACATATACTAATACCCAGACATGGCCAACCTAGTTTCTTCGCTTCTTTCCCCTTTCTGTCTCCCTCTCCCCAGTTCTTACAATCATTGGTGCCAATCTGTTATCCCCCCCCTCCTCAATAGATACCTCCCCCTCCCCCACACTCCCTTTAACATCCCCCACTCTCCCTTCCCACTCCTTTCCCCTTCATCCTCCTGAAAATTTGTTACAGTAATTAATCATTACATTACTTGTTACTTATGTGTCTCCATTCAATCTGTGTATTATTACCAGTGTTTCTACTTAAATAGGTACAATTACTCCGGTTTCTGCCTGTTTCCTGGGTGGTAGACAACCTCCCGCTAAATCTTCACTACTCATAGATATCAGTTCTTGTACCTTATGATCCTGTTTCCTATGACTAGCATATATAAGATATGAATGGTAATTGTATGTGTTTTCATTTATTCAATATTGTTATGTTTTATGAAAAACTCAATAAAAATTGATTATTATTTTTTTATCTAATTAAGTGTAGGTGGCTGTGTAATTATTCAAAGCATTCGAAAAAAGCATAAGTTTGCTTTTGGTGACTCAAAGAGGAATCTCTAAGTAATCAAGTAAATTTAATATTAAGATTGACACCATCAGTGGGTTAAGTTAAAGTAGTTGTTATATTTTGTTGTCCAGATATCTTCCATTTGTCTATGAGTCTTCCTGCCTTTTAATTTAACACAGTTAGTGCAAGTTTGGATTTTTTCCATAAAATATATTGGCATACTCTATACTTCCTAATATATTGGTACACATAGCTATCATTCTAGCAATGTACTATATGCTGTAGACCAACAAAGACTGAGATATGGCAATACATTCATGATTTATGTCTTAGGGGGAGATTTACCAAATATTTGAGAGAGAAAGTGGAATGAGATACTGTACTGTACCAATATTTAGAAAACTGACATAAGCAGATTCTTTATAACTTTAGGGTCTATTTACTAAGTATTGGAGAAAAATAAAGTGGAGACCATTCAACCAGCTCCTGTCATTTCTCATATACACCATGTAACATGTCAGGAGCTGATTGACTGGTACTTTATGTCTCTCTACTTTATCTCTAAGGCTTAGTACATAGAAACCTGTATCTCTCTCTTTGCTTAATCTCTCTCCAAGATTTGAACAATCTGTTATATATAATCTATTATATAAACAATTTAAAGGTCTAGATTCCATAAAAACAAGCAGCTGATCTGTACCACTCCTGTAGGAAAAATGAGCTGCTTGAAAATGTTGTTGGCTTCACGTAACAGAATGGCTTTCTGGGCAGCAACCCCCTTATGAGCAGCATGGGTGGTATTGTTACTGATTAAATAAACTACTGTACCACAGTTCAGCTACCATGTGTGTTTCTCTCATTTTTGCTACAAATGTAGATTATAAGCTTATATGTATAACTGAAAGCGTTTTCACTTTACACCTTTGACATAAGCATAAATAAGAAAAGATTCAGCTCACATCCGTATTCAAAGCATACGTTCTCCAGAGAAAAACTATACAGCAGAATATGGTTTAATCAATTCAAATCAATATTTAGGAGGTTTGGGGGCCATAAATACTTCTTCTTTATTAATACAATTAAATAGCAAAACATGGGACAAAAGGATCGGAAAGAATTGGATAAAATCTATTCTCCTGTTGAAGTGCCTAATTCTCTCTAATAAATATTGTGTAGATGAAAGCAGACTTTCAGCTTGAAATATTCTAAATAGTGATTTGTGCACACTGAGAATGTTACTGCTCTCTTAGGATTTGCTTTGACACTCATTAAGTTTTTCTCTGGCAGGTTCCTAGTTGCGGGAGCAATAAGGCTTTATAAACTGACTTACAGCACAATATACTTGCTGAAATATGAGACCAACATTGCTAGCTCTACAAAAGTGACAACACAATACGTTAACTTGCCTGGCAAACTATGTGATAAAATATGTAAATATGTACATAAAGATGTTCGACTTGAAAGAATTGCCACTCTGCTTGTGTGGAGGTACATTTGCGATATTACGGCTGCTATTTTAACCCATCATTGACGCTGACTGCAAGTAGGGTCCATGTAGATGCTACGTGTGTGTGTGTGTGTTTATATATATATATATATATATATATATATATATATATATATATACACAGTATATAGCTTTAAAAAATTACACTGTATATGCAGATTTATCTGTCACCATTTTACCTTTGGTTTTGAAGATAAGGGATTTTATTCTATAATTTGAAGCACCTAATATTATTATATATTGCATTACACATTTTTAGCATTGCTACAGGCACTTCCTATTTAATTATACTTTTTATCAGGGTCCTGAGGGTGTTTATAGGAATACACATTTGGCAAATCACTGGTTGTGCTTTCTCTTCCTTTTCCCTAATTTAATTATTTTACTTTAATTTGGCTTCTACATGCAGGTGAATATTGTACTGTAGCTACTATTTTTATAACTCATAATTGATATAGGGTATATAAAAGTTACACTTATGGGAATTCTGATATTTAGAAACTGCTTAGCCCTGATTTAGGAAGAGTTGTGTCTTCAAAGTGGGCTTACTGGGCCTAAGCCTTTTTGTCATTGAATCTTCAACAGGGATTTACCTGACTGTATTTCTGTGCATTGTGCAATTTATTTCCATGCTTCTTCTACTTTTTTTACCTTCTTGAATCTTGTGTTAAGGTGATTTCTCAGTTTGTTAATATGTTACCTTCAGTCTTTTTTTATGTTTTATACATTGCCTTGTTTTCTTTCTGGTCTTCTAGCCTCCTGACCCTCAGCTGTTATGTGTCTTTTTAGGTCCATGGCTCCCCTGGACATTTACTGGACTCATCTGCAGCATGCTTGCAAGGTGCTTAAGGCCATGGCAGCCCTTACTAGAGGTTGGGTACATGACTTTGTAGGGATGTGCTACGTTTGAACCCATTGCAGTTCTTGTGTCATGAATAAAATAATCACTTTCATATATAAAGTGATTATTGACAAAAATAAATTCAAAGAGTTCAAGTATAAATGCCATAGGAGGACTCTAGATAGAAGTGCACAACACAAGTTATCTTACCGCATCAATTCCCAGTTTGCGGGGAAAGTACAAAGTAGAGATGCAGGTCCAGATTTACCCGGATCTCAAAAAGGGATCTTATTGGCTATCCAGCTGTCACATGTTTTGGAGCAAAAACATGTGACAGCATATAGCCAATAAGGTTGAGATCCGGTTAAAACCGGACCTGCACATCTCTAGTACAGATTGTCCAAAAAGGACACATCAATGATCGTCAATAATATTTCAGAGGTGTCACACAAATGCATTATTTTCTATTAAAAATAATAATTTAAGGAATTCAGTACCCCTGAACCCCCTTCTAGCTATGGCCTCCTGTGTTTGGCATGTATTTAAAATATATAAAGCTGTTATACTGATGCCTCTGCACTACTAAGAATTGAGCACCTTGGCACTTGAACACATTTGGATGCACTTTACTTTGGATGCACTTGCACTTTCCATATTAGGATTCACCGACTTAAGCCAGCTGCGCGGTCGCGGGGAGGCGTTGAGTAGGTGTGGGAACCGGGGGGTCTGTGGGGCTATCGATACGCTGCACTGGCTGCTGGTGCTGCTTACCGTTGCCGCCGCCGAATGTATGGGCGGGAGTCGGGACCCGCAGATCTACTAGTCTGCGGTCCCTGGTCTCCTGGCTGGCTCCTGCAGTGCTAATGAAAAAACAGCTCACACATTTTGTGCCTCCAAAATTTATGGCGGGGGGCGCTGATTTTATAGTTACGCTACAGCAGCTGTGGTGGTGCCGCAGTCTTGTTCTCCAAGAAAAGCCCATCGCAGTACTTTCATATGGTGAGATACCTGATGTTTACATTGCTTGTACCCAGGAATCAAGTGTATCATTGTTTACTATATACTTTTTTCTGCTTATCATATATGTTTTAAATAAAACTTGTCTTTTACCCATACCTTTGTGAACATCTTTTAAGAAGGTTGCGCCACCCTATACATACAATTGTATATTGTGTGTCCATACCTTCTTTTATGATATAGTGGGCTGCACCCTCCTAATTCATTGCGCTCTTCATTCCATCTTTATTGTAAGTAAGTAAGCTTCTAATGGCTCGCAATCCAGCAGTAGCATTCAAAAATAGCCGCGGACCTGCTTTGTGTATACAGCCGGGCAGCACGCAGCTCTCTGCCCGGCTGTCACAGCTGCTTAAAGTACCTTGCGAGCGTCCACGGCAGTCCTTAGCAAACAGTTCTTCAGAACCGATTGTATATTAGGTATCGGTTCTGCAGAACTGGTGAGAACCGGCTGAATCCCACCTCTGATATAAACTATATTAAAGAGTAGAAAAAAGACAGTGGGGCGCTCAAGAGATACACAATATAATAAAATGTATTAACAAACACACACACACATACATACATCATAAACAGTACATGAATTAAATTCATGTACTGTTTATGATGTATGTGTGTCTTTGTTAATACATTTTATTATATTGTGTATCTCTTGAGCACCCCACTGTCTTTTCTCTTTTTCTCTTTTGTGCAATTGGGGGTTGGCAATCCCCCCTACGTGGTGGCTGCAGGAGATCACAAAACACCACTATATTCCATAGGGCTAGAGACTACTTCTATATCAATCAAAGATATTCTTCTATATCAATCAAAGATATTTTACCATCACCAACTCAAAGAAAATTGCACAGTATTTGAAGTCAGTGCCACTCACATTATCTATATTATTGTCTTTTGATGTTTATATTGCATTATATTCTCTAATAATTGTTTAATACATTTTAATAGAACACCAAGTTCACCCCAAAAGGTCTGTCCCATGGGTGTTCTTGTTTAAACCTGCCCATGTATAAATTGGCAAAGCTTTGTATAAAAGGTGTGGAATTAGTTCATCACACATTGGGAGAAAGTGATAGATTTAGAATAAGCCTTAGGGAGGCCTTCAAGATGTTTAGAATCTTTCTTTACATACAAAGTGTCAGGATAAGTGTACAGGTTTGCTTTTTTGACATTACAAATGCAACTTACATATATGACATCAAATGATCTTACAGAGAGACTGGATTGATTTTAATACTCAATAGACTGGTTGATCCGCACTAAGTATGTCTTATATTGAGTGAATTTGGTGATGAGCTAATATAAGATTTGCAGGAATACTAGCTATGAAGATATGCCATATACTGTAGTATCACATAGTAATGAAATATATTTGAATTTGTTTGGAAGTTTTTAATGTCTCTATAAGATAACCTGGGCTAAAGACTAAATAATAGAACTCTATAAACCAGGATATTGCTTCTTCTGTCTGTAAGGCTCGGTGGTACCTGCTGAATGCTGGGAAACCAGAACACTGGTCATCGACTGCATCCATGATTACCTACCAGTCTAGTTACTCATTGGTTGTGTGTTGCATGCAGTGCTGCATTCTGTTGTTTAATTAGGAGTTCGTTCTACCCTGACTGTGCTCATTAGTGGCTCTTCCTATTAAAATGCAGCCAGGCCAGCTCCTACCTGCCACCTATAGTTTAAGCTATGGCGTAAGCTGTTGGTTCATGTGCCAGGTGCCCATACCTTTTGTCTGCTCTGTGGATACTCATACCCAGATACCCAGATGCCCATCTGCGAGATGCTCTGATTGACAGAAATCTAGTCCTTGCATTGCCTGAACCCTATCTTATTTCAGTCTTTGATAAACTTTGTTTGAATTCTCAGTGTTATAACCTAGTAGTCAGCCTGCATGAATTATACCAATTGCACAATGCTTATATTCTACCTAACAATGTCTTATCTGCATTTGCTGAGATCCTGATCCTGCCCATAGCCCCCTGTGTTCTGGTCTTGCCCTTTATCTTGCATTTTACTCCAACCACCTATCCTGTGTCCTGTGTGCGTAATCCTCAACTGTCAGAGGTATAAAACATCCAAAGTACCAGTGAGTACATCAAACAGTTACTGAACACATGGTTGTTACAGGTAGAAGACAAAGAGATACGTTCAGTATACTGGCATTCTGAATCCTGGCAATCAGAATAATGAAGCCTGAATCCCAACATTGGTCAAAAGACTAGTGCAAGAACTCTGAAACTGCTCACAATGCCAACAGCAGAATCCTGACTGTCAGCATCCTGAATGTAAGTATGCCAGGGCTGGCTAGGGTTAGGCTGCAGGATGGGGGGGGGGGGTTGTAAGGCACTAAGGACAGTTAGGCATTAAAGGGGTATGATTTAGGCTGCAAGTACAAAGGTTAGAGTTATGGGGGTAGTGGAAGAGGGTTGGAGTACTTACCTATCAGGTGTTGGTACTCTGACTGCTGGCATCCCATACCCAACTCCTCACAAGGTCTATAGAGGTCTTGAGCAAATATGCTGGAGTTTCCTACCTATACAAACTTGGAATGGTAAAGAAATTAAATATAGAGTCACTTTGCATTTTGTGGCTCTGTGTATACATAATGAATCAGAGAATACAGTAGCAAAGATGAAAATAAAACATGTAATAGTAAAAGTATAATCGATATATATTGTGACAAGGATCACACACTGCAGGTTTATTTCCAGTTTTTTCTGCAGATAGGTAATTCACAACTATACATTGGCAGTTATCAGCAAGTTACAGGTTACAAAGTAGTTTGCATGCAGAATGTAAATTCACCATTCATCACGAACCTCTAACAGTAATCATCCCCCACTGTCCTATCACCTGGGTGACTAGTTCAGTAACAGGAGCACTGCCTCTTGTGTATGAAACCATTTTAACAGCATGTTGACAGGCATCTGCAATGAAGCTTGCTGTTGCTCAGACTAGGTCAACCCGAATACCTGGACTGGATTTCACACCCTGCTGTTACAAATCCATATCAGGTAAGTTTACGCTGCCCCAATATATTTTGAATATCTTTCTGACTACCACTTAGTCTTAGGGGTTACTCAATCTGTCCTGATATTTTCCGACAGGGAAGGGCATCAAATCCGACTTTTTAAAAAGTCGGATCTGTTTTGTCGGAAATGGCCGTGGATTGTCGAATTCACAGCAATTTTTCAACAATCAGCTCCCATTTCACCAATCCTCTGACTTTGAGCCAGAACATTGAATTCCAGCTGTCAAGTTACAATCAAGAGAAACAAAAACAGCCCAGGATTCTGACTGTCAGGACTTTCGGACAGTCGGAAAAAAACTTCCACACACTCATAAAGCAGAGAAAGGATGCAAAGGAAGACAGAGAATTAGGAGAGAAAAAAAGAAGAGTAAAACTCTCAAATGGTGAAAGAGAAATAGAGAGAAAGGGAGGAAACACAGAAATGAAGTAAGTGGAGATAAAAGGAAGGAAGGCACTGAAATCACACACCTATGAATTCATTAGGGGCCTGATTCAGGTTGGCTCACTAAGCAGCATACAATCACTGCCTAACAAGCCCATAAAAGCCACCCGGCAAAATGTCCCTACCCTCCAGTCACAGAATCCCCATGGTACCATATGAGGGGTTGTGTACAAGAACACATCCCCTTACGTGCGGCTAAAGGGGAGAGAATTCATTTAATGGTCACTGACCATCAAAAGATTTCTCTTCCCTTTGGTAATAAAAGTCAGTCTATACTGACTTATTTCCATTGCCGTTCGCCGAAGACAGGGAAGACACTGATCAGCCACCTGCCCCCAAGCATGCACCACCATGCTTGCTCCTAAAGGGGAACGCCCAGCATTTTTATTGGGCCGCCCATAAAATGCTGGGCATTCCCCTGCTACCGCCCCCTGCTGGAGGGAGGCATTACCTTTTTTAATTTTTAGGAGGTTTAGTAAGTTTACCCCAATTGTTTAACAATTGTTTACACTGAGAATGAATAATCTTTTTCAATATAGTGTTGTATCAATTTAAAAAAAATGATAGTTTAAGGTTTCCAGTTAAGAATTAAAACAAAATCTGTAAAAGTAACATCCATATTTTAATTCAACAGAAGCTATGCAGTGCTGTGGAACCATGGTGACACTTGAATAATTGACAAATACTTTTCTTTTTATAAATAAATACAACTCATTTAGATAATACTGAATTTGGTAACCAATGTTTATTCCAGGATTATTTTTTTAATATTTATTTCTGTAAACACTATTTGATGCTATTATTTGTTGCTCTTATTATTATACAGGTAATACTGTCTCAATTCTTGATAAATAGTATGCAACAACATGGTTATTGCTGATGGCTCTCGTCTTAATAAATGGGGTGGATACAAGTCCTTTTGCTGGAAAATACACCCATCAATAAAAAAGCTTTTCACGCTTTGATAAATGAGTCCTTGTGTTCTAGGAATAAAGCCATGTTTTAAGTAAGAGCTGCTGCTCATCTCTGAGCTAGTGCTATGTACTTACCCCCAGGCTAAAACTTGCCAGATAGCCCCTGGCCCATCTGTTTGAGTTGACTATATAAAGGGCTAAAGGCAAGAGACAGCTGAATTTTCGCCAAGAGAATCAGTAATATAATCCTTCTATTCCCTGATTACAGGGGGCATCTTTAAAGAGAGAGATGACAGTTGTAAGCTTGTTACTTTAACTACTTTCTTGGGAATTGTTCTGTGATTCAAAGCAGTAACCAGAGAGATAAATGTTGTGCAGTTTAATGATACTTGTAAATATAACATATAATTTATACGTATAACATATAAATAAATATATGCCTAATTCACTCAAGCAGATTTCGTAAATCAGAAATATTTGTTGTTGTTATAGAACAAAGCGGTTTAAAAGACTGACAGTTTGTAGAAGTTGTTTAAACTTATTCATGGGAAGGTCAGGATTATGATGGTCAGTATACCCACATTGGAATCCTGAATGTTAAAAGCCAGACAGTCGGGATCTCGAACTGCAGGAGCTATTCTTCTTCGTGGGGTCCACGACCCTCATACAGGGAGAATAGAACCTAGGGCAAGCACAAAGTGGCACCAAGCCCGCAAAGGAGAAGTTTGCATTTGTCCCGCTGTCAGAGGCCAACATTGGTCTAATGACCATCCATTGGCAGTCCATCATTAGTCTAATGACCATCAGAATCCCACATTTTGTAGCCCCATACCACACCCATGGGAAGGAAATCCTCAGATACAGTACTTATACACTGTATTATAGAGTTCCAGCAGAGAAGGTAAGGAAATCAATCAGCTAGTGTTTTAAAGAATTCCCATTGAACAGGAAATTTTTATCAATTGTATCCACATGGAATCACTATCTACTGTACGCACAGGATAATGTTGGTCTGTATAGAGGGGGGTGATCCTTCTCAGCAATGTGTGATAAGCGATGTATCTTAGGCGATTTCCCGTTGACTAGATCGCCCATAGACACGTAGCAATGTGTGTATGTACAGTATGATAACTCAGTGTTCTTTATGCACATGCAGGTGATCTCTCTAGATCAGGAAATGCATCTGTTAAAGATCTGAGCAGGCGAAGGCGATGCGCGGATACATGCATAGCCATCGCTATGGGTTATATTCACGATTTGTGCTTAATTTCTAAGTGATCTGGATTGTATGGGGATACACACAGGGTGATTTCGCTTACATAAGAGTACAAAATCACTCCATGTTGTGTAGGGAGCTGGACTGGGTCCCAACAGACGTCAGGATCCCGACTGTCAAAACACCGACAGCTGGGTTCCCAACGGCTGCCCACTATTTTCCCTTGTGGGGGTCCACGACCCCCATATAGGGAGAATAGAATAGGGAGCCCGAAGCGTGGCGAGCACAGCGAGCCAGCTAGGGGCTTAGTTGCACTCACCATGCTGCCTGGGTCCGGCCAGTCGGGATCCCGACATCGGATAATGACTGTCGGGATCCCGACTGTCGGACCCCTATACCACACACATTGTGTTCACCTAGACATGAAAATTGAGCTTTTTTAAAGTCAAATTTCAATGCATCCTATTCAGTTAAAGTGCCGATTTCTCACTTAAGTGAAAAATCTGGCATGGTAAAAAGAAAACATGGATAAGTAAAATTACTTGCCAATTCACTTGTTTTTGGCTACATTTTGCAGGTGTTTTCCCATAGTGTTTAATGAGTTTTCACTGATGCAGTTTCAAACAACTGCACCAATGAAAAAGGATTTTAAGAAAAGGGTGAAATGCCCGCAATTGAATACTCAGGAATCTAAAATGTTTCAGCCAACCCAAAAAAATGAACAAATAAATACCCCATATTTCCTGAAATACATGTTGGTGGGATACTTTTGCCAATATAGGGTAGATGTCTGGAGCAGTGATATGGGAGGAGAAGTGATAATGTGCCTGGTACTTTACCATCAGCAAATCGGCTACTAACTGTCTCTTTTTAAACCCAGCCTGTTACTTCACAGTCAGGAGGTGATTGGCCAGTGATAAAATAACAGGCGCTTTATCACTGCTTTATACATCTTCCCATGAATGATAAAACAGTTTGGGTTCAAAATATGTGTTCAACTGCAAAAATATAAACATAAGGATTCTTTGGCAATTTAATCTTTATCACTTCTACAGTATATAAGCAAAATATTTGTAATGACTTAGAACTGTCACTTCACACAAGTTAGTTTACTTGTAAGGACACACACACAAACAGGTAGAGATGAGTGATATTTCGAAAACTGTTCGGCAAAATTGTTATGTCTCTTTACATTCTTCCATTCAGTGTTTCATTGATGCAAATTTTAACTAAAGAGTTTGCGGTTTCACCAAACAACACAACAGCAGTGGTCCGAAATCTATTCATAGGACTTAAGGCCCATACACACTGGGTGACTTTGAGCTGAAAGTCTCCCAAAACAGCATGTTTCAGCAGCTTTCAGTCAAAGCCGCCCAGTGTTTATGCCCCAGCGATGAGCGGTGAGCACTGCTGCGCGCTCCCGCATCATCGCTGGGAAATCTGTTCATCTTCTGGCATTACCAGCAGATGAGCGACTTTGAGGACAGCTTTGCATAGCACTGCACTATGCAAAGCCGTCCTCCACCCGGCACTGGGCAAGGGGAAAGCCGCTCAGTGTGAATGCACTGGGGGACTTTACCCCCATCGATGAACGTGATCATCGCTGTTATTACACGCTGGGCATAGTCGCCCAGTGTGTATGGACCATAATTGTGATTTTAAAAAATACAGTGAGAAATGGCTTTTAGGCAGAATGTGCAGATAAAAATGTGATGCAAAGTGGGTGACTATGAAATGGTCAGTTATGCTGTGAATATTTACATAAAGGTTTGCTGCCAGTGTGCTCCTCACTAATAAACAGGAGTTATAAGATAAGTGAGGACATAAGTAATTTAATCTAAAGATGTCATTTTTGAACAACATGTTGTATTTATATAGACATAAAAGATAACATTAAATATGAAATAATTTAATATAGCTATTCTTTTATGCTCCGTACCTCTGAGTAACTTGACTTTTTGTGTTATTACAGCATAGGCTATACAAATTTTTGGTTGTAGCAAATACTGTACCTTCTGAATTAACGTATTGATGATGTAGTCAAAACTTCTTAGAATAGTTTTTGAAATCAATTTGTTATTAAAATTAGATATGTGTAAAAATAATAGGTACTCTTTACCTAGCACGGCACCCACAATTTTGATCGTGGGCATCGCAGGTAAAAAAATAGCGGGCATCGCGGGCATTGAATGCACTAAAAATCGGGTGCGACGCAACCGACGCGATGCCCGCGATTTCCCATAGGGAACAATGTTAAATGTCTCAATTGACCCGATTTTCCTGTTCAATGCCTCAATTGACCCGATTTTTCCATAGGAAACAATGTTAAATGGCCCACAGAGGCCAAATAGGCACCCTGAAGTGTGAAATGGCCCCCACAATTGTTAACGCCACCCCACGATCAATGTCAACCCGAAGCGTGGCGAGCGCAGCGAGCCCGCGTGGGGCGGCGGTACGCGTCCTACGACCTTTTCATACCCCCACTATCCACGTCGGCATGGAGTTGAGAATAAAATAGTGTGGCGAGCGCAGCGAGCCACCGAGCCCGAATCGTGGCGAGCGGTAAACGCGTCCCTTCGCGGGCTTCACAGGTATCCGCATCTCGGTGGCTCGTTGCGCTCGCCACACTATTCTATTCTCAACTCCACGCCGACGTGGATAGTGGGGGTATGAAAAGGTCGTAGGACGCGTACCGCCGCCCCTCGCGGGCTCGCTACGCTCGCCACGCTTCGGGTTCACGTTGATCGTGGGGTGGCGTTAACAATTGTGGGGGCCATTTCACACTTCAGGGTGCCTATTTGGCCTCTGTGGGCCATTTAACATTGTTTCCTATGGAAAAATCGGGTCAATTGAGGCATTGAACAGGAAAATCGGGTCAATTGAGACATTTAACATTGTTCCCTATGGGAAATCGCGGGCATCGCGTCGGTCACGTCACAACCGATTTTTTAGTGCATTCAATGCCCGCGATGGCCGCAATGGGCGCCGTGCTAAGTAAAGAGTACCAAATAATATTGTTAGCTCAATAGAAATCATCATAATATATTCAGAAATTCAATTGTATGCCAACCCAAGCTCTGTGCTATCTGAACCAACAGAAAGACAGAATACAGTGAGAAAGGTGGTTCGGACTCCTCAATCAGTTGAAAGAAGTCTGCATTTTGGAAACCACAATATAAGTTTCCTTCTTGCAGCTTCATCAAGTATATGTCTTATGGTGTTAGAAACGGTCCAATTTGCACTACTGATGTCCTATGTACTTATTTAACATCCATAAATCTAGATGGCAATCAAAGTTAACATCTTGTCAACAAATGGAGTGGTCAGTGTGTTTTGTTTATCTGTGTAACAAGAAGCTATCGTACTTGCCTTTTATATGCTAATGAGCTCATCTTATCTAAGCAGAGAATGTAATATCACACTAGAATGAAATAGCACTAAAATGCTGGAATACACTGTAACATCCATATACTGAAACATAAATGCCCTGTAACAATAATAATAATAAACAATATTTTGGTAAACTTGAGAATACTTCATTTATCCCATGCGGTGTAATAAATGAGTTTACCAAACCTTCTGCCAAATGACTAAATTTATTTTCCAAACCTTCTACCAGTTGACTATGTTACCTTTATAATATGTGTGTACCAAATCAAAATACAATACACTAAAGCTGATTTTTTTTAATTTGTATGCTTATTTACATAAGAAAAATTATTAATATAGTCAGTTGTGATCAAAATACTTGTGCTATAAAATAAATATTTTCTTACACTTATTTGTACTAATATAGTGCTTTGTTATAGCACTATCTAGCTGGATAACACCCCAAATTGTTACAAGTTTATAATTTTTAACTAATGCAAAATGTTTTCATTACCATATATTAAGTGTATTTCAGTGTAAGATTCTTAAGCTGGAAAATTCTGAATTTTAAGTTTGTCCTCAGGATCTTTTAAAAAATGATATGCAACATTTGACAGTTGAGAAATTGATTGAATGGCTACACATTTACCATTCATTACATATTGCCTTAGGCCCAATAGCTTTTTGTCCTCTGTTTTGAGGGCTATATGAACTCCTGGCAGTATTGCAATATGTATTTCAATTTGCTGGGGAACTAGGCACCTGGCAGTGTACATGGTTGAAAGGGACATTCCATGGTAGAACATAATGAAATATTAAAGTAAATAACTGATTATCAAATGCTAGAACTGAAGATTCAAAGGTTTACTATTTTCTTATAGTCAGCAAACTCACAGCAATTCAGCAGCCTTTGACATATCAAGGAATTAGGCCTCACATTGATATGTTACAATGTTGTATAACAACAGAAGTTAAACATTATTTAACTAAGTCTAGGGTTATGTAAATTGAGCACATACGTCAGTCTAAGTAGTAAACAGATAACATTGCTTATAGACAAAAGTCACAATTATTGTTTGTCATCAACAGTCAGCTCTTCAGACAATTTTATTTTGGTTTGTCAAAGAACTCTCTGTTCTTCTGAATAGCCTGTTCAGTAGCCCAACCGTCTTCCTGGTTATGTGTGACTCCTTGTACTGAGTTAATGTAGAGCCCTATATAGCATCAGACATTAGGAAGGTGTATGCCAGTGTACAGAGCCCAATTGGGGGGGGGGGGGGGGAGTAGTCTTCTGTATTCCTCAGATTATACCTCATGGATATAGTTTTAGATAGACAAGTGATGATGACATGCAAAAATATCACCATACCTGTGCATTCACCATATTCCTGTATATCCTGTCATACTACAAATAAAAACATTTATTATTTTGTCTTATACTAAATTACACGAATGCCTCATAGTTGGATATCCAAAATCACCTAAGCCTTGCGTTGCATTACTATGAAAGAATTTATAAATCAGATATCATAATATGATAACTAAGGACATTGGAACTCACAGGAACACGAAACAAGATTTCCTGGTGAGAGTCTGTGGACTAACCCACTAGACCAGGCATGTCCAACGTTGGCCCCCCAGATGTTGTGAAACTACACATCCCAGCATGCTTTGCCACAGGTTTGCTATTAGAGAATGCTGGGATGTGTAGTTTTACAACATCTGGAGGGCCAACCTTGGACATGCCTGCAATAGACCATAGCAGCACAGCTAATTACATGGCTGAAAAAGGGTAATGCTAAAGATATAAGAGAATTCCTATGTTATTTTCCTATGTTATTATATTCCTATGTTAGAATTCCTATGTTAAAATAGCTATGAATATATTAAAATAACAATTTATCCTTCTCCTTACTCCTTGTTTTGTCTGTGAACTTATAGAGGATGCCATGACTTTTATGATTCCATGTAGGTTTGTGTTTCTCTTATTATTTTATTTGGTACAAAGAGTTGTTTTATTTAATGTGATGCTGGGTTGATTGAACTGTTCATAGAATAGACCAGTATCGACACATATGGGTCTAATTGAGCCATTAATTGCTCCCAACATTTGGTTGGACTGTTGAGGTTTAAAAACCCATCTGTGACCACACACAAATATACCTTCTGATGAAACCGCCTTGAGATATTAGCAGAGAAACGCGTAAAGTTCTCAAGCACACTTGATCCATTAAAGGAGAGGAGACGGAGCAGGGCGCCCCATATTTGCTCCACACACCGGATCATCTATCACCACAAGCTCCAAAGAATGCTGCTTCCTGACGGTCGGTGCTGTTGTACCACCCGACCTGACTGCCTGGACACACAGGCACCCGAGAGGCATATAGCGTGTCCTGGGGTTGCAAGGAGTTGTAACCCTGCTCCACCGAGTCTGCCTAGATACGCAGCTGCCGAGATACAACCGGAGTGTCCGCACGACACAAGTGCGGCAAAGAGATATACTCCAGACGGGACTACAAGTACCGTACAAAGGTACTTGTAGGGCAGCGGTAACTACCCTACATATACCAGCGCGGCCGGCCTGATCTTTCAATAAAAGACCCCAACTCCAGGGGACAGGTGAGATAATCAATAATAGCTGTGGTGTCATTAAATAAATGTGCAGATTACAAGGAGTCCAAAACAGGGGATAAGCTATTGCAATTTTGCATATTTATTGGGATATCTGGACATTATCCCAAGTGGAGTCCCACAAGCCTCTTGAGCTATCCCTAAACTATTTAAATCTAATATCTAAGTGCAACTTACAAAAGGAGAACTATATCGGGTACCCGATTATTACGGACACAATACTAGAAATCTGCTCAATTTAATTGATTGGATCAAGGTGTTTGAGTGTGTGTGATTACCTATGCTTTTTTATTGGTTTAATTTTTAGCTATCTTTTAAATATACTGATGGTGTAAAAATAATAAAAACAATTGTGTTTATCTATGAACAGTAGCGCTCTCTTTTATTGTAATAGAGTATTTGTGTCTTTACACTTAAAGTTATAGAGTAATCTACAAAGCTGAGACACATTGGTTGGTGTAATATATTTTACTTAAAATAAATACAAAATAAAAAAAATTGCATATGATGACAAATATTTAAACACTTTTCAAACATTGAGTGATTTAAAACAGAGGATCCTTACATAGTCCTTAGTGGTGTACAAAAATAATAGTAAGATGGTAAATGAGACACTTTTAATGCAGCTGAATTTTTCATCACATAATTTATTGAGGGTGAATGAAAGAAAAAGCCAACATGGTTCTCTAGGGATGTGATGTGTATTGTAAATTCAAAAAAGAAAGCGTATATAAAATACACATTCATAGGAAGTAAGACAGGAACTATGCAAGGTCAAACTGAAAATCTATAGCACATTAAATGTAATAACCATTTCTGCTCAGTTTTTACATACTGTAAGCCAAGTTGAGAGACAATAAAGAGGAAGAAACATATGACACTGCAGAAAGTACAGATCTATAATATATATTAGAGAACTTTCTTTGAACATTTTTTATAGTAATAAGATAGACAGACCCAATAGGATAGATAGATAGATAGATAGATAGATAGATAGATAGATAGATAGATAGATAGATAGATAGATAGATAGAACACAGGAATGATACAAGATATAACATACAGAAGAAAACATACAGTACAGTATATTTCACTTAGTCATTAGCAGAGAACCAGGTCTTTGGATACCTTGTCCGTTATGTTTTTATACCTGTCATGACTAATAACGATTTTTCATGATGGAGCAATTCACAAATATATTACAGAAAATATATTGTTGCACCCACACATGAGCTATGGGGACTGGTGCTGAGCTGGCAGAATAGAAAAAAAGGGCAAGTAACTTTCCATGATGGTAAAACCTTTCTTCACTGCTTGTAGGGCAGATGTAAACTGCGAGAAAATTAGATTTTAGAAGGGTGTTTCCAAAGTGCAGTGTAAATATAAAGTTTACAATAATTTGTGGTTATGTACCAAAATAGCCAATATTTATTGTGCATGCATAAATGTACTTGCACCACTAACAGTGCGAAATGGCTTCTTCCAATATACAAAGATAAGTTGGATACACAAAAATGGTCTTTCAGACAAATTGGTTAAATTAATTTATGTAAATGACTGCTTTTGTAATTTTTCCAGCTTTTGGGAGCAAACGGTTATTTTTTTCCCAGACATTACCAGATTTTCTATACAACCAGTCAGATTGGAAAGCTTATCTTATAGTGTGTAATCAGCTTTGCTTGATTTTTTTGCTCTGCTCCCAATCAAATACAAAAATAGACTGTGCTCAGTGGTGCACGCAGGCGGGGTTTCTGAATACCCAGAACCCCCCAGTAGTCTAAGGTAAAATCTGAGAGTCCCCTCTTTCCAGGGGTACAAGAATTTAAAAAATTGGCCCTTGGGAACCGGAGATATCTGACTTCAAAGCAGTGGTCCCCATCCAAGCCTGTTAATTGCTCTTTCCAGTCAGATATTTCAGGTTCTGTCTGACTTAGAGTTTTATTCCAAAAGCTGGGACTCTCCCCCTTTGATGAACACTAGGAGATTGTCTTTACTCTTCCCAGAACCAGAGATATCAGCCTTCCAGCAGCTGGTTACTGCTCCAGCTCCACACACCTGGTATGTAGTTTTATATTCTCGTTGGCAGATTGCTCTTCCTCCTGAACTCTAATCCCCTAGTCCCCAATACCATTTGGTAGGTGGGATTCTCTAGTTTTTAATAATTCCATTAAAATCTAAGAAATCTATTTCTGGGAACTGGAGATATCTGCAGTCAAGCAAGCTGTCCTCCCACCAGAAAATTATGAATAATAAGCCCACTCCACTATACATCCATCCTCTGCATATTAAATATCCTCTACCACCCTGGAAGTTATATATCAGGGCCCATTCATTCAGCCCAGTGCCCCCTTTTCCCACTCCATCTCCCACCATCTGTGCAGTAAAGGGGTAATTATTGGAAACTACTGATCCAGGCCCTATATGCTGAGCGGTTGATATAATAACCCCCACCACCAGCGGGACATCAAAGCTTCCGCTCATAGCACCCCCCACCCCTACCACTGGAGGATCGGTAGGGGCCCCAATACATTGCTATGCCCAGGGGTCTACACTGCTGTTGACACCCCTGTATGTATATATATATATATATGTATGTGTGTGTATATATATAGTTATATATATATATATATATATATATATAATTATTATTTATATACATTTGGTCTATCTATAATACTTTAACTGACCCGGCATATACTGGGTCCCCTAAGTGTCCATCTCCGTGCTTTGCTCCGTCCCTCTGGCAACCCCCTTCTGAAAATCCTGCGTTTGCCCCTGACTGTGCCAGACTATATAGTGCAGATATGTAGTATACAGCACAAATCAAATGCTTGATGTTCATTCAATCCTGACTCAATCCCATTTCGATCCCAATCGAGTAAGGATCGAATCATAAGCAATATCACATTGTTTTTAAGATTTATTCAGATTGTTATTTTAAAACCAATTCAACTACTTCTTTAATGCAATTGTCTTTTTGTGACCCCAAACACAGTGTATTTAAAGGTCCCTGAGCCTTACCTTGCAATTTACTGCATATTTACAGTACCATGTTTTCTGAATCTTCTATATTCAAACAATTAGTTGGCTGTTGCCTAAAACAGCCATATAAACAAAATAGGTGTTTTTTGGACTTAAAAACACTAATAAAAAACACATGGTAAACAATGGTTTTTAGACTATTTAGATTAGTATTACTAGCATTAGAAATGAAAAGCTAATTGAGGTAAAACATGTGCAGAACATAAAACACTGGTCATGGCGTCAGTACCAATACTGATCTGAATATGTTTTCAACACACCAGGGTATCTAGATGCTAAGGGGGAAATGTACTAATATGGGAGTTCTATTGAAGATGGGATGTTGCCCATAGAAGCCATTTATATTTCACATCTTATGTATTTAGCACCTTCCAGAAGATAATAGATAGAATCTAATTAGTTGCTATGGGCAACATCCCATCTTCAATAGAACTCCCGTCTTAGCTGTAAACCCAAATTCCTTGAAGTGTGTGCTGCCATAGGCAATAAACTAGCAGAACTACAGAAGGAGACAAAGAGGGGGAAATGTAATAGGATGAGAGACTCAGAAAGTGAGAAATTTGGTAAGAAATCTCCATGGTTTTTTTAAAGCGGCAATCATTTACACTGCAAAACCAGTTTGAATTTGTAGTGTAAATGATTGCCGGTTAAAAACAAAAATTGTTGAGATTTCTTACCAAATCTCTCACTCTGAATCTCTCATCCTATTAAACTTCACCCAGAATGTATATAGGTGGTGCAGACAGGAAAATAAAATATACATGACTGACATGAAAGAGCATGATGCATGACCCACAGATGATGCCTTTTTCTTTGTTTGATGGACTTTTATCTCATGAGTATATGAGTATACTGACCCATGATTCATTAACACTACGCATACAAGCCACTGCTGGAACTTTTACAAATGCTCTTTATGGAAACCTTTGTGATACTTTTGTGACATTTAGATTTTTTTCTATAAACTGAGACAGTTTCACCTGCCAGATCTTAACATAGGCTTATCTGTGGAAGGCCAAATAATTGCTCTCCTTCCAGACCAGCCAATTTTTAAAGAAACTTTTTCATGAAATTGATGCCATATGAATGTTCACTGAGTAAGGAGTCCTATGAGGCCCATCTGTTTATATTAATCAGAAGGTGACACAACTACAGTGTAGTTGAATACAAATTTATCTACTTTATACCACCTTATGGAACTTTACCCCTGAAGAAGTCGTTATGACAAAAGGCGTTGGGTGTTCTCTATTCAACATTCAACATTCTACATCATATATATATATATATATATATATAATAAAAATAAACAGTGTGCGACAAGTCTAAATGGGAAAATTAAAATAAGGAACTGAAAGTCCCACTCAGTGTGCAGACACAATACAAATCCTGTGTATTAGTATTATACAGCACTCAGGTTTCCAATATTGACCTGGCATCTCTACTTTCCACCTCACGGTGTTCCTGAGTTCCTGAGTCCAACAGGGATTTTCCTAAAATAGTAATGAAAACAGGTGCTTCGTAGTGCACATATCTTGATAAAAAAAACCTTATTTTAATATTGAACACATAGACACAGAAGGACGGGATCACATACCACAGTCGGCGATACAAATAACTGCAATCATACAGCATGAAAAAAGTTGGAGCCGGTTACACTCACATCTAATCTCCTTCGTTCAGGTGACGATGCTAGGCCATGCCCCTATATGTTTTGTCATCAATTTAGTCAGACGAAGTCGATGATTATGTAGATGATGAAACGCGTAGGGGGTGGCCTAGCATCGTCCCTTGAACTAAAGAATTTGGATGTGAGTGTAACCGGCTCCAACTTTACTCATGCTGTATGATTGCGGTTATTTGTACTGCCAACTGTGGTATTTTATGATCCTGTCCTTCTGTGTCTGTCTGCAATATTAAAAGAAGGTTTTTTTAGCAAGGTACGTGCGCTACGAGCACCTGTTTTCATTACTATATATTTATATAGTGATGAAAACATTTACCTGAAACCTGTGACAGCTGACCCTTTAATACAAATTCAGGTGCTGTGTTTGGGATTGTCTAACCTTTAAAAGCCATAAGGTACTTGGCAGTTGAGCATTAACCCAAGAGCAGTTGCTAGGTTCCTAAGTAAACCAGTTGCTAGTGTAGGACTTGCAGTGAAATGGGGTCCCTTGGTGATGGGTTGCAAGCTTAAATGCATTGATCAATTCATGAACTAAAACCCCATTATTTATTTAATTGATTATTTGAATGTTAAGGTGAGTTAGTTTGTTGTAGTGAGTGCTGGGCCCCCTGTGTTTGTATTTACTAGAGTGTGTGGTCACAGGCCACTGCACCCCAACCGGGGAAGTGGGTGCTGTTTGCACCCCATACATAAAAATGGCGAGTGTGTTGGTACTTCTGTATCTCTCTCTATATATATATATATATATATATATATATATATATATATATATATACACACATATAGATAGATAGATAGATAGATAGATAGATAGATAGATAGAGAGCAATGTCCGGCGGCACTCAGGCATCGACAGAAAGAAGATACAGCCACAAGCAATTATCTGCCAACGTTTCAATAAGATTTACTTATTTCCATTAGGGCATACAGAACAAAAATATTACTCACCATTTATGTGCTTCCCTTCACCAAGTGAGTCTGACAGAGCTGCGCGGCACATACTGCACCACCCGCACACACACCAGGCCATGACGTCATCACTGTGCTCCCACACAAATACAACAAAATGTAACAAAACAAAATATGGATAAGGTATCGACTACAAAGTATTGCATATTGAAAAATGAATGCTATCACAAGCTTCTTAATGAAATGATGTAGGGGATAATGAATATGTCAAAAGCATGTTGCTTAAACCAATAATAAGTTATAATCGATACCTGCTATATAAACGACACTAAGAAAGCCGGTGGAATAACATCGGGTGCCATCGCGCAACATCGCATCGCATACCATTGTAAGGCTTATGGTATACGATGTGATGGGCGCCGTGCTAGGAAACAAGTACCAATTTCCTCCTCATACTTTTTTAGTTAGATGACATCAGAATTATAAAGAACATACTAATTCATAGATATAGGAATTTCCAGATTGTTTGTAATACATGGACCATGGAATATTTTATATTTTCTCTAATTATCATGTTTATTTGTTTATCCCAGATTTTGTCAGTAATAAGTCTATGTCACAAATGTCTTGGCACTCAGGATTTTACAGTGAGTATTATTATGTGTAATAAATATTTTATTATTCTCCACACTTATTCTGCTATTGAAATCTTATCTAGTCTCCTTTGTACTAGAGAGTGTGAAATTGCTTAGAAATGTCCCTAGATTATTTCTTATGATTCAATGCTTATAGATTAGATCAGGGGTCTTCAACCTTTAAGACAGTGTGGGCCACATTAAAAAATTAAACGAAGCCCGAGGGCCACTAAGCTCTACTGTGGTATTTAGCACAGCTCTTAATAGATAGACAGCACAGCCCCCACATAGATAGATGGCACAGCTGCCCATACACATAAACCCTGCCACCAATATATAGTCAGCACCAGGGCTATTTCTAAACAATTAGGGTCTCAGTGCGAACAGAATAAAAATGCAGCCCCCCATACATAATTTGGTATTGAAGAAATTGTGTGCGCCAAAAAGGGGTGTGGTCTAATTATAAGGGGCGTGGGCTAATTATAAGAGTGTGAACTAGCAGGAAAACAATTACCTGACACCTCACTTTTGCAACCTGCATGACCAGACATTGGTTACCGCAGAAATGGTTATTGCCGCACAGTGACATATAAACATGAAGGTCCATTACACCATGATGCCCATTATGCCACACACAGTGATGCCCATTATGCCACACACCAGGATGCCCATTGCACATTATGCCACACACCAGGATGCCCATTGCACATTATGCCACACACCAGCATGCCCATTGCACATTATGCCTCACACCAGGATGCCCATTATGCCTCACACCAGGATGCCCATTGCACATTATGCCACACACCAGGATGCCCATTGCACATTATGCCACACACCAGGATGCCCATTGCACATTATGCCACACACCAGGATGCCCATTATGCCTCACACCAGGATGCCCATTGCACATTATGCTTCACACCATGATGCCCATTGCACCTTGCACTATAAGGCCCCCAATACTCCTGCTTATGCATATGATGCCACCAGTAGTGTCCCTCATAAAATGCCACCAGTAGTGTCCCTCATAAAATGCCACCAGTAGTGTCCCTCATAAAATGCCACCAGTAGTGTCCCTCATAAAATGCCACCAGTAGTGTCCCTCACAAAATGCCACCAGTAGTGTCCCTCACAAAATGCCACCAGTAGTGTCCCTCACAAAATGCCACCAGTAGTGTCCCTCACAAAATGCCACCAGTAGTGTCCCTCACAAAATGCCACCAGTAGTGTCCCTCACAAAATGCCCTAGTATTGCCCTCCATAGTCAGCACATTGGACAGCATACCAGACCTCCCTTATGCTGGCCACACATCAGATCAACTTTCCTCCAAACCACCCAACTGGTTGCTTGGATGGAATAAAAATATGGTACTGGATGGGAGCAAAGGACAATCAGAAAAGTGCTCACAAACCCAGGAAAATGGACAAAAACATTCAGTCAAATTGTTTAAATCAAACAGGTTCAACTACAGTACCGTGTCTGAGCGACCGTTTTTGTTATTTTATCAGATTCTGGGAGCAAATTTCTGAAGTAAATATTACATTTGCTTCTATCCAGTACCATATTTTTATTCCATCCAAGCAACTAGTTGGATGGTTGGAGGAAAATTGGTCTGATGTGTGGCCAGCATTAGTCAGCACCACATTGCACTGCCAGCTCACCCTCCCCCATAATCAGCACCCTGCCCATACACAGGGCCACATTGCACTGCCAGCCCCACCTCCCCCATAGTCAGCACCGTCCCCATAGTCAGCACCACATTTCAGAACAGCCACCTCACCACCCTATGTCCAGCACAACATTGCAAAAGGCAGCCAGCTCACCTCTCCCCCCCCCCCCCCCCCCATAGTTAGCAAAGAAAACATTGCAGAGAGCCCACCCCCCCTAGTCATCACCGCGTTAGCGAGCCGGCTTCACACTTCCCTAGGATACCTGCATTAATCTTAGTGTCCCTGGCAGAGGGCTTCTGCTGGCGGCGGCGGCTGTCTTCACTTGAAAAGAGCAGGCAGGGACGGGTGTGTGGCGTCAGAGGCTGGCGGCGGGGTGCGCGGCGTCAGAGGCTGGCGGCGGTTGTCACTCCCGGCTGTCTTCTCTGAAAGGGCGCGGGCGGGACGGGTGCGCGGCGCCGGCGTCAGGAAATACACAGTGGGCATGTCTGCACACAGTCCCGCCCGCCCCAGCCAGCACATCCACCTCTGCCGCGTCCCACTGCTAAGCTACTAGCGCGGAAGGTTTTTTTTTTTAAATACCTTTTATTTAAACGGCATTAACTGGCGGGCCAGTGAAAACAACTCGGCGGGCCACTCGTGGCCCGCGGGCCATGGGTTGAAGACCCCTGGATTAGATCTTAGTGTTTTATTTTGTTTTATTTTTATAAAGTGTATTTTGATATCTATGTCACAAATGTTTTACAATATTCTGTTCAATTCTGTACAGACAGAATTGCATCTAACATCTATCTTAAGGTGCACATACACAATGCGATTATCGCCTGCGTTTTGTACTTTTAAAGTAAAAAACGCATTGCATGTGCGATAATCGCACCGTGTACCAGCGGGGATGCGATGTGAGGTGATGCGCGTCCCCGCAGGTACAATATTGTAAAGCACAAAAAGTATCTGCAGGCAGTACTTTTTGTGCTTCATTGAATCGCATCGCATCAGTACAGGAGTATATGCGATGCAAAGCAATGCAATGCGATGTCCATTAGAACCTATTAACTTTAAACACATAGGGGCAGATGTATTAAGCCTGGAGAAGAGATAAACTGGAGAAAAAGTGGAGATAACTTGGAAGAGTTAACGCACCAGCCAATCAGCTGTGTTTGAAATATGACAGTTGGGATCTGATTGGCTGGTGCGTTATCTCCTTCCACTTTATCTCCAGTCTATCTCTTCACCAGGCTTAATACATCTGCCCCTTAGTACTGTACTTTGCACCCGCAAAGTACAGTACATCGTATTGCATCCCCCTACAAGTGCCAAAATCGCACGGCACAAATAAAGTACAAAACGCACAGCACACATATCAGTGCGTGTATTCGCACATTAAGTGTTAGTTCATGATGTAGCCCCCCTTCCTCTCAGCACCAGCATCACATTGCATGGCTATGATTAGTACAGACTGAACAAAGATGGCTGCCACAGGCCAATTGCAGGCAGACAAACTGATCATAGTTTCTGAGACTGGATGACTGGGCAAGGGAGTCATGGTTATTGATAAACTTTTCTGGTGCCAAAAATGGACTCAGATATTATAAGCTAATTACTGTATAACTGGGGAAACTTAGAGGAACCTGTGGGCTGGCTGTGTGTGTCCAGGCAGACCTCTTTGTATGTGTATCTAGCAAAGGCCATAGATTGTAAGCTTGCGAGCAGGGCCCTCATACCTTTTGACTGCCTGTAAATACCCAGTTTGTTGTATCACTGTCTCCTTTGTAAAGCGCAGCACTGTTAATAAATAATTAAAGACCATTTTGGTCTGAGTCCCAGAGGTTACAGTGTGAAAGTTACAGACAGCCAAGCAGCAAGAAGATCTGAGGAGGAGGGTTTAGGGAATTAATGGAAGGAAGACAGATACGTATCCAACATGCTAAGTATCAAGACAAGTGGAAAAGATTGTAATTAGACATGAGCTCATGTGATATGTAGTCTAATGTGATCAAGACTTAAGGGGCCTACACACAGAGATTTTCTGAGCATTCTGAGTGATACTAGATGGCTCAAAACGCTTAGCAAGATTGCTCAGCACACAACGATGTGAGAGCACTGAGTGCTGAGCCATCTGTCAGGCATATTGTATATTATTAGCTGGGCTATAGCAAAGTGAGGGGTCGCGCATCGCTATCACTATGGCCCCTAAACTGCAACATCTGTAGGACCCATAAGTGCACCTATAGAGGAATATAGTTTGAGTTGCTGAGGAGTAATGCAAACTGCAGTACTACAGGTCCCAGGCGACAGAAACTGATGCATTTGTGATAATTCTAATGTGGAGATTTATGCTGATTGCTGGTGAATGCTGCTGAAATAATATTTGCTCTGACAAAGTTAGACCATTTGCAATATTTTTGCTGGGTAACAGGGGCGGACTGCCATCTGTTATTAATATGCAAAAAGAGGCACTTATATGTTAGTTAGGCGCCCACTAAGCTATTTCCTTAGTTTTCCATGTCCCTTCGAGGGGCTCGCCACGCTTCGGGCATGGTGGCTCGCTGCACTCGCCACACTGTATAAAATCCACTCCATGCTGACATGGATAGTGGGGGTATGAGCGTAGTAAATATAGTGGCCTCCCAACTAACATATAAGTACCCAAAAAGATTGTCAGCGTCACATTAAAGCACCTTCAGGAAAAACTGGTCAAAAACAAATATTTTATTCATTAATGAACTAGAAACATCAGGTAAACTCCCCCCCTTTGCAGAAATAGTATCAAAATTTCAAATTTCCCCTAGAAGCGCCTACCAATATTGTCAGATAAATAGCTTTCACTCCCGCTCACAGCAGGTGAGAAATAACCAAGCTAATACAGTAATTGAAACAATATGCTTGAAAAGAGCATTATTTAAAGGTCTTATTTCAACTATTTACCAATTACTACTAAATTATAGTAAGCAGGATCGTCTCCCCCAGGAATTAGTATGGGAGTCTGAGTTTGGTAAACAACTACCACAAGAAGACTGGGTGAGGATCAGAAAAAACCTGATCTCAGTGTCCCAATCAATTCGCTTTAGAGAAAACTCATATAAGATATACTCTCGCTGGTATTTGACCCCGAATAGATTAAATCGTATATATAGTGGGGCCAATAATCTATGCTGGCGGGGCTGTGGGTGTAGAGGCGACCTCTCACATATTTTCTGGTCCTGTCCGCAAATTCAACAAACTTGGAAATCAGTACTGGATTTAATTAAGCAAATCACAAAGGTAGAGGTTCCCAAGTCCCCAGAATTCATACTTCTCCCGTTAAAAATCCCAGGGATTAAAACATCGCTCCAAAAACTTATATGGTTTATTCTGAGTGCAGCGAAAATAAAAATAGCTACTCATTGGAAATCAAATAGGACCCCAACGATGGCAGCAATAAAAGAGATGGTGTGGCATCTTTATCAAATGGAATACTTATCTGGCATAGTCGAGGAGAAAATGGAACTGTTTAGGGAAGTATGGACGTTGTGGGCAGAATTCCACAATTCCATAATTTGATGAGACCAAAGCAGTAGGGAGACTTTAAGTGGAGGTTAATAGTTTAAGGTGAGGAGACAAAAGGAATAATCGCATTAGATTAGTCGAGATCTAAGAAACATCTCCCCCCCCCCCCCTCACAACCGCATTAACTCTTTTTTTTTTTTTTTTTCCCTATCCTCTCCACAACCCCATTCTAGTTGGTTATATGTGATGAACCAAGCTCATACAGTATAGAAGAGCAATACCAACTAGGTTAAAGGGTTTTACACGTGTTAAAGAATGGGGTATTAACTTATAGAAACACATTGAGTGTGTTATCCCGTCCCATGGGTACTGCAAGTGTTTCATAAAGAAATAAAATAAGTACACGTAAAGGAAAAAGAAAGGGTTATGGAGAAAAACTCAAATCAACTCTGATTGTTCCCCTTGTCTTGTTTTTATGTTGTCTCTTGTCTCTGTCTTTGTATTGTAACAGTAGGGTTTAGGTAGGGAAAAGTGGTGCTATTCAGGCATATAGGCCTACAACATTGTGATAAATTCGAATAATATTGTAATAAAAGGGAGTCAAGAGAGAGAGGAAGAGAGGGGAAAGAAAAGAAAGTGTCAATGACAAGAATAAGAAATTTAGAGATGTTGGTTAGATATGTCGAAATTACACCCCAAAAGTAAACTCATATAATACTGTATGTCGATATTTGATGATATATAAGGATGAATACCTATGTATACTCTTAAAAAAAAAATTAAAAAAAAAAAAATAAAGCACTAATACTTCTCTGCTGGGAAAAGACTGTGTAAGGTGAATCCTTGAAGAATCATACAACTTTGCTCTATTGATATTTTACATTTTAAGGAGACTAAGATAGCAATTCAACAAATGCACCACCCCAGATAAAAATTCTATTTCATTGATGTTTTATTGCCATTGCATAGTGCTGTGTGAATGGGACTTTGAAAAGTACTAGCAAAATACTCAGGCACATGTCACACTCTATTACATGTTGCAAATTGTAATTGTTAATATTTTGTCTCTCTTCTGCACTGATCCCATTCACTATTACAGGACTTTCATCGGGCTGCTCCCAACCCTATGGAATGCCCTTCCATGCACAATAAAGCTGGTTTCACATTGCAAAAACCTGCTTTCAACCCGTTTTTGCAAACGTGTCTTAACCCCTTCCCGACGAGGCCTTTTTTGTTAATTTTTTTTTTTTTCCTCCTTGCGTTCAAATAAGCGTAACTTTTTTAATTTTCCGGCTATATAGACACATGAGGGCTTTTTTTTGCGGGACAAGTTGTACTTTTTAATGGTACCATTTACTATACCGTATAATATTCTGGGGACTCAGGAAATAATTCAATGTGGGGTAAAAAAAAAAAATAACGCCATTCCACAATTTTGCGCTGGTTACGGTTTTTTTGGAGTTCATAGTTCGTTTAAAATGATGGGTTATCTTTATTCTATGGGTCGTTACGATTCTGGTGATACCAAACTTATATAGTTTTCGTTACGTTTTAGCACTAAAAAAAAAATAGAATATTTTACGGTTTTTCTAATTTGCGTCGCGTCGCCATGTTCTGCGGCTTATAACTTTTTTATTTTTCCACCTACGGACCTGGGTGAGGGCTCATTTTTTGCGGGCTGAAGTGTACTTTTTAATTAATACCATTATGGGATATGTGCGACTTTCTGATCTCTTTTAGTTACATTTTTTTGGGTAGGCGATGCGACCAAAAAACGTAGTTTTGGCGTTGGGAATTATTTTCCGTTTACGCCTTTAACCGTGCGGGATAACTAATGTTATATTTTAATAGATCGGACTTTTAGGAACGCGGCGATACCAAATATGTGTATTTTTTTTATTTTTTATTTATTTTTATTTGTGAAATGGGGAAAGGAGGGTGATTTGAACTTTTAATATTTATTTATTTATTTTTTTTTACTTTATTTTTTTTTTTTTTTTTACTTTTACTACAAGGCCCCCTAGTGTACTTGACCAATAGGGGGCGCGATCGCCTGTACTAGGTTCAGCCATAGAGCTCTATGGCTGAACATAGTGATTTTCAGCACTTCCTATTACATCCTGCCTCAGGCAGGATGTAATAGGTATGCTGACATGGCCAGCACAGGGGTCTACATTAGACCCCTGGCTGCCATGGCAACCGATCGGCACCCTCCGATCTCACCGCGGGGGGCCCCGATCGGCGCTGGAGGGGGGCGCCCCCCCTCCGATCAGCTATTTAAGCACTGCGGGCGCTTTGCCCGCGGTGCTTAAAGGGTTAAACGGCCACGATCGGCGAACTCGCCGCTCGTGGCCGTGAGAGCAGGTACCTGGCTGTAATATACAGCCATTACCTGCTCTCTTTCAAGCCAGCTCACTCCGTGAGCTGGCTTGATTCCCCCGCAACCGACTCATGACGTATATATACGTCATGTGTCGGGAAGGGGTTAAAACTGGTCAAAAGCCAGTTAAACCCCTTTCATATTGCATGCTGTAAAGGTATATTGCAGTTTTTGTACCATCAGATTCAACCTGTTTCACCCATAGAAAGCCTTACAATGTCATTTTAAATGTTTTTTTCCTGCTTGTGGGCGGGATCAAGTGTGGTTATCATTTGTAGCAAATACCGTTTCTGAGCTGTTCAGACTGCAGGAAAAACGGCTCTGAAACGTGTAGGATCCTGCTTTTAACACCTTTCAAAATACCGGTATTTTGTAACCGGTAAATTGATTGTGGAGCTTTCATACTGCAGCTCGGCATGTTAAAACTGCAATGTGAAAGGGGCTTACGCGTTTCGTAATCCACTTTGTCAGAGGGCGCTCTGACGAAGTGGATTACGAAACGCGTAAGGGCGGGCCTTGGTGACGGCGAGCTCTGTGTCTGTCGGGAATCCCCTGCCGCATCTGATCCTCTCCAGCCTGTCGGTACACCGCTTCCCTCACAGAGTGTTCGGTGAGGTTCCGTGTCGTGCTGCAGTTGCCCCGGATGGTGGTAGGAGGCTTGCCTGGCTTGTTATATATACATCATGTGGTAACCAGCCCACTGCTGTTTTTAAAACGGTACGAGTACTGATTGACTGTACCGTGGATATTTTATATCTATTAAATCATATCTGGTTTTACACTATGGAGCGCTCCTCCTGTGTTTCTTTTTGTACAGATTGTCGCTTGTTCCTGTGAGTCCCAGGAATTACTTTGGAGGAAGCTGCAGTTCAAACTTGGAACTTTTAGTGTCTATTTTAAAGGGTTCTCATATCCTTTGTTTCTGACTGGTGCTAGCTAACCACAAATTAGCGCTGATTGGATCCACCTTAATCCACTTTTCTACATATATATATATATATATATATATATATATATATATATATATATATATACCCCCACGTTATGCCGGCACTCGTCTCAAAAGGCCATCAGTACTGGTGCCATCCCGAAAAGCTTCATAGAAAGTACAGGGGGTGGTGAGCGGCACTCAGAAATAAAGTCAAAACACAGTCCTTAAAGATGCAACATGTGTATTCAGGCGCCTAGCCCTTTCGGGGTGTCCCCCGTCCTCAGGGCAGATACACAGGAGAAAAGCACAGGAGAAAAGCCTGTGTATCTGCCCTGAGGACGGGGGACACCCCGAAAGGGCTAGGCGCCTGAATACACATGTTGCATCTTTAAGGACTGTGTTTTGACTTTATTTCTGAGTGCCGCCCACCCCCTGTACTTACTTTCTTTCTCATTATATATATATATATATATATATATATATATATATATATATATATATATATATATATATATATATATATATATATATATATATATATATATATATATACACACACACACACACACACACACACACAAACACACACAAACATGCATAGGTTTCTGCCCAGCACAGTAGACCCACCAGAGACAAATCACCCCCCAGCACAGTAGATATATATCAGATATATCTCCTCCCCCCCCCCAGTACAGCACGTACACACACCCCTCAAACAGATCACCCCTGCACAGATGATCCCACTAAAACCTACCCTCTTTAAACTGTCAGGGCTTCATTTTAGTGGGGGGGGGGGGCATACAAAATCCAAACAGTACAGTCAGTAAGGTCGATATTATTGGGATACGGTCACTAGGTCTACAAGCATTAGGTCAACAAGCATTAGGTCAACACCACTAGGTCCACATGCAGGAAGGTCGACATGACTGAAGGTCAACATGGGTTAGGTTGATGGGGTCATTAGGTCGACACAAGCATTAGGTCAACATGGGGAAGTTCAACAGTCAAAAAGTCGACATGGGGTTTTCCACTTTTTTTTTTAGCCGACAGGCAGTATTTTATGCCCTACCATCCACTAGGATGTGGTGGGAGAATAAAATAGCATCTCGAGTGCAACAAGCCATGGGAAGGGACGCAGTGCTACGTTTCAGTGTCTATGTTGACTGTGTCGACATTCGGGACAAAAAAAGGTGGAAAACTCCATGTTGACTCTTTGACCTTCGACCTCCCTGCATGTCTAACTTCCTTTTCACTTTTTCTTTTGAGCTGACATGTGCCGACAGGTGGTATTTCAATCCCTACCATCCACTAGGGCGTGATGGGAGGATAAAATAACCGTGCCCGAAGCATGGCGGGACAACAGTCAGTGTGAGGTTAAGGTGCAATATTAATGGGATACTGCCACTAGGTCTACAAGCATTAGGTCAACAAGCATTAGGGTGACACCACGTGGTGGACATGTAGGAAGGTCGACATGGGTTATGTCGACCGGGTAATTATGTCGACACAAGCATTTGGTTGAAATGGGGAAGGTCAACCGTCAAAAGGTCAACATGGAGATTTTCACCTTTTTTTGTCGACAGTCGACATGGACACTGAAACATAGCACCTTGGAATGTACAGGGCTGTCTACCTTGCCTAATTGACTGGCTGTCCCTGGCTACAGATCACCTTTGCCCTGGATTCTGCCAGCACAGCCATCTCTTTGCATATGAGGAGGCACTGACAGCTCCTTAGTCTCCCCTACAAAATCTCAGGCGGCGATGGATCGGTGGCAGGGGGGTTTCTAGCTACTCGGAAAACCCCCTGCGTGCGCTAGTGAGAAAAATATGTATATCGTAACCAAACTCATATATGCATTTCATATCACCACTAACCACTTAGAAGGCTGTGGGCAAGGGGGTTTATGTTTAGGCAGTGGGATGCAGGGTTAGGTACTAGTAGGGAGGGATAGGGTGAGGCTGCTAGTAGGGAAGATAGGGGTTTAGGGGACAGGGCTAGGATGCCTTTTTGAGACCATGTGGGCCCTTTCACCATTGGGATGCCAGGGTCGATATGAGGACTGCTTTCATCCTAAATGCCATGATGGTATATTTTTTACCAGCAGTTGCATGAAATAAGTGGCCTACAGTATATGCCTTTTGTATAAGCATATCTGTACTTCCACAAGTTACTTTTTATGCTAAAATATACAAGGATGAATATTCTACATTTTCAGTCGGTTCTTTCAGTATAGAAAAATAAACATGTTTTCAGATTCAGTAGAATCTATAAATGGAAATTCCCTTTTTAGAATCCAGAAACATTTTACTTATCTCTTAGAACCTACAGTATTTGCAAATTCCACCATGTAAAGCAATGTTGATATTACTACTCACAAATTATTTGGGAAAACTCTTTCCCTTCAAGGAGTCAGTTCATAAAATAATTGATTTTCTTCTGTTTCGCATCAATCCTGCCCAGAAAACATTTGCCAGGGAAGATCCACACATACTACCCATATTTATCGAGGAAACAAGCAGATCTACTGTGCAGCAACACATTCTATTCATCTTCATGCATCAAAGGTAGAGCGCTATTATCTACTGAGCTGTCAAGAAAGCGATTGTTTAAAAAGCTGAGAAATGTATTTAAATCATCTGGTAAGCCTGGCATCTTGATCTTACAAGGACCCATAATATTTCCACACAAATATTCTAGTCACATTACTGTAGACAAGGTTACCAGATAATGACATTTGTATTTTATGTATATTGTGGTTACATGGAAAACTTCCTGGATTTTTTAGAACATATATCTGAAATGTATTATTTCATGGCATTGGAAATTTTAAACTACCACATACAAAATTCGAATTATATTAGACAAGTAATTATTATTATTATTAATAATAATAATAATAATAAAAATCATAATAATAATAATAATAATAATAATAATAATAATAATAATAATAATAATACAAACAATAAAAATATATTTTATTTGTAAGACACTACAAATGGTCCTCAGCATTGTATAGTACGAATAGGGTGAAGAGAGACTACATTTAACAGTGTTAAACAACTAATAATAAATAGGCAAAGTACAGTATAAAGAAAACATTGAGTTGCAGATCTAGCTATTGAGAAGACAATGGGTATTTGTGGTAAGAGGCACCCATATGAAGTAGACCAGTGCTCAGGAGTATGAAAAAAAAACAGCTCTGTGAGACTTATGCAGTGTGGAAAACCCCCCACAAAGGAATAAAAGCCCTACTCTAGAGAAGTTATATCTAGGGGGGAATTTACTAAGGGAAATTTGTAAAAAATAGGTGTATTTGTATCCAGAAATACACTTATTTTTGACATTTACTATCCCGAAAATATGGCAATTCGTATTCGTATTGATAGCACATCAATACGAACACGAATTGCGGTATTTTCGGGATAGTAAATGCCAAAAATAAGTGTATTTCTGGATACAAATACACCTATTTTTTTACAAATTTCCTTTAGTAAATTTCCCCCCTAGTGTCAAATTAAGGTCCACTTATGCCTGGAGCTGAAATTTATTAAGGTAAAAAATGTGCAACTGCTGGGCATGTGTCCAGCTCTGCAGAGAAGTTCTACCGGGTGGGAAGGAAGGGGGAATGGGGTTTTCTGGCACAAATATTCCCTTCCTGCCTAAATTTTATCTTCATGCTACATCATTACTACAATAAGGGGTCAATTTACTAAGCCTTGGGCATAGATAAAGTGGATGGAGATTAAGGGGGAAATTTACTAAAGGAAATTTGTAAAAAAAATAAACAGTGTATTTGTATCCAGAAATACACTTATTTTTGACATTTACTTTCACGGCGCCCATCACATCGCAGACCATAAGGCATGCGATGGTATGCGATGCGATGTCCCGCGATGTTCCCCGATGTCATACAATGTTAAAATTGTATGGCATTGTATATGGCATACAATGCCATACAATGCGATGCGATTATAAATTGTATAAGCACCCTAATGGGGGCTTACAATGTTAAATTTAGCCCCACGCCACCCCCAATATGAACGTGAACCCGAAGCGTGGCGAGCGCAGCGAGCCCGCGAGGGGCGGCCTTTTCATACCCCCACTATCCACGTCGGCGTGGAGTTGATTTTATATATAGTGTGGCGAGCGCAGCAAACCACCGAGCCCGAAGTGTGGCGAGCCCAGTGAGCCCCGCGAGGGGACGCGCAATACTTCACAGGTATACGTGTCCCCTTGCCACGCTTCGGGCTCGGTGGCTCGCTGCGCTCGCCACACTATATAAAATCAACTCCACGCCGACGTGGATAGTAGGGGTATGAAAAGGTCTGAGGACGCGTACCACCGTCCCTCGCGGGCTCGCTGCGCTCGCCACACTTCGGGTTCACATTCATACTGGGGGGTGGCGTGGGGGTGCATTTAACATTGTAAGCACCCATTAGGGTGCTTAAAAGCACCCATTAGGGTGCTTATACAATTTAACATCGTATAGGGGACTTACATCGCATCGCAGTGCATCGGGTGTATGGCATGCGATGCGATAAAAACATTGTGCGACTTAATATCGGGGACGCCGTGATAATACACAAGTACTAAAGCATATTGTGCATTATTGCTCAATCCGTTTGGTATAGTGTGTATTTTGGCTCAATCCATGTGGCAAAATGTGAATTTTTACTCAATCTGTGTGCCATAGTGTGAATTTTGTCTGAGTCGGTATGAATTTTGGCTCATTCCATGTGGCATAATGTGTAAGAGGCAAGTACAGTATAAGGGGGTTACTATTGTGTTGCATTATTTGTATAAGGGGTATATGATTTGGTAAATGTAGGTGACCACATAAAAGGCGCTGAAAAGTTGTCTACCAATGTTTTGGCTCTCAGAATTTTTATATGACTGGAGTGCCGCCGCACCCCGCAAGAATCTCAGGACTTGGGCATTCTGCGGGTGCACCTTTGAAGGGCACCACCACTATATCTCCCGGCATTTTGCGTATGCCAGCCCCCTGCATTTTCCAGGCAAATATAATTAGTTGAAAGTATTTACACAAATAGAGACACACCCATGAGCAGACCACCCAACCAGAACACTGGTCACGCCCCCCACATTATTAGGTGCTGGCCACAACCCCTATTATTGCACATAATAAGCCCTTGATCATTTTCAGCTCCAGGCCCATTTAGACCTTAATCTGGCACTGGTTGTACCCCTAGCACCCCCCTGTCAGTGGCCCTGTGTGTATGCACCTTAACTCTCTCCAAAAGTGAGTAAATAGACCCCTAAATCTCAGTACATGACCACAGTATAACAGTTTCCGACCCAATTATAAGTTTATGGTGATTCCTCTACTACTAGTTTGACAGACAGCTCAAACAACATGTTTTTAAAGCCATCTTGTCTACCACAACTATTTCATTTATTTGGGTGGATTTGTTGGCAGCTTTATGATGGTTTCTAAAGTTGATGCTTTGTGAATACAGGGGTAGAGTTATTAACTAACGATCAGGGGAATATGTGCTATCCCCATGCCTTAAGGCAGGGGATAGCGCTTCCCCTGATCTATCACACCTGCTGGCCGGTTACTTTATCGGCGGTGGTGTGGGGCAGGAGGCATAGCGCAGCTACGATATTTCATAGTGAGCGCCTGCCTCCTGCCTGATTTATGAATGGTCAGCATCGCTGACCATTCCGCTGCCTGCAGCTATCGACTTCGACAGCTGCAGGCGGCGATGCCCTATGCCTACAGCAGGGACAGCGCTGTCCCTGCTGCTGGCTCTGAGCTGCGCTGGGGATCTCACGTGAGTAGCGAGATCCCGCGCATGCGCAGTCAGCCGGCCGGGGAGAAGCAGACAGCGCGTCAGTGTTAACTGACGCGCTGTCAGCTGGAGGAGGCATCGCCGGAGAGTGGAGTTAGCGCTCTCCAGCTTCGGCGGCAAGATCTTAGTAGATCTTGTCGCTCTCCCCTCCTGTTCGCCTCGCTACTGAGGCGAAGCAGGAAGTGTTTTTAGCGCCGCTATAATAAATCTACCCCACAGAGTTTTGAGAATTATAGGGGGAAATATAATAGGATGAGAGATTCATAAAGTGAGAGATTTGCAGTGTAAATGATTGCCGCTTTAAAAGAACTGGAGATTTCTTACCAAATCTCTCACTTTTTGAATCTCTCATTGTATTAAATTTCACCCACCCATAGTGTTACAAACTTTGATGGTGAGCTGTATTTTAAAGTGTGAATGTCTAGATTGCACACTTTAATGTGTTTTTGGTATCGTATATGTTAACGTATTGTGAACACCTTGTGTTTTTCCAAGAACCCCCTGACTCATTAAAGGAAAATCACAAGGTGTACACAATACGTTAACATAAGAATACGAATAATAGCACAAATAAATCGGAACATCTCTATAACGTTTTTTAAATCACTATTTCTTATCTTTAATGCACTTCTTTACCTTTTTTTTGTGGAGAGGAGAGACGATACATATCTCCCCTCTTTTTTATGAAAGTATAAATAAAGGTTAAATTTTAATAGAATTATTTTTTCTAAATTAGGAGGTTTTTTGGTGGTGACCGGTAGCACAGAAATGATCCACAGTTATTTCAAAATGGCCCCCTAATAGGCATTAATGATTAATCAAACATATATTGATTAGGGGTGTGCTACCACTGGACATGGATAAGTTGCAAAGAAAGGGGGGAAAGGAAGAATGTCACGGTGTGGTGCACCTACAGACTTGGATAAAATATAACTTTTAATAATAGATTTCTAAAAGCTGCGAAATATACAACACACATACATAAATGACACGGACAGTGAATTTAAAAGTAATCCTCACACCGTGAGGCTCCCAGGATCTGTGTCCCTTCTTTTAATCTTAGTATTTGTTCAGTAGTGGTGCTTGGGGATATGTGTAACAATGTTGCGTGATTCCACCGCACAGTAACAGTTATAGCATAAATGTAGCAACAGTATCCCACTGCCCAATAGTAAAGGAGATTCCTCCTATCAATTGAGTAAAGGCAGTTAACGGGTTAAGATGTTATATGGACAGTCTGACAAAAATAAGTCAGTTGTCCTGGTGCCAGGCAACTCCCTTTGGTATAGACAGTAAGGTGACCGTCTATAGTGGGCACAGCAGCGGCACGTATTTGCCCCGTCCTCCCTGTGGCTACAGGAACAGCCAGTGGGGTAGAGATGGTAGTCAGCAGCAGCCGCGGCTTGCTGAATTGGAGTGACAGCGGTAAGGTACAGCCGCTTCACTCCCGAGACGCCGTCTGCCTGCAAGTAAACACCACGCGGTGTTCAGTACCTACACACCGCGTCTCAGGCTTGGAGGCGGGTGGGAGAGCCGGTAGCGGGGACGCACCACTTAAACTAAAATTAAACTAAACAGATCAAAATCACATTTCAGAGGGAGGGGAAGGCTGGGAGCACACACTAGGTGTATCAGGTCTGCATACGCTTCGCAGAGAGCTTCAAAGGTCAAAGGCGTTTTAGCTATGACAACATGGCAACTATGTTTGGGCCCAGAGCCATTTCAACCTGTAACATAATATGATAGACATTTGTCCCAAACCAGCAGGTGTGGAACTACATGGCCCAGCATCAGCAACAATTTCTATCTATGACCATGACATTTATCTAGGTTACCCTTACTGGGATATATAGTTCCACTGCAGCACTATTGTTATGCTAACATTACTAGAGAGCATTACATTTATAAAACATTGCAATGTATGGTGTACATGAAAATGTGTGAGCACTTACCAGCTTGGGGTGGCGTGGGCGGCCTATCTGTGTCCGCCACATGGAGCCGAGGAAGGACCTCTGGTGGGATTATATGCTTCAGTTTGGTGTAAGACACAGGTTTGGGGCTTCCTCCTCCAGTGCCGCTGACCTCTTTGACCTCAGTGGCCATTTTGGTTTTCAGTTACCTCTTAATGTCGTTAAATCTCTTTTTAACATTCCTCACTGTTTGTTTGTGGCTGCTGACTGTGTTCACAGCCCCTGTAATAGAGTCCCACATGGCCCTCTTCCACTGCGCTGTGGTCCGGTTGTTATGTTTACCCAGCAGTCGGTCATAGACAGGGACTATAGCACGGACTAGTGCAGCATTCTCCTCATATGAGAACCGCACCTTACGGCCACTTCGGGTGCGGCCACTTTCTGCCTCCTCCTCCACCTCCTCTGTGGCCATGTCGCCCTCCTCCTCCAGGGCAGGCTCACCCTCCTCCTCCTCGCCTCCATCTTACTCCACCTCAGGCCAGTCAGCATCAGACATGTGGGCCTCTTGCTGCTTCTCCTCGGACTGTGTGCTGAACAGATCCTGTGTGAGTGGATGGGATGGGGATGCAAGAGGGTCCTCCACCTCCTCCTGCTGGGCCTGCTCCTCTGGGGTCCGGGCTGGGCCAGGCCTTGCTGTGGCCATGCTGACAGCCACACTGCTGCCTCTCCCTCTCATGGTGCTGCCTCTCAGTGTGCCTCTGCTGCCTCTCCCCCTGGCTCCTCTGGCACTGCTGCTGCCTGTGACTGTGCCACTGCTCCCTCTGCCACCTGCACTCACTGCCACTTCTCTCCCAGACATTGCTCCTCTCCTCAAAATATAAAAATTAAGTGATTTTATGCGCTGGACCTGTTCCAGAAAACACTGTGAGATGGAGATAAGGGGACAAATAATAATAAAAGGGAATGATACTCACCTTGTGTTGAGTTTCTTCGCCTCTCAGGAGGCTCTCCAATATTTGATATGATGGAGATATGTGAAAGATAAGATTTATAACATAGTGTGATATTGTCACAAAATTTTATTCACACACAAAAATATTTCACACAATCCATAAAACTGTATATATATATATATATATATATATATATATATATATATATATATATATATATATATATATATATACACAATATAGTTCCAGGTGCCGGCACTCAGCTCCAATCGTCTCTTATAACCAACATGTACGGTGCCTTCCAAATGGAGATAAACAAACAAGACTGGCGGCGGCACTCGCTCCAAAAATAACGCTGATTTACTCCAGCAGCATGTATAACATGTTTCGGTTTATTCAACCGTCCTCAGATACAAACAAATGCTTATATGAGCTTACCTTTATAGTGAGTAAAGAACCCGTCACCTCCATCACCAAGAGAGAAGCCGGAAATCCCCTGTGCAACAGTACAAAGAATCCCTATGTGAAACAGAAACAGAGTATCGTGGAACACAGATCCCAGCTATTTGCAATTTAGTACGGTGAAAATTGATATACATTGAAACAAACCACAATTCAAGCAGAGATATGCAGTATTATGTCAATTGATATAATTGTATTAAAGAAAACAATTGTAACTCATGTGTTCATTTAATCCATGCGGGGCCAGTGTCCTGAGACGATGTATCCACTGTACTTCTCGCTGTAAGAGGACCCTTTCACGATCTCCTCCTCGTCTGTTCTCAGCCACTTGGTCGATCATTAGATACTTTAAACTGGAAAGATTATGCTTATGTTGGAAGAAATGCTTAGCCACAGGTTGCTCTACTTCTTTCCCCTCAAGGGCGGCTTTAATTGCACTCCTATGCTGTGCCATCCTTTCACGGAATTGACAAATTGTCTTCCCGACGTAATATTTACTGCATGGACAGATTATGCAGTATATAACGTACCTGCTAGTGCATGTCAAAACCTGCCTGATGTTAATCTTATATCCAGTCTGAGGATGCATGATGTAATTTTGAGGTAGCAGGTGACTGCATGTTGCGCAGCCTAAACATTTATAATTGCCGGGTTTACGGGAAAGGAAATGAGTCTGGGCAGGGGGGTGCATATCGGATATATCCGCATGCACTAAATGATCTCTCAAGTTTCTCCCTCTAGTGTAACATGGTAGAAGGGATCGGTTCTTAAAACCCTTTAAGTCTGGATCAGAAGTGATGACTGGCCAAATCTGTTTAGCTATGGAAGTTATGGCTGGCGTTTCTGTGGAATAGTTGTTAATCCAGATAATGGCATTCTCAGCCTTCTTATTAGAGTTGGTGGTACCCTGTCGTGGTTGTTGCAACGCCTTTGTTCTAGCTTTAACCAAAAGATTCTTGGCATATCCTTTCTGTAGGAACTTTCTCTCCATTATATCCATTTGTTTAATCTCCTCCTCCGGGTCTGTACAGATGCGATGTACCCTAAGGAACTGAGAATAAGGTAGTCCTTTTTTTAGAGGAACTGGATGGTGGCTAGAATAATTCAAAAGGCTGTTGCAGTCCGTGGGCTTACTATACAAAGTAGTTGTAAATAAACCTTGTTCAATCGATATCAGGACATCGAGGAATTGAATGCTCTTATCTTGTATGTTGAAGGTAAATTTTATGTCAGAATCAAGCTCATTGATATCAGCAATCATAGTTGTAAGGGACTCCTTGGAGCCACGCCATAAGAAGAACACGTCATCGATGAAACGGGTATAGAACTCGATGTTATTCCGCTGTTCATGTTGAAAAAACAATGTGTCTTCTATCTCAAACATGAATGCATTCGCATACGTGGGTGCCATAGCCGCACCCATTGAACAACCCGATAATTGTAAATAGAATGCTTTGTCAAAGATGAAAAAGTTCCTTTCCAGAACCAACCTTAAAAGCCGCAAGAAGAATGTAATGTCAGGACCTTTGAACCAAGGGTTACCCTCGAGCAATTTAGCAACTGCTCTTAGTCCTCTCTCATGTGGGATATTTGTGTATAAACTGACCACGTCAGCTGTACACAGGAGGGTTCCCGGTTGTACTTGGCCTAAAGATTGGAGCTTATCAAGAAAAGATGAGGTGTCCTTCAAATATGTCGCTTGATGCTGAACAGGACTTTGTAAATAGAAATCCAGGTACCTCGCTACCTTGTGATATAACGAGTCTCTGGCAGAGACAATTGGCCTGCCTGGAGGCTTGTGTTCATTTTTATGCAGCTTTGGCAGGCTGTACAAGATAGGTACTTTCGGATGAGTGGTGATTAAAGCTGTCTTAACTTGCTCAGTTATTATACCTTCTGAAACAGCATCCTGTATCAACGTAACCAGTTCAGTGGCATATTCCTGTGTGGGATCACCTTCTAATTTTTTGTATACCACAGTATCCGACAATTGACGATAGATCTCGCTCTTATAGTCTTCCAAATTCTGTATCACGATTGCACCCCCCTTATCAGCGGGGCGAATCGTGATATCTGTATATGATGACAGATCCTTTAAAGCCTGTTTCTCACTTGTACTTAAGTTGTGCTTTACTCGGCCCATTTTTTTGTCACACTGTTCAATGGTGTTATTTACAGCTCGTGTGAAGGACCTTATGGCAGGATTCACAGAGACAGGATCAAAAGATGACTTAGCTTTGACCGGGCATACAGGAACTTGTATCTGCATAGGGGGGGCTTTATCAAAATATTCCTTCAATCGCAATTGGCGATTCAATCGGGCCAAGTCAATCTTACTGCGCAGGCTATCGTGGGAGTTGGTAGGCACAAAATTTAGTCCCTTAGATAATACTTGGACTTCAACCGCAGTCAATACTCTGTTGGAGAGGTTGACTATTGATTGCCTTTCTTTGTATTCTTTTTTCCCTTGCCTTTCGCACTGACGCCCTCGTCTGGTATATCGGGGGCGGGTCCTTCGCGTCTCGCCCTTGTAAGTACCCCTAAAGGGGCATCCTTGTTCCTTCTGCTATGGCTGGGCACTACCTCAGAGTCACTATTGGAAGTTGCACTGGAAGTCCCAGTGTCCAGATTTGATCTGAAAGTACGCCTGTTAAATCGCTGACGAGTTTGTCTTGGTCTATTAGAGGGGTAATTAGCCCAATTGTAGACACGATTTTCTTCATAGTCTTTTGTAACAGTGGCGAATTTCTTTGTTTTAAAAGCTATCAGATCATTCTTGTATTTATCAACATCCAACTTCAATTTAGCCAACCAATCACAGGATTTGTCCGCTGTCAGATTTTCCAAATGCAGCTCCTCAAAAGTCGATATTTTTGTCCTTGTGGTTGTTAATTCCTTCGTGGATTCCTCGATCACAAGAAGGATTAGATCAAAAGAGGCTTTATTGAGGACTGCTGCCCATCTCCTGCAGAATTCGGGGTTATTGCGCCCTATGGTAGGGGTATTTTTTATTCTGAAGCCCCTAGGGATCTTTTTGTCCCTAAAATAATCAGACAAGCACACGCCATGCAGATAAAAATCTGTTTCACGGTTCTTCAGCTTAAGTAATTGCGCATAAATCATATCAATTGAGTCCGCCGCTTTTGATGCAGACAATTGATCGGGAACTAAAATTCTACTGGCATCCACATCAGATAATGATAATACTTCTCCCATAGGCATGGGAGTATATCTAAATCCTGCAACCTCCTCATTCACCGGTTCCATGTTATCAGATATCAGGGCTGGGATACTGCCACAATGTCCAAGTGTATTAAAAATCCATAAAACGATAGATACCGAGGGTCTTCAAATAGTATTGTTCAATGCAGGTGCCTTGCTGCAAAACCCCACATTTGCAGGGCTAGATACATACAATATAGTTCCAGGTGCCGGCACTCAGCTCCAATCGTCTCTTATAACCAACATGTACGGTGCCTTCCAAATGGAGATAAACAAACAAGACTGGCGGCGGCACTCGCTCCAAAAATAACGCTGATTTACTCCAGCAGCATGTATAACATGTTTCGGTTTATTCAACCGTCCTCAGATACAAACAAATGCTTATATGAGCTTACCTTTATAGTGAGTAAAGAACCCGTCACCTCCATCACCAAGAGAGAAGCCGGAAATCCCCTGTGCAACAGTACAAAGAATCCCTATGTGAAACAGAAACAGAGTATCGTGGAACACAGATCCCAGCTATTTGCAATTTAGTACGGTGAAAATTGATATACATTGAAACAAACCACAATTCAAGCAGAGATATGCAGTATTATGTCAATTGATATAATTGTATTAAAGAAAACAATTGTAACTCATGTGTTCATTTAATCCATGCGGGGCCAGTGTCCTGAGACGATGTATCCACTGTACTTCTCGCTGTAAGAGGACCCTTTCACGATCTCCTCCTCGTCTGTTCTCAGCCACTTGGTCGATCATTAGATACTTTAAACTGGAAAGATTATGCTTATGTTGGAAGAAATGCTTAGCCACAGGTTGCTCTACTTCTTTCCCCTCAAGGGCGGCTTTAATTGCACTCCTATGCTGTGCCATCCTTTCACGGAATTGACAAATTGTCTTCCCGACGTAATATTTACTGCATGGACAGATTATGCAGTATATAACGTACCTGCTAGTGCATGTCAAAACCTGCCTGATGTTAATCTTATATCCAGTCTGAGGATGCATGATGTAATTTTGAGGTAGCAGGTGACTGCATGTTGCGCAGCCTAAACATTTATAATTGCCGGGTTTACGGGAAAGCGTTATTTTTGGAGCGAGTGCCGCCGCCAGTCTTGTTTGTTTATCTCCATTTGGAAGGCACCGTACATGTTGGTTATAAGAGACGATTGGAGCTGAGTGCCGGCACCTGGAACTATATTGTATGTATCTAGCCCTGCAAATGTGGGGTTTTGCAGCAAGGCACCTGCATTGAACAATACTATTTGAAGACCCTCGGTATCTATCGTTTTATGGATTTTTAATACACTTGGACATTGTGGCAGTATCCCAGCCCTGATATCTGATAACATGGAACCGGTGAATGAGGAGGTTGCAGGATTTAGATATACTCCCATGCCTATGGGAGAAGTATTATCATTATCTGATGTGGATGCCAGTAGAATTTTAGTTCCCGATCAATTGTCTGCATCAAAAGCGGCGGACTCAATTGATATGATTTATGCGCAATTACTTAAGCTGAAGAACCGTGAAACAGATTTTTATCTGCATGGCGTGTGCTTGTCTGATTATTTTAGGGACAAAAAGATCCCTAGGGGCTTCAGAATAAAAAATACCCCTACCATAGGGCGCAATAACCCCGAATTCTGCAGGAGATGGGCAGCAGTCCTCAATAAAGCCTCTTTTGATCTAATCCTTCTTGTGATCGAGGAATCCACGAAGGAATTAACAACCACAAGGACAAAAATATCGACTTTTGAGGAGCTGCATTTGGAAAATCTGACAGCGGACAAATCCTGTGATTGGTTGGCTAAATTGAAGTTGGATGTTGATAAATACAAGAATGATCTGATAGCTTTTAAAACAAAGAAATTCGCCACTGTTACAAAAGACTATGAAGAAAATCGTGTCTACAATTGGGCTAATTACCCCTCTAATAGACCAAGACAAACTCGTCAGCGATTTAACAGGCGTACTTTCAGATCAAATCTGGACACTGGGACTTCCAGTGCAACTTCCAATAGTGACTCTGAGGTAGTGCCCAGCCATAGCAGAAGGAACAAGGATGCCCCTTTAGGGGTACTTACAAGGGCGAGACGCGAAGGACCCGCCCCCGATATACCAGACGAGGGCGTCAGTGCGAAAGGCAAGGGAAAAAAGAATACAAAGAAAGGCAATCAATAGTCAACCTCTCCAACAGAGTATTGACTGCGGTTGAAGTCCAAGTATTATCTAAGGGACTAAATTTTGTGCCTACCAACTCCCACGATAGCCTGCGCAGTAAGATTGACTTGGCCCGATTGAATCGCCAATTGCGATTGAAGGAATATTTTGATAAAGCCCCCCCTATGCAGATACAAGTTCCTGTATGCCCGGTCAAAGCTAAGTCATCTTTTGATCCTGTCTCTGTGAATCCTGCCATAAGGTCCTTCACACGAGCTGTAAATAACACCATTGAACAGTGTGACAAAAAAATGGGCCGAGTAAAGCACAACTTAAGTACAAGTGAGAAACAGGCTTTAAAGGATCTGTCATCATATACAGATATCACGATTCGCCCCGCTGATAAGGGGGGTGCAATCGTGATACAGAATTTGGAAGACTATAAGAGCGAGATCTATCGTCAATTGTCGGATACTGTGGTATACAAAAAATTAGAAGGTGATCCCACACAGGAATATGCCACTGAACTGGTTACGTTGATACAGGATGCTGTTTCAGAAGGTATAATAACTGAGCAAGTTAAGACAGCTTTAATCACCACTCATCCGAAAGTACCTATCTTGTACAGCCTGCCAAAGCTGCATAAAAATGAACACAAGCCTCCAGGCAGGCCAATTGTCTCTGCCAGAGACTCGTTATATCACAAGGTAGCGAGGTACCTGGATTTCTATTTACAAAGTCCTGTTCAGCATCAAGCGACATATTTGAAGGACACCTCATCTTTTCTTGATAAGCTCCAATCTTTAGGCCAAGTACAACCGGGAACCCTCCTGTGTACAGCTGACGTGGTCAGTTTATACACAAATATCCCACATGAGAGAGGACTAAGAGCAGTTGCTAAATTGCTCGAGGGTAACCCTTGGTTCAAAGGTCCTGACATTACATTCTTCTTGCGGCTTTTAAGGTTGGTTCTGGAAAGGAACTTTTTCATCTTTGACAAAGCATTCTATTTACAATTATCGGGTTGTTCAATGGGTGCGGCTATGGCACCCACGTATGCGAATGCATTCATGTTTGAGATAGAAGACACATTGTTTTTTCAACATGAACAGCGGAATAACATCGAGTTCTATACCCGTTTCATCGATGACGTGTTCTTCTTATGGCGTGGCTCCAAGGAGTCCCTTACAACTATGATTGCTGATATCAATGAGCTTGATTCTGACATAAAATTTACCTTCAACATACAAGATAAGAGCATTCAATTCCTCGATGTCCTGATATCGATTGAACAAGGTTTATTTACAACTACTTTGTATAGTAAGCCCACGGACTGCAACAGCCTTTTGAATTATTCTAGCCACCATCCAGTTCCTCTAAAAAAAGGACTACCTTATTCTCAGTTCCTTAGGGTACATCGCATCTGTACAGACCCGGAGGAGGAGATTAAACAAATGGATATAATGGAGAGAAAGTTCCTACAGAAAGGATATGCCAAGAATCTTTTGGTTAAAGCTAGAACAAAGGCGTTGCAACAACCACGACAGGGTACCACCAACTCTAATAAGAAGGCTGAGAATGCCATTATCTGGATTAACAACTATTCCACAGAAACGCCAGCCATAACTTCCATAGCTAAACAGATTTGGCCAGTCATCACTTCTGATCCAGACTTAAAGGGTTTTAAGAACCGATCCCTTCTACCATGTTACACTAGAGGGAGAAACTTGAGAGATCATTTAGTGCATGCGGATATATCCGATATGCACCCCCCTGCCCAGACTCATTTCCTTTCCCGTAAACCCGGCAATTATAAATGTTTAGGCTGCGCAACATGCAGTCACCTGCTACCTCAAAATTACATCATGCATCCTCAGACTGGATATAAGATTAACATCAGGCAGGTTTTGACATGCACTAGCAGGTACGTTATATACTGCATAATCTGTCCATGCAGTAAATATTACGTCGGGAAGACAATTTGTCAATTCCGTGAAAGGATGGCACAGCATAGGAGTGCAATTAAAGCCGCCCTTGAGGGGAAAGAAGTAGAGCAACCTGTGGCTAAGCATTTCTTCCAACATAAGCATAATCTTTCCAGTTTAAAGTATCTAATGATCGACCAAGTGGCTGAGAACAGACGAGGAGGAGATCGTGAAAGGGTCCTCTTACAGCGAGAAGTACAGTGGATACATCGTCTCAGGACACTGGCCCCGCATGGATTAAATGAACACATGAGTTACAATTGTTTTCTTTAATACAATTATATCAATTGACATAATACTGCATATCTCTGCTTGAATTGTGGTTTGTTTCAATGTATATCAATTTTCACCGTACTAAATTGCAAATAGCTGGGATCTGTGTTCCACGATACTCTGTTTCTGTTTCACATAGGGATTCTTTGTACTGTTGCACAGGGGATTTCCGGCTTCTCTCTTGGTGATGGAGGTGACGGGTTCTTTACTCACTATAAAGGTAAGCTCATATAAGCATTTGTTTGTATCTGAGGACGGTTGAATAAACCGAAACATGTTATACATGCTGCTGGAGTAAATCAGCGTTATTTTTGGAGCGAGTGCCGCCGCCAGTCTTGTTTGTTTATATATATATATATATATATATATATATACACACACAAAGCAACCCTGTTGCTATATACGAAACATTAAAAATGGAGGTTTACCAGAATCTGGATTTTTTTTGCACCTGTAGAATAGATGGTATTATTCTCAAGATCCACCGGTTCTCCGGAAAACTATAGGTCTCAGGTGCCTCAAAAGATCCAGGTCTGGTCAAAGTCCTTATGTAGTGATACACTGGAGTGTATCACTACATAAGGACTTTGACTTTTGTGAATAAAATTTTGTGACAATATCACACTATGTTACAAATCTTATCTTTCACATATCTCCATCATATCAAATATTGGAGAGCCTCCTGAGAGGCGAAGAAACTCAACACAAGGAGAGTATCATTCCCTTTTATTATTATTTGTCACCTTATCTCCATCTCACGGTGTTTTCTGGAACAGGTCCAGCGCATAAAATCACTTACTTTTTATATTTTGACCTATGTTTTCGTTACTGGGGGAGTAACATTAGTGATTTGTTGCTGCAGGCACCATATTCAGCGCATAGTGCCCAGACTTCAAATTTATATACAAAATTGCTCCTCTCCATGGGGGTTATTCTAGTCCATTCTTTCTGACAAAATCCTTCTTAGATGGACAAAACCATGTGCACTGCGGGTGGGGCAGATGTAACTTGTGCAGAGAGAATTAGATTTGGGTGGGGTTTTTCTTCAAAGTGAGATCTATATTGAAGTGTAAAATCATGCAGTCAGTATTTTTCCTGCACAGAAACAAAATAACTCACCCAAATCTAATTCTCTCTGCACATGTTACATCTGCCCCCCTGCAGTGCACATGGTTTTGTCCATCTAAGAAGGATTTTGTCAGAAAGAATGAACTAGAATAAACTAGAATAAACCCCCATGCTCCTTACTACCTTTCAAAGGTCAACAAATACAAAGAATCAAACAAAACTTGTAAAGCGGTAATCAAAGTAGCTAAAAGGGATTATGAAGAGCGCATAGCCACTGAAAGCAAAACCAACCCCAATAAGTTTTTCAAATACATAAATAGTAAGCGAATAATAAAGGGGAACATAGGCCCATTAACCAATATCAATGGATTTTTTTTTATGGAGGATAAGGGAAAAGCAGAACTGTTAAATGAGTTCTTCTCATCAGTGCTCATCAGGAGAGCAGACAGTGGAACGCACAAGTACCACAAATGGGATGAACAAGTCAGATCTCAATATTGATTTCACGACCGAGGAAATAATATTGAAGCTCAGCAAACTCAAAACAAATAAATCACCAGGGCCAGATGGGATTTATCCTAGGGTACTAATGGAATTAAGGGAGGAACTAGCGACCCCTCTACATTACATCTTTGATAATTCACTATCATCAGGTAAGGTACCAAAAGATTGGAGAATAGCAGAGGTTGTGCCAATATTCAAAAAAGGAAAAAGGGAGGATCCAGCTAATTACAGACCTGTGAGTTTAACATCAATAGTGGGTAAACTATTTGAAGGATTTTTAAGGGATGGTATCCAGGAATATTTAGACTGTCATAGTTTATTCAGTATTAACCAGCATGGGTTTGTGAAAAATCGTTCATGCCAAACTAATCTACTAGGTTTCTATGAGGAGGTTAGCAAAAACCTTGATAATGGAAATGCTGTAGATGTGATTTTCCTAAATTTTGCTAAAGCTTTTGATACAATTCCACACAAGAGGTTGATAAATAAAATGGAGGACCTGGGATTAGGGGAAAATATCTGTAGATGGGTAGGGAATTGGCTGTGTAATAGAGAACAAAGAATGATTGTGAACGGTGCCGTATCAAATATGATACCAGTACTAAGTGGAGTGCCACAGAGTTCGGTACTAGGGCCCATTTTATTTAACATACTTTATTAACGATATTGGGATGGGGCTATTCAGCAATGTATCCATCTTTGCAGACGTCACAAAACTGAGCAGAGTTGTTAAATCATAAGAAGATGTCACCACGCTTCAAAATTATCTTGAAAATCTAGATGAGTGGTCAAAAAAGTGGAAGATGAGGTTAAATGTGGACAAATGTAAGGTCATGCACCTTGGGAGACATAACCAGTGTGCTAGTTATAACCTAAGCGGGGAGGAATTGGGTAATTCAGTACTTGAAAAGGATTTAGGAGTCCAAATAGACAACAAACTGGGGTGTAGTGCTCAATGTTATATAGCAACAAAAAAGGCCACCAAAATTCTAGCATGTATCAAAATGGGCATGGAAACTAGGGACTCAAAAGTAATTATGCCACTGTACAAAGCATTGGTTAGACCTCACCTCGAATATGGAGTACAGTTCTGGGCCCCACACTATAAAAAGGACATCATAAATTTTGAAAAAATCCAAAGAGCAACAAAGCCTATTAGGGGAATGGAGAATATAAACTATGAGGAGAGATTAAGCAATTTGGGACTATTTACACTAGCGAAGAGATGTTTAAGAGATGCTCAACATGTACAAATATATCAGGGGCCAATATAAGGAACTATCAAATACCCTTTTTTCTGCTAAAAAGGAATCTAGGACGCGGGGGCATGAGTTTAGATTAGAAGAAAAATAATTTTGTTCATCTAGAAGAAATTTTTTTTACGGTCAAAGCAGTCAAACTTTGTAACTCTCTTCCTGGATAAGTGGTGTCGGCAGACACAATAAATATGTTTAAAATAAGGTTGGATAAACATGAATTGGTTAAAAGCATCCATGGGTTTCAGTAAGAAACATAATCTATCTTTAAAATATCTGAACATACTATACAACAAGGGATAAACTATTATAAACCTAGGTTGAACTAGATGGACGCAAGTCTTTATTCAGCCTTAATGTCTATGTAACTATGTAAAATGGCTCCTGTGCCCCTTTATATAGGGGGTGTGATGCATAATGTAGGTGACTTATGTGGGCCAATAGGTTAGGGGGTTATTTGGCATGCATAGGCAGTGTTGTAATTCACATTCCAGTTGGTCCTAAACTCGCACATGACCGGCGGGGGAAATCGCACATTAATGTGTCATAAAATCGCATCTCTTCACGCTGTTTCGCACATTTTTGGCGCATTTTCTCATACCATTAAATAATCGTTTTTTAAGGAAAAAATGCTAATTTGAAAAGTGCGATGCGATAAGGTGCAATTTGAAAATGTCACCCAATGTGTAGACACAAGAAACTGTAGCCCGCTAAACCGCAATGTGTAGACGCAGTCTTAGCATCTATCTAATCAGGCCCATAGTTACATCAAATAGTTACATCAAAGTTGAAAAACATAATTTTCTAAATATTTATTTTGTAGTCAGTATGTCACTAATTGATATAAGTGATGGAATGGCATGGAACATCACTTTTCATTCTCATGTGAATACCATATTCTATATGATGATTATGTAAATTATGTTATGTACTGTATTAATAAAAAAGGATTATTTAATTGTATAGCAATAAATAAATCCTTATGTGTTTGCAATTCTTTAACTTTCTATAAAGATAGATGACAATGCAGCAATGTTGGAAATGTGATTGGGTGACAGACAAACTATAATACAATGCTGTAATGTTCCAAGCCGTATTGTTCCATTAGGACTTTGACTCTGACATGTATTCAGGATTTTGTAATGCAGAGAAAATGCCATGTACTTCTGGGACTGTGCTGCTTATTGTTTTCACTGGCTCTGCCTCCCCTAAGAACTGGGTGTATAGATTCACGATTTGTGATTATTATATGGAGGGCAGACAAGGGAAATATTTTTTTATTATTATTATTCTTATGTTCTTGTTTCCTGGCCCAGAGCCTCATCATATTGATTGATACACCATTATCATTGATAAGACTGGGTTGCTTATGCCATAGACTCTCAAAGCTAGGACGCACTGGAGAACATACTTTCCTCTCTTGAGAGGTCTTGGTACAATAGGTAGTACTAGACCCAGCAATATTAAGGCTCACTAACATTACTGATGGCATGGATAACACACCAATGCTGTCTTTTCCGAAATAGAAACAAAAATAATTGCCTATTCTTTTCTACCTTATCTCCATATTTTAGGTTTTACTTCTATCCAGTGTCATCATTTTACAGGTAATTTCATACTTCTAGATGTAATTATTTACAGTATCAAGTGTTAAGGGGGAAATCTGTTATCAACTTCGGCAAGACAGTTCAGATACAAAGACAAATAACTACAACAATAAGAAAGCAAATTAAACTTTGCTGTAGTCAGAGCCAGCTCAAACTGTCAGAACATGTGTATTTATTTTATACTATGCATCAGCCTAGTTAAAATGCTGTATTACCTGTCCTTTTTCACATTTAATCATGTCTGTATCAAGAACGAAGGCCGGCCCTGTAAAATGTGCAGTTGCACATAATTTGTCATTTTTTAATGTATTCATGTGATATTTTTCACTCTTCCAAGCAAGTTTGTGAACTTTCAGTATTCTCTTCCCTGTTTGTAAGCAAGTATGACTATACGGATAAGCATTTTTCTTCAGCCCGCAAAATTAGCTGCAACATCACTGAATGTTTAACTGATAAACGACCATAGTAGTGTAACAGCTGGTTATCTGTCTTCTCCGACTTAGAATGTGTATTTTTTATAATTGTGTTGTACATCAGGGGATCTTAAACTCTTTTGTTCTGAGACCTTAGCAGACAATAAAAATTATTACAGGACCAAAACAAGATACCGCAGAATGTCCGCAATAATTATGGTCAGCACATCCCACATGCACAGTAGCATTGCAGAGGCTCAAAACAAGTGGAGTGACTGCTAAATGTGACAAAGAGGGTAGAGAGTAATGGGTAATGGGGGATGAAAAAGGGTGATGGGGACGGAATAGGGAGGCAGTTGGTGTTTACTAAATGAGTTTCCCCCTGACAAGTAAAGCTTCCAATAGGATGTCACTGCTAACATTGTCACTATACACAGTACTGTACATTTGTTTCTAACCACCCTGACTATCATTGATATAAACCTTTATATCAACATATTTTTTTCTCCTGTCTTATGGCTCTTATTCAGATCTGATCGAAGTACAAATTTGTTCTCAAAATGGGCAAAACCACGTGCAGTGCAGGTGTGCAGACAGAGTTAAATTTGGGTGGGGTGTGTTGAATTTGAAATCTAAATTGCAGTGTAAAAATAATGCAGCCAGTATTTACCCTGCACAGAAACAAAATAACACACAAATCTAACTCCCTCTGTACACGTTACATCTGCCCGACCTGCAGTGCACATGATTTTGACCATTTTGAGAACAAATTTGTAGTGTGATCAGATCTGAACAAGGACCTATGTGTATAGAAATTATTTGAAGACATTTTTTTTTTTTTCAAAAAGTCTTTCCTAATATCCAGTTTTGGCAATCTATGCTATACAGTTACAATCTGGATGTTGCACAATTTATAACTTTAAAACTATTTCACATTTGCATAACTTTTCTGAAACAATTTCCACAATTATTTGCAACAGCTAGATATTATAATACATAAAACATAGATATTCATTCCAAAAAGCAAAAAATAAAAACCAATGTCAAGCTTAAAAAAATGATAAAGTGGAGAGTGATAAACCACCAGCTCTCAACTGTCATTTTTTAAACCCAGCCTGTAACATACAGTAGTAGTTAGAAGCTGATTTGCTGGTACCCTGGACCCCTACTCATTTTGTCCCCATATTTTGGGAACCAGGACCGGCCTTTGAGCCTGATGCTGATTTTAAAAAATCCAGGGGACCCTATTCAGTTTGCCCTGTGATTTTGTGAAACTAGTACCAGCCCTTTGAGCCCAGGGCTGGTTATGCTCAGGAGGGGGGACCCCACGCCGTTTTTTTTTCCTTTTTTTTTATTTTACACATTTTTTGGGGACAGAACCATGCAAAGATCGCACTGGTCTGTGCATGGTTCTGTCAAAATCGCCTACCAGAACCTGGTCTGTTTGTGTGGCGATTTTTGGTAACGTTTTTCCCAAAATCACATCCCATTAAATTTGCGAATTGTATACTTGACTAAAAAGCAAAAAAAAAAAAAATTGTATCTGATTAGATGTCACCCTCTATGTTGATTGTTACATTTGCAGGTACAGTATGTTATTTTACAGCTATTAAGGTATATAATCAGTCAATTAGTTATGGGTTTTGGCTGCTGGGTGTCTGCCAGGGATTCAACTGATTAGAACATAACATTTGTGTTAATTAGTATCCACAGTAAAGCTATTGCAATGAATGGTTATTTATCTGTTCTCAAGAGTATAATAGACTAAGGTGAATGTGATGAAGGGAGTATGAAATGAAATACAGACAGCAGGTAATGTTTTATAACTAAATGTGAAATGTTGTTACTGTACTGACTCTAGCTTAGATGAGCATTGTCCTAATTGCCACCTTAGTGAAAACTATTATGTGTAATGACTGGCAATATCAAATTCATCATAGATAAGGATCTTTTTCCCAGCTCTTTGGGGGTTATTCAGACATGATAGCTTCTCTGCTAGTTTGCAGAAAGCCGCTACCGTGCCAGAGTGAAATCCTGCCCTGTGAAAGACTGTGAAAGGCTTACGAAAATATCGCTGATTGGTGAATAGCTGCAAATCCATTGACTTTTCCAGTGTGTGCAGTCTGTGCATAACGCAGGGCCTACTCAGCCATTACGGTAAAAGAAACAGGTTGATCAAGGTCAACACTAACATCACACGCCTTTCCTGAAAATGCCTGGGCACTCCTGTTTTCCCTGACACTCCCAGAAAATGGTTGGTTACCACCCACAAATGCCAGCTTCCTGTCAATTTACTTGCAAATTTCCAGCGATAGAAAAATATGTCTTTTTTTGCAGAATGGCCTCGCACATGTGCGCTATGATCCGTACACATGCGCAGTTAATAGATAATCGCCTGCCCTGCAAAATCAAAGGTCTACAATCAGAGGTGTAACTATAAAGAGTGTAACTGCTATAGGGCCAGGGCCCCAGCAGGCAATACCCCTACATCCTTTCCAATGTTTTTGACTTTTATTAAATATGTAGTGTGGTATAGTACAGTGCTGAGTTTGGAGGTCCGGAAGTGTTAGTTCCCAGTTGGGAAGGAGGCGGAGTTCTGACAGGGCTGGCTGCATAGTGCACCAGATTACCGCAGCTTCCTTTATCAAAGTGGTGGGCATCCGACGGCTCCTTCACATGAAGAGCAGTTTCACTTGCAGAATACTGCATGAGGACATTGGTATATGTTTTATCCTTCCCACTCTATCTCATATATATATATATATATATATATATATATATATATATATATATATATATATATATAATACATTATACAATTATACAATTGTGGTGTGGCGCTTAGAAATTATAAATAAAGTCCATATATATGGTGATCCCAAAGTTCAGTGAAGCAGACCAGAAAGAGTTTCATCCAATTTCTTGTTTATTTATTTCCTTCAAATTTGTCACGGGCAAAACAGTGAGAAATGTCCCAACGTGTTTCGTCTAAAGCGACTTCATCAGGCGTATAATCACAACTCTATTTTCAAAGTGAAAATCATGTCTCCAATTGGTATCAGGAGAATGGGAAGAAAACCAGTTCTTCTAAGTATCTATAGACCACTTTTCGTTTTAGCTCTTTAGAATTGGATAAGAGCGTTTAAAACGCTAAGCTGTATACAAGTGTGTGAACACCAATATGGTTCTAGGAAAAAGTATTCCTTCCCTGTATAGTGCACCTCTCTCTATGAGTTCTATCTCCAACAGACCTGCTGCCTCATTTAGACAGAACCAGTGACCAGAGCACACCTATTGAAGGTGAGAATTGCCTCTAGAATAATCCCTGATTCTGTACTGAAGTTATCGCTTTTTAATTCAATTAAGCTGGATCCACCAGGAATTTAGAATGGGTTCTTATGTATAACATATTGGGTCTTCCCAGACCAATTGGTGATATTGGTGATAAGAGATCTTACCTGCAAATTTGTCATCAGAAAGAATAATCTTTAGCGACATTGTCTGGAGATAGTATAGATAATAAAAGAATAGGTACTTCATGTATACAAGAACCCATTAACCATCCTGTTACGAATTGTTCTTTTTGTGAACAGTACCTTTAACCTATTCTTGTGATCCGTTAACCCCCGATAAAGTCCCGTTAAGGGGCGAAACGCGTCGGGTATCTGGAATAACTGCTACCACTGTGTGGAAAAATTCTTTTTAATAAACATTTGAAATAAGGACATTTTACTGTATGCTAGAGTGAAATTACCTAAGGCTTGATTGATCTAATTGTGGTGATAGGTGAAAAATAGGGGCGCCAACTCACATTTGTAATATATATATATATATATATATATATATATATATATATATATATATATATATATATATATATATATATATATATATATATGTTTTCACAGAGTCCGCACTCAAGTAGATATCCGTAGATAGGGGGGTGCTCCTACAGATGACCAAACATCCAGGTATATAGTAGAAGAAAAGGGCACTCACCATTGAAGTAAAATTTTCAACTGGATTTTTTTCTAGAAGCTTTTTATAGTTTTGTTTATTTTCACAAATTCTCACTATTTTCCAACAGGTTGAACCTGTTGGTCATCTTGTACACCAGAGAACGAAGCCGTGTTAGCCCAGCAGTGAGCATCCAGCCTCACCTAGCAACGGCCCCGTGATGCAGGGGGGCATGAGCGGGTGTTCCGGAAGCGCACTCTGCGGGCACCGGTGACTGACCCAGCAGTGAGCATCTAAGTTCTCCTAGCAACGGCCCCGTGACGCAGAGGGCACCGGCGATGGGACCGGACACACGATTTTTTGAATCAAGCTACTAGATATAAGGTAGGAGAGCGTTTTGCTCTGGTTCTTTTCTCACAGCACCTTATGCACTGTTTGTGAACTGTACGTCCTGATGAAAAAGCCGACATGGCTTTGAAACGTCGATCAACACCTCTGTATGATTTCTCTATAACTTTATAAAAAATGGACATCATCCATAGCCTGCAGAGTGCCGCCTGGTCTTTTTGGGGGTCTACTTTTCAGGGATCCCTGGGGACCCATCCACCATACATAATTGTGAGGAAGGCACCGGGGCGCTTTACTACTATCGACGAGAGTGCCGACCAACCTCCACTGCTCTAATATATATATATATATGGTACTTGTTTCCTATCTGGGCGCCCAGGTTTTCTACGTACGGCACCGTAATGAAATCGGATCTCATCGCATCGTACACATACACGATATTGAACGATGCGATGCGATGAGATTCGATTTCCCATAGGAAACAATGTAAAATGGCTCAATTTAGCCAAATTATCATAGGAACAATAGTAAATGGGCCAAAAACACCCCTGAACATTGAAATGTCCCCCCAAAAGTAGTTGACGCCACCCCGCCATCAACGTGAACCCGAAGCGTGGCGAGCGCAGCGAGCCCGCGAGGGGCGTCGGTACGCGTCCTCCGACCTTTTCATGCCCTACTATCCACTAGGGCGTGGAGTGAGAATAGAATAGTGTGGCGAGCGCAGCGAGCCCCGCGAGGGGACGCGGATACCTTCACAGTTATACGCGTCCCCTCGCGGGCTTCCCAGGTGTCCATGGCGACGCGGACACCTGGGAAGCCCGCGAAGGGACGCGTTTACCTGTGAAGGTATCCGCGTCCGCTCGCCTCGCTGCGCTCGCCACACTATTCTATTCTCACTCCACGCCCTAGTGGATAGTAGGGCATGAAAAGGTCGGAGGACGCGTACCGCCGCCCCTCGCGGGCTCGCTGCGCTCGCCACGCTTCGGGTTCACGTTGATGGCGGGGTGGCGTCAACTACTTTTGGGGGGACATTTCAATGTTCAGGGGTGTTTTTGGCCCATTTACTATTGTTCCTATGATAATTTGGCTAAATTGAGCCATTTAACAATGTTTCCTATGGGAAATCAAATCGGATCGCATCGTTCAATATCGTGTATGTGTACGATGCGATGCGATCAGATTTCTCTACGGAGAATAGCATGGTGCGCAATTAACTTAGCGGGCGCCCAGATAGGAAACAAGTACCATATATATATATATATATATATATATATATATATATATATATATATATATATATATATATATATATATATATATATATATATATATGTAGAAAGAAATTGGAGAAAAAGCGCAGATATGAGCAAAGTGTAAAACAAATTTTACTAAAAGTGCAGGCTCACATACATCATAGATAACAGCAAACAGCTTGCCACAGTGATATCCAACACGGTGCACCAACGACTTGAATAGCCGGGACCAGCCTTTTCGCCGCCGCCAGGGCCTCCGTGGTCAGGAACTCCAAAAGCACAACGTTGTCAGTTTAGGCCACGCCCAACCGGTTTCGTCATCTGGGGACTTCGTCAGGGTCACACCCCCTGACGAAGTCCCCAGATGACGAAACCGGTTGGGCGTGGCCTAAACTGACAACGTTGTGCTTTTGGAGTTCCTGACCACGGAGGCCCTGGCGGCGGCGAAAAGGCTGGTCCCGGCTATTCAAGTCGTTGGTGCACCGTGTTGGATATCACTGTGGCAAGCTGTTTGCTGTTATCTATGATGTATGTGAGCCTGCACTTTTAGTAAAATTTGTTTTACACTTTGCTCATATCTGCGCTTTTTCTCCAATTTCTTTCTACATGTGATTGGGACAATTAAAGCTAAGGTCTGGCTTTATTTGGAGAGAGCTGCACTACATCCTGACCCAAGGACGCACTCCTATTTTCTGAAGCTTGTGGCTGTGCGCAGTCTGGATCTACATTTTGTATATATATATATATATATATATATATATATATATATATATATATATATATATATATATATACACACACACACACACACACATATACACACACATATACGATGGCGGCGAGCCGGCACTCCACTGAACCAAAGTCACTGAGCCTGTGTGCCTTTGCAGAAATATGTACAAAGCAGGTATGGAGACTCAGCTTGTGGCTGATGCGATCAAAAGCACGGCACTACAGGAAAGGTGCAACGAAATTTTATTTAAGCTACGTTTCGGGGCCAATCGGTCCCCGTCGTCAGGCTAACAGCATACAAAGAGAATAAAGTGCAATGTGCATTACCTTATATCGTAGTGAGTTAAGAAGGAGACCGCCTCCCGCCTCCGCTCCGTGCCTGGTGTCAAAGCCGGAAGTTCCCCCTGACACGCATCCGGCTGGCTGTGTCTCCAGTCTCCTCCGTTGCTAAGCAACCGGCTTAGCGTCTGGGGCTCCGGGCGGGATTGGTCACTATACATGAAAGAAAATGTGCTGTGTGAGTGAAAGAAAATATGCTTAACACACAAGATAAAATAACAACCGCAAAGCAGCCAATTAGAGAGTAGAGACCAACCTGTCTCTGCTAAGTGCATTTGTGAATTAAGTTGAAAATACATACATGCAGCAATAAATATCACATGAGTGTCATTATAAAGCACAGCTTTTTACTGGATACAGACTGGGCTATTTTGATATCACAGCCAACCTATTCATGTGTTAATCCAAGGAAGAAAACTTGTTAGAGCAAATCATAATAGAACCTATACATAATGAGAGGTGTTATACCAAGGCATTCCACATTATACGCTCATTCAGGCCATTGGGGTGGACCGTGTTTAAGCGGAAGATCCACCTGGCTTCAAGTCTCAATAATGCTTTTTGTCTACAGATACAATACAACATAATACATCGCATACACCTAACTCCCGTTCTCGGGCAAGGGGGTAGACGAATGCCCAAAATGCAAAGAAGGGGGATGTATTTTCTGGCGCTTGATTTGGCAATGTAAGGTGGTGCAGAGATTTTGGCAGGGGATTGGGGATATCATGGTAAATCTGGGTATACCCCAGCAGGAAATCAAGCCCAGCGCACTAATACTGGGCGCATGGCCCAATCAAGGAATGCCTCCATAGTTAAGACAAATGGCCATCAATTTAAGTTCCCTAGCGAAAGTAATCATTGCAAGGATATGGATGGCAATTTTTTTTATATTTTTCAAGAAAATTATGCATCCGCTTGCCATGCTTTGGGCTCGTATTCCGCAGCCCTGCACGGGGTTCGCTACGCTTGCCACGCTTCGGGCTCGGTGGCTCGCTGTGCTCACCACTCTATCTAAAATCAACTCCACGCTGACGTGGATAGTGGGGGTATGAAAAGGTCGGAGGACGCGTACTGCTGCGCTCGCCACGCTTCGGGTTGGCATTGATAGTGGGGGTGGCGTTAACAATGGGGGTGCATTTAACATTGTACAATTAAAAATTGCATCGCATGGCATTTGCTGGCATGCAACGCTATGCGATATTTCATTGTACAGGCACTCCTGTTAATTTAACATGAATATTGCATTGCACACCACTAAGTATGGTATGCGCTGGGCACTGTGCTAGGAAACAAGTACCAAAAAAAGCACTTAACATGTGGATAGATTAAGATAACACAATAATAGAATGTAAAAGAGTTTAAACACAAACATTTAATTGAAAGCAAATCACTAAATATAATTAAAACAGATGCAGTAACTATTAATATTAATCAACATCACCAGTGTGACACTAGGTGATGGAAAGAAGAATCAAAAAGTGAGGTAAATATAAGATAGGAACACAAAGGTGTAATACAACAAGGTGGTTTGTAAGACACTGATAAGGAATATAAATATGTTGTAAAACCGTTATAAATATACAAAACCGTGAAAAGGACACCCTGTGAGGAGGAAGAGGAAGGAAGAGAGTTACAAGAGAGCGAAAGGATAGGGAAAATTAAAAGGTTCAATAGATGAATGTTGCAGAATTGTTATGTGGTGTATTGTCATGTTTGTAATGATATTGTATATCAATGTATATGTAAAGATATTGTGGGTGCTAAAAGCACATAAAAATGTGTATTGTTAATGTTATATTATATGTGAAAACGAAAAATGTGTTGAATAAAGAATATTTATAAAAAAAGTTAGTCCTTTATTCTGATGGTATTTCGGAATGCACCCCGTCTTCAAGGTAAAACTGTTGTAAAACACAATACACCAAGGGAGCTTGTTTAGGGAGTGTATTTATTTAGAGTTTCTTATATAAAAAAAATAATGCTGTACCAATTAGAACAGAATTAAAATGAACATAATCATTTACAGCTGTAATGCTGTGTACACACGGTGAGATTACCTTGCTATTCGATTTAAGATTTGAGTGCTATACAATCATACTTGCCTACCTGACCCTCTCCATGCGGGAGAAAATGCTCTGCTCCTGGACTTCCCTGGTAATGTATGATTGCCAGCACCTGTGGTGAAACACCTTTACCCAGCTCCCCACAGGTGATGGCAATCATGCATTACCAGGGAAGTCCAGAAACAGAGCATTTTCTCCCGCATGGAGAGGGTCAGGTAGGCAAGTATGTATACAATCTTTGCTATCTCTGTACTTTTTACATACAATCAGCTTTAGATTTGCACTATATAGTCATTGCTGTCCTGTCTATCTGGGTTTCGATTTGTGCTGTCATCGGGATCACAAGGTAAAAAACCTGTGCGATCTGCACGCGATCTAGTCAAAATCGAATGTCAAATCTTACCATGTGTACACAGCATTAGTATGGTATCACCAGTCTGCCCAGGTGTCAGGAGTTGGGCAGTTGTGGAGACTGAGTTTGGCTGCTGCAGCTAGCAGCTGCCTTTACTTACTCAATCAGGCAATTGCTGCAGTGGTTGTTTGTACTCAAACATTTAAGGAACTTCCTTTGAGCCCATTCCTACTGGGCTTGGAATAGTTTGGTCGACAGCCATTAGGTTGACATGGTTCTAGGTCGACATGTGACAAAGTCGACATGGGTCTAGATCAACGTGTGGTTATGTCGACAGGTCAATAGGTCGACACAAGCATTAGGTCGACAGTGTCTAGGTTGACAGTCAAATGGTTGACATGGGGTTTTTCACAGTTTTTCTACCCGAATGTTGACACAGTCGACATGGAAACAGTTTTCAGTGCACCACATCCCCTCACTTCACTCACAATGCTTCTGGCATGGTGCCTGGCTGCGCTCGGCACACTATTTTTTTCTCCCACCATGCCCTAGTCGATTGTAGGGGGTGAAATACTAACTGTCATTAAATGTCGGCTCAAAAATACAGTGAAAAACTCCATGTCAACATTTTGACTGTCGACCTAGACACTGGCGACCTAATGCTTTTGTTGACCTAATGACCTTTCGACCTAAACCTATGTGGACCTTGACCCATGTCAACCTTGACCCATGTCGACCTAACGGTGTCGACCCAATGACCGTATCCCTCCTGCTGGTTATAGCTTCTGGTAGCCTGTTCTCCAGCCTCCTGTGTTTTCAGCTCCAGTGGATTCCCTGGTCGGTTTCCAGTTTTCCCTCTCCAACGGGGTGATTACTCACCAGACTACTCCCTTACAATTGAGTGTGGGTACGTTACACTCTGAGCTCTCTAATCATAACCCAACTATTGACTGGAGGTTAGGGGAGGTAGTTCATAGTAACATAGTAATTAAGGCTAAAAAAAGACATTAGTCCATCGAGTTCAACCTATTTGACTTGTAACTATTGATTTGACTAAGTCACATCTATAGGATTCTCTAAGTGGCCAAAATATATCCAGTTTTATTCAAATTCATAAACAGTAGTTGCTGTAACCACCCCCGCCGGCAATGAGTTCCAGAATTTGACTGCTGTAATGGTGAAGAATACTCTTCTTTTTTCAGTACGGAATTTATTTTCCTCAAGCCTCAGTACAAGCCCACGTGTCCTAAGTATAGGTCTGTTAGTGAACAAATTATCTCCCAGTTCCATATGATTCCCAATCCTGAATTTGAACATATTAATCATATCACTCTCACTGTTTCTCCAGTAAAAAATACATATTCAGCCTGGTTAACCTATCTTTGTATTCTAGCGATTCAAGACCTTTTACTAGCTTAGTCGCCCTTCTCTGTCCTTGTCCCAATTCATTTATTTCCTTTTTAAGGTGCGGTGCCCAGAACTGAACACAGTATTCCAAGTGTGGTCTCACTAATGCCTAGTAGAGACGCACTATCACATTAGCATCCCTTGAATTTATTCCCCTTTCAATGCATGTATGACGAAATGAGATGGACCAGGACTGAGCACCTTCTTATTCACCTCTCATTTCTCACAGTGTAATGTACTTTTTAATCCTTGGCCCAGTTTATACACAAGAGCAGCTGTGTATTGTCACATCCACCATGGCGTTTGCCCAAGATCCCTGTACTGTGCCCAGCCCTGGACCCTCTAGGTGCACTAGAAACCATGGCGCTCACCTCTGCTATGTCTCTGGCTTCACTGGGGTACATGTGGCCGTGTTGTCATCGCGTGGTGACACTGGTGTATTGTGCTCCAGCTCCATGCAGGACATGAGTAGCATATCGCCATGTGTGTTTGTGCCTGGTCTGTGTCTGTGTAAAGGCCGGTGCTTGTGCAGCTGTATACAATCAGGGCTTCCCAGCCTCTCCTGCACGGCTCCGCCTCCCTCTCTGATTGCCTGACCAATCCCAGCACAGCTCACCTGGTAAGTACTGGCTGCTCAGGCTAGTCCAGCAGTCAGTACAATGATGTCGATCCCGTAGCATCATTGCGCCTATCTGGCTCTGTAGTACTCACTACAATCCTGAGCTTCCACTGGAGAAGATCCTGCTGGCCGTTTACTGCATCAAGTACCACCAGACTCTGCTTACCGCCTATGTGGACAGCGAGGTCAGATCCTCAAAGGGGTCTCACCTTGCTATACTCCCGACGGTCACTTCCAAAGGTTACCTCTGGCAGCAGCCACGACCATAAACTGCAAGGATTCCTCTTCCCCAGTTATCTTCATTTATTATCTTCAAATCATTATCCACATCACCCAATCATCCAATCTACTAACCTTCATCCAATCATCCAATCTTCAAATCCTCATCCAATCTTCAAATCATCATCCACATCATCCAATCTTCCAACCTTCATCTAATCTGCAATACAATCTTCATTCGTTCTTCAAGTCATCCAATCCTCAATTCCTTTTGCAACCCTTAACTACTACTCCAGTTTATATTCTATTCCACTCTTCAATTATATTGCAATATTCTTCAAGGGCCAAGCTTCATCATCTATTATAATACTTTCTGGACAATTGACTTTATATTTGCATACTTGCCATATACCGTTTTTATCATCATTATCACTGTCTGCAATATCTTCATTAAATTCATTATATTTTATCCTCCTTGTTTCACTCCCTTCTGTTGTGGATGCAACTACCATACGTTAAGCACCCAGCCTCCGTCACTCTCCAGCTGGTGCTTCTAAGAGCGTGACATGTATTATGTGTATTGTTGTGTACAGTTATCAGGTCTATCTTGCAGGATTGTATGTGTTGGAGAGAAACATGTTATTGTCATAGTGTGTGACAGAAAGCAGAGCCAGCTAGCTGGGCTAACCTAATTACCATGTGTATCACATATGCTAGTCCATTGTGTGAGGTGTGATAGGTGTTGCTGGTAATGTAGCTAGCAGAACAATGCCTAAGTGACTGGTAAGTTAACTGCCAGACAAAGGGATATATCTAGGTCAGCAGGTAAGCTAGGAGATAATAGGTCATACCTCAAAAGGCCCCCATACACTAGCCGATTTCGGCCAGATCAGTCGGATCTGGCCGAAATCGGACCAAAATTGGCTAGTTTTGATGTCCCCTCAGATCCCGTGAGCATCGGATCTGCGTTGGGTGGTCGAACCTGCTGAACGTCCGACCACCCGACTTGGGACCTAGTGGGGCGGCGCGGCGGTGGAGGGAGCAGGGGGGGCTGGGGACGCTGCGGGGGACACAGGCGGCATAGAGCCGGGCAGGGGGAGCCGGGAGCTGTCAGTACTGAATAAAAAAAAAGCCCATACAATGAATGGGCGGCCTGTGATTGGCTGAGCGCTCTCTCAGCCAGTCAGACACTGGCTGAGAGAGCGCTCAGCCAATCACAGGCTGCCCATTCATTGTATAAGCTTTTTTTTCTAGCACTGACAGTTCCCGGCTCCCTCTGCCCAGCTCTATGCCGCCTGTATCCCCCGCAGCCTCCCCAGCCACCCCTGCTCCCACCAGCAGCCCTGCTCTGTAGCCCCACCCCCCCTGCTCCCCGGGTTTTTTACATGTGATAAATCAAGATGATTTATCACATGTAAAAAATGGCACATCAAGTGCCAATCTAATCAAGCTCCCCCGGGGAGCAGCCGGGGAAGCTCAGGGGGAAGTCGGGGGCGACTTGTCCTAAGGACAAGTCGCCCTAGTGTATGGGGGCCTTTACAATGGGTCTCTGCTGCACTATACTGGCTGAACTAGCATTTGTATATCTGACCCTGAGTAGACTTTGTGGCACTAGGGGGGATCTTTCAGCCAGGTATATAAGGAGAATAGTTTCTCAATGGAGAGATTCTATCCTGGTGGATCCTATAGGTCAGACATCAGAGGAAACCCTACCAGGACACAGGTTTGTCTAGCTAACGGTAGTGGTAAGGCTGCAGGTTACTGAGATTGCTATTTCAGGGTGCTGACTGCAAGAGGCTGCTGGAGGATCTATGCTACCAATTATCCTGTACCATGTGAGCATCTCTTTCTGTTGTGCTTTCATAATAAACACTTATTTTTCATAAAGTCTTGTCTGCCCGAGTAATTTGAATCCCACCGAGGTTAACCACCTTCCCAGCTAAGGGTGGTTTCCTCACAGCATGCAAGTGTATGGCTTGATATCCAATTTATTTCTGGGTACTTCAAGTCACCCATAATAATAATGTCCCTAAGCTGGCCGCTTTTCCCACCGTAGCTAGAGGTCTTTTTCCTCCTCCGTATTTATGTTGGGTGGCTTATAACATGTCCCTATGATAAGTTTTTAGCCCCCAATTGTTCCATAAAATACATTACTCGCCCTGTTTTCCCGAAATCCCGCTGCTTACCAAGACTTTACAGATGTCTTTTCAAAAGGTAAATCAGATTCCCTTCCCCCATATCGTCCCTATGACTGGACAATAGATCTTGGCCCAGAAACCCGGTTACCTAAGGGAAGACTATATGCACTGTCTGGCCCAGAAATCAAGGGCATAGAGGAATATATACGAGAGAACCTAAAGAATAGGTTCATCAGGCAGTTCAAATCCCCTGTGAGTGTGGTATTCTTCTTTGTGGGTGAAAAGGACGGTACTTATGTAATATCTGGGCTCCCGTTTTTCTTATGAGACCGCGTCCCCTCGCGGGGCTCGCTGCGCTCGCCACGCTTCGGGCACGGTGGCTCGCTGCGCTCGCCACACTATATAAAATCAACTCCATGCGTAGTTGGATAGTAGGGGTATGAAAAAATGGGGTGTATTTAACATGGGAGCCCAGATAATACATAAGTACCAAAGGACGGTTCCCTGAGACCCTGTATAGACTATTGAGCACTAAAAAAACTACTGTCAAAAACACCTATTCTTTACCCCTAATACCGGTGTTGCTTGCCCAGCTCCAATTTTTTCTATGTTTGACCTCAGGGATCATATAACCTCATCCGAATAAGATCTGGGGATGTGTTGAAGATGGCATTCAGCACGCAATCTGGACACCATGAATATTTCGAGGTGCCATTTGGCCTGTCCAATGTGCCCGCTGTGTTCTAGGATCTGATCAATGACCTCCTTGATTGGTTCAATTCATGGTGGTATACTGATATATTGACGATATTCAAATGATATTTTGATTTATTCTGAGTCTCGCAAACAGCGCTATCATCATGTTCGGCAGGTTCTTGAAAAATTAAGGTAGAATCATCTGTATGCCATCCCTGCCTTTTTGGATTTGGTCGCTCCGTTAGTGGCACTTACCAAGAAGGGAGCCAATCCTTCTAATTGGTCACCTCAGACTGAACTTTTCAGTCACTCAAACAAGCCTTTGTTTCTGCACCTGTTCTTAGATACCCCAACCCAGATCTACCATTTATTGTTGAGTTGGATGCCTCTGTGGGTAGGGGCAGTTCTGTCCCATGAAAATCCCAAGTTTTTGGAATTACATCCGTGTCCCTTCATGTTCAGGAACTTTTCTTCTGCTGAAACCAACTACGATGTTGGTAATGAAGAACTCTTGGTCATTAAGTGGACTTTTGAAGAATGGAGGCACTGGCTTGAGGGGGCTAAGCATATGATTACGGTGTATACAGACCACAAAAAATTACAGTACATTGAGTAAGCTAAGCATCTGAATCCCCATCAGGTTCGCTGGGCACTCTTTTTTACACATGTGATCATGTATAGGCCTGGTTCTAATAATGCTAAAGCTGATGCCTTGTCACATTGATTTTCACCTTTGTCATAAATTCTGGTCTCCTGCCACTTCCATCATTCCAACGACCTCCATCCTTATTGGTCTCACATAGGATTTGCAGATGCAGTTGTGTCGGGTGCAGGGTCAGGCTCCTAGTAACACTCCTTTGGTTCATCTCTTTGCTCCTGTGTCCTTGAGATGCACCATTCTTGTGGCGTTCCATAACAGCAAGGTTGTTGGTTATCTGGGGATTGGAACTCCTATCTTGTTTCATCTGGTGGCGTGACATTGCTAAGGATGTTAGGGAACTGGGACAAGGTGCCCCGAACTCTACCTGTTAGGCAGTTCCGGCCAGGCCAGGCCATGGTCACACATTGCCATGAATTTTATTGTGGATCTTCCCGTCTCTTTAGGGTGCCAGATTATATGGGTGGTGGTAGATCGGTTTAGCAAGTTGGCTCATTTTGTTGCTTTATCTCGATTGTCATCCACCCTGGATTTAGTGGTCCTGTTTGTACATCATGTATTCCGGCTCAATGGGCTTCCCACAGATATTGTCTCTGACTGTGGACCACAATTCATTGCACATTTCTGAAAGTGCTTTTGCCATTCACTAAACATGAAACTCAGCCTAACTCCGGGATACCATCCGAAATCCAATGGACAGACAGTGCGGATTAACCAGTCCGTGAAGCAATATTTACTTTGTTAACCTTCCAAGTTGCAGGATAATTGGCATTGGCTGAGTTTGCCTATAACAGCGCTTTGCCATTCCTCCACCAAAGTCTCTCCATTCTTTGCAGTTGTTGGTTACCATCCCAGGGTCAATTCATTAAGTCCCAATACTCCACCCTAATCCTTCTCTTTGGCGTCTCACCTTAGAGTTGTTTGGAGAAAGGTGTACCTGGTTAGGGTCCATCGCCCATGCACCTTTAAAGTGGGTGATTTGGTGTGGTTTTCTATCTGTATCATCAAGCTCCGGCAGCCATTAGCCAGATTAGGACCAAGATTTATAAAAACCATTCCGGATCATTAAACAAATTAATCCAGTAGCCTTTCCCCTTAAATTGCCTGAATCTTTAAAAAAATGTAATACCTTTCATTATTTGTTATGTAAATGATTTGTCATATCCAGGAGGTTTCAACGGAGAGTCATCAGGGGTAAAGCGTCTGTGGATGTTTAGGGCCAGCAAGAAATCCTGGTGGAGAAGTTGTTGGATTTAAAGTTTTCTCGAGCAGCTCTATTTTCTGGTTCATCAGGAGTATGGACCAGAAGAGAGGTCCTGGTTCTTGGATAAGGATTTACATGCCACTTTTTTCAAGAATTTCCTCATGAGCCTGGATTTAGGGGTTTCTTAACCCTTTCTCAAGGGTCATAGGTGCCGATTTATGTTTTTGCTGGTGGGTGCTCAAGCCAAAAATATAGAGGAGTGCCTTCATGGGGAAGGGGTGTGGCCACAAAATAATACCAATTTATATTATGGAGCACAGTTGTCTCCAATATTCAAATTACGGCAACAGAGTTCCACATACATAAATGCCCCCACAGCGCAGGTACATAAATTTCCCCCCACAGTGCAGGTACTCCATGGACAGAATATACTCTTCACGGCATACTGTTTCCCAGGTGGTGGGTCTGGCGATGTGGGTGCTGCAGCCGCAAATTAATATGGCGGCCCAGCAGTGGGACTCGGGCCCGTGGGTGCTCATCAATTTCCGTGGGTGCTCGGGCCCTTGAGCACCCACAGAATTGGCACCTATGGGGGGGTTACTGTCAGGAGTTGGGCAGTTGCGGGGTTAATAGGAGCCTGAGTTTGGCTGCTGCAGCTTAAGGAACTTCCTGTGAGCCCATCCCTGCTGGTAATAGCTTTTTGTAGGATGTTATCCAACCTCCTGTGTTTTCTGCTCTAGCGGATTCCATGGTTAGTTTCCAGTTTCTCCTGACCTTGTTCCAGATTATTTTAGCTCCTCCGGTGGTTTCTGTTTCCAGCTTTTGTGGTACCGTGAGTCCGGTGGCTTTCCCACACATTGCAGTCATTGCTGCATTCTTTGTAAATACCTTGTTTGTATTGTGTTCTCTGACTTTGTCATTTATTTCTGTTATTACTGCCATTTGTGGTTTGAAAAAGCCCTCTGTTAGGGCGAAACACATTAGGGGTACTCCCAGCAGGTGACATCTCGCTGTACAGCACAGAAATTTGCACTATTTGCAGTATTCACCGGTAATCCAGGTGAACAGGAGAAATCACTACAAACCAACCTGACGTCATACAGCAAGAGTGGAAACAGCAGCGTCAAAGAGTACTCCGGGAAGAGAGTCGGCAAGCGGTGGCATCGCTGAGAGAGGCAACAGCCACTGTGCATTTGACATCAGGCTCGGGCAGGGTGGGTACAAGCAGAGACCAGCCAGATCATCATAGGTCCGCTCCCCACCTGCCTGTAAACCAGAGGGACACTCTACCTCTGAACAACAGCAGCACCCCGAGCGCACGGAGGAGCAGGTGAGAGACGCGCTGACCACGCACATACAAATAATACCATTACACTGGTATAAAACGGTGAAATATTGCCATCCATTTGTAGAGATTGCCCTATGGTGACATTGACTGTATAATTAAATCTACAAATCTATTTGTGGCAAAATTCAACCGCATTTAAAGTACAATTAGTTTCTGGATGCTGGACCGGGAGCACTTTATATTTTAAAGTGGAATACACAAATTACATTCCAATTTTTATGGTTTGTTTTTAATGCTTATTGAGTTATTGTATCCCTTGTTATATTTTGTTTTTTAGGTGGCCACCTAGAATATATATACTTTTTATATCATTATATTATTCTATAAAATAAATGTGATCTACCATTGGGTATTATTAAAACCATTTGGGTGAGTGCATTTATACATGGTGCCTTCATTTATAATTTAATATTAGCACAGCAACACAATCTTTTTGGTTCTATATCTTTGTTCTATCTTTTCACCCGGGCATAAACTTTTTATGCTCAGGTGTAAGGTAGTCTTGTGTACACACACTTGTACATAAAGAGGACTGTAGCTGATTTACATTTAAGAATAGCAATTAACATATAATTGTCTATATTTATTTTTGATTATATAATATTAGTGCCTAAATTAACACTAGAATATAGTGGTTGTTCTATTTGTGGTTTACTAACTTTTGTCGAGTTCTGTGACTAGGCCGCTGTTTCCTTAGAGTGCTTTTGTTTTGCGATGGTATCGCAGGTTGCGGTGTTACCACACATCTTTAGTGGTTTCTGGGTATGCGAAGTTGCTTTTTTTCTGTGGATGTGCCATTCATAATTTGTAATTGTTTTCCCTGTACTTTAGTTTTGGTATCTTACATCTTAGTTTTAGTCAGTTCGTCCTCTTATTCACTCTTCAGTCTCAGTTGGTGCCTTGTTCCCCTGTAAAACCTGGTGGTATCGGAGTTTGGGCAGACCTAATTTGCCCATTCAAACACAGCTATTATAGGTGAAGCCTAGCTTTGCAGGCACCAACCGACAACTGTGGAGGGATAACAGAGTTAGTCTGTAGAGTAGGGGTCACAGCTCCAAAGGCTTCTCTGGAACTCACCACCATTTCCTGTGTGTTCCAGTCCTAACACCAGGGTCCTGGCGTCTCACGCTACTGCATCATCAGACTGCGATCATGTCCCCTAGCAACCAAGTTGCCTGACAGCCGTATCAATGTTACTGCCTGTCATGTCTAGAGCTTTATTCACTGCTTCCCTGTGGCTAGATGGCACTTAAAATAAACAAAAACATGTCAAAACACACTACATGATAAAACTATATGAAAAATGCACAGCTGACATCTATTAGGACACTATTACAGCAAGATAATATATAGTTACACTAGGTGATTCATCGCGCCCTACGGGCGCTCTTCACACCGGCGTAAGGGGCTACGCCCCTTAATTTGTGAACATTTGTATTGTGAGAAATATGGTTAGAATTGTTTGAAAGATGCCCCGTATTGCAGCTTCTGGCAGTGGGTGAGGGTCCAGCGTGGCAGCACAGGAGTACCGGACGGTGGCCCTGAGTCAGTGTCTTCTCCTACTGGGTGGGAGTTAGGGTGCATGAGAGCAGGAGGCTGGGATATGAGGCATGATAGGGGTATGTGGGCAACACAGCGTCAGCGATAACCCAGTGGTGGAAGTTACGGTTCAGGAGAGCAGGAAGCTGGGTAGTGATAGGGGTGTGTGGGCATACGGGGGACTAAAGAGGGTGGTGGACACTGTGCAGCTTCTGCCAGTGGGTGAGGGTCCAGCGTGGCAGCACAGAAATACAGGAGTCAGTGTCTCCTCCGACTGGGTGGGAGTTAGGGTGCATGAGAGCAGGAGGCTGGGCGGTAAAGCATGATAGGGGAATGTGGGCAACACAGGGTGAGCGGGTCTCCACTGGCGGAAGTTACGGGGCAGGAGAACAGGAGGCAGGGCAGTGTCCTCCCACATTGATGGCAAAAGTATTCAACATCTGCCATAAACCATCGATTATTTGAAAATCATTGATGGTCGATGGGCATCCCTAGAACTGGAGGAGGGTGGGGGACAGTATGCAGCTCCCGGCAGTGGGTGAGCGTCTCCTCCCACTGGGAGGGAGTGAGCGTGCATGAGAGCAGGAGGCTGTATAATAGTGGTATGTGGGCAAGACATTGATAAAAGTTGTGGCGCTGGTGCAGAGGACAGTGGGGAAACCTGCAGTGCGGCAGCCAGGGCCGGATTTCCCACCTAGGGGCGGTACCTGCTTGTGGTGGTACAGGATCCCCCATTGTCACGGGGGTACGTGAAATGCGGGAGCGGGGGCCGCGGTGGTCCGCTGGGGGGTGGAATTGCCGGAAGGGGGTCTGGGGGGTCTGCAAATTGCGGGAGGGGGGGTGGTGTGTGGGGATCCGCGGTTAGCGGGAGGGGGCGGGGGTCCGCAAATCGTGGGCGGGGGCGTGGGGGGGCTTAAATCGTGGGAAGGGGGGTCTGCAAATTGCGGGAGGGGGGTTGTCGGGGTTAGTGAATTGCGGGAGGGGGGGTTGCGGAGGTCCGTGAATTGCGGGAGGGGCGCGTGGGGTGCCGTGAGTCAAGGGGGGGTGGTGCGGGGGTCCGTGAATCACGGGAGGGGTCATGAATCGCAGGAGGCGGGGGTCGTGGGGGGGCTGCGAATCGCAGGATGGGGGTGTGGGGGGTTGCCGTGAATTGCATGAGGGGGGCGTGAATCAAGGGAGGGTGGGCGCAGGGGGGTGGTGCGGGGGTCCGTGAATCGCGGGAGGGGGCATGAATCGCGGGAGGGGGGGTCGTGGGGGGTTCCGAATCGCAGGAAGGGGGGTATGGGGGGTGCCGTGAATTGCGTGAGGGGGGCATGAATCGCGGGAGGGGGGGTCCCCGAATGTGTGAATTACGGGGCGGTCGCAAATCGCGAGAGGTGCCGAGGGGGCCCGCAAATCGCGGGAGGGGGGCGCTACGGGGGGTTTCGTGAATCGCGGGAGGGGGGGTCGTGAGGGGTTGCGAATCGCAGGAAGGGGGGTGTGGGGGGTGCCGTGAATTGCGTGAGGGGGGCATGAATCGCGGGAGGTGGGGTCCCCGAATGTGAGAATTAGGGGGCGGTCGCAAATCGCGAGAAGTGCCGAGGGGGCCCGCAAATCGCGGGAGGGGGGCGCTACGGGGGGTTCCGTGAATCGCGGGAGGGGGCGGCGCGAATTGCGGGAGCGGGGTCGCAAATCACAGTAGGGGGGGGTGCCGTGAATCGCGGGAGGGGGGGTCGCGGGGGGCCCTTTTAATGCCGGGAGGGGGGGTCGCAGGGGTCCCGCGAATCGCGGGAGGGGAGGATGCAGGGGTCCTGCGAATCGCGGGAGGGAGGGGTCGCTGGGGTCCCGCGATTTGCGGGAGGGCCGCGGGGGTCCCGCGTTTCGCGGGAGGGGGTGGTCGCGGAGGTCCAGCGAATCGCGGGAGGGGGTGGTCGGGTCTGAGACGGATATTAGACAGCACTTACATCGACAGCCATTACATCGACACCATTAGTTCGACAGCTCAATAGGTCAACATGGTTTTAGGTCGACATACCATTAGGTCGACATGTCATTATGTCGACAGCTCATTAGGTCGACAGCTCATTAGGTCGACATGTTTTTAGGTCGACACTGCCAGTAGGTTGACAGAGTCTATGTCGACAGTCAAAAGGTCGACATGGGTTTTTTCACTGTTTTTTGGCCGAAATGTCGACACAGTCGACATGGACACAGTTTGAAGTGTACCGCAGCCGCTCGCTATGCTTCGGGCACGGTGCCTCGCTGCGCTCGGCACACTATTTTATTCTCCCACCACGCCCTAGTGGATAGTAGGGCATGAAATACCGCCTTTCGGCACATGTCGGCTCAATAAACAGTGAAAAAACCCATGTCGACCTTTTGACTGTCGACATAGACACTGTCGACCTAATGGCAGTGTCGACCTAAAAACATGTCGACCTAATGAGCTGTTGACCTAATGAGCTGTCGACCTAATGAGCTGTCGACCTAATGACATGTCGACCTAATGACATGTCGACCTAATGACATGTCGACATAATGACATGTCGACCTAATGGTATGTCGACCTAAAACCATGTCGACCTATTGAGGTGTCGAACTAATGGTGTCGATGTAATGGCTGTCGATGTAAGTGCTGTCTAACAATAGTCCAGATACCGGGGTGGTCGCGGGGGTCCCGCGAATCGCGGGAGGGGGGTCGCGGGGGTCCTGGCAGAGGGTAGGGATGTGCAGGAGTAATGGTGGATGGTGGCTGTGGAGTAATGGTGGATGGTGGGCGTGTACTGTAGCCCAGCTGGGCGGGGGGAGGTGATGTCAAGGGGGTGGAACGTCAGACACATGAAAGTGAAACTGTTCTACACAGGAACGTTCTCCACAGGGGTTGTGTGACAGATCTGGCTAAATATATAAGAGATAGTAGGTGAGGCTGAAAAAAGACTTGCGTCCATCTAGTTCAACCTATGTTTATAATAGTTTATCCCTTGTTGTATAGTATGTTCTGATACTTTAAAGACAGTTTTTAAACAATAAATGTTTATCCAACCTTATTTTAAACGTATTTATAGTGTCTGCCGACACCACTTCTTCAGGAAGAGAGTTTTAAAGTTTGACTGTTCTGACTGTAAAGAAATTTTTTCTTCTAGATGAACAAAATCTTTTTTCTTCTAATCTAAACTCGTGCCCTCTCATCCTAGAAAAAAGGGTGCTTGACAGTTCCTTATATTGGCCCCTAATGTATTTATACATATTGAGCATGTCCCCCCCTTTAAATGTCTCTTCTCTAGTGTAAATAGTCCCAGCTTGCTTAATCTCTCCTCGTAGCTTAAAGTCTCTATTCCCCTAATAAGCTTTGTTGCTCTTCTTTTCTAATACTATGATGTCCTTTTTATAGTGTGGGGCGCAGAATTGTACTCCGTATTCGAGGTGCGGTCTAACCAATGATTTGTTTAGAGGCATAAATACTTTTGAATCCCTAGTTTCCATGCCCCTTTTAATACATGCTAGAGTTTTGTTGGCCTTTTTTGTTGCTATATTACATTGAGCACTACACCCCAGTTTGTTGTCTATTTGGACTCCTAGATCCTTTTTGAGTACTGAAATATAGTAGGGTAAACTATTCAACCACATATAAAAATTGACTTACAGATGGAGCCAGACTTCTCTATGCAGCTTTTGGCATGCCGCGAATGAGGCCTGCGTGTGTGTGAGATGCTCGCGCTCCACATTCGTAGCAATGAATGCAGGAGCGTCCTAGTGCGAGACACTAGTTTGTCTCTGTCTCAGCGAGCAATGAGCCAAGACAGGTCACTCCAACTCGCCGGCGCTACAGATGAGCGCAGCTCCATCTATATAGAGAAATATTTACCTTGCAGGTGGTCTATGGAAAAATTATTACAAAAAGCATTGCAAGCCTAAATTTTTCATTAAGCCCTTTGGAAGTAATGGTGTTTAATTTAAATATCCATCTGCTTTCCCTCTGCAAAAGGATTTTAGCACTTTTTTCCCCTCAAACAGGTGATCACAATTATGATCACCCTAATACTAGTAACACCATGTTTAGCTTGCACAGAATGTCTAGTGACAGGCTGGACACTTTTGCCAGTTGACAGTGTCTGTTACGCTTGCCGTTAGGCACAGGGTGATGGTAACCTGGAACCGGGAACGGGAAGTTAGGCGTGAGCCCGCAGCCGGGACCGCCGGTTAGCACGGCCACAGCGAACCCTATACTAACTCTGTTGAGTACCCCGGGCAGATGACCAATCCCTGCGGGAACTAGGCTTCACCTGTGGCCGCCGCGTTCGAAGGAGCGAGTTAGGCCCGCTCCAACCCCGATGCAGCTAGGTCTATGAATGGACAAAGGAGAAGTGATCGTCAGGGGTAACTCAAAAGGAAATACTAACTACCGGGCCTGACTGAAAGGTAACCCCTGTCTGCCGGCACCAGGCCAATAACGGGAATACGACCCAGTCGCAGACACCAGGAGAACTTAACGGGGAATCTCCAAAAGAATACAATATAATGCAAGACAGTGAATCCCCAAAACCCCTTAACAGGAGTGGAAAGGCAGGGAAGGCCCTGCCTAGGACAGACAGGAAAGAGAAGGCAAGAGCAAGGGTAAAATACTGATGGAATCAGGTTCTGAATTAGGCCTACGGCGGGGCAGGTCCGATGCCCCAGCAGGGGAGCGGAACCAGTATGGGCACAGGCAGATTAGAGACAAAGGAGCTCGGAGGCTCCACAGAATAAACCAGGCTCCAAAGGAGCACTTACTTGACCCCCAAGATCTACAGAGAAGCTGCACAGGTCACAGGAGAATGCTGACACGCTGACTTCCAGCGATAGGCAGGCAGGGAGACTGGAGATCTTCCAGGAAGGGATCCAGGAGGGCTGGAGAGCGCTGGAAAATGCCAGGGACCGGGCAGGCGTATAGAAACGCTATAACCGGCGTCTGTGCCCAGCAGACGCCGGCTTCTTATTTGAATTTGGCGCCGCCTGCATGACGTCAGGCGCGCCGTGCGGGTGCTGCTGCCGGGCGGAAGTTCGGGGACGTCGCCTAGCAACGCCCCGACGCCCGAGCTGAGAGGGAGGCTTGGAACGCTGCCGAGCAGCGTCACCAGCCTCGCAGCCCCGCTCTCCATCCGCCGACCGTCCGGGTACTGGAGGTACCGGACGGCGGCGTGTAACAGTACCCCCCCCCCCCTTGAGGAAGGGTTAACAAACCCTTACCCCCAGGTTTATCAGGGAACTCCCGAAAAAAAATCCTTTTGAGGTTGGGTGCATGAAGATCCCTGTCAGGAACCCATGACCTTTCCTCTGGACCGAATCCTCTCCAGTGTAGCAAGAACTGCAAAGAACCTCTCACGAACTTGGAGTCCAGAATTTTCTCTACCGGGAACTCCTGTTGTCCCTGCACCATCACTGGGGAGGATCCAGCGCCGCTCCTGCGAGGAAATTTTTGAGAAAAGAACACCGGCTTAAGCAGGGAGGCATGGAATGTATTGGCAATCTTAAGGGATTTGGGTAGAGACAGGCGGAAGGCTACCGGATTTACCCTCTTGATGATCCGAAAGGGACCGATAAATCGAGGCCCCAACCTCGCTGAAGGTTGGTGAAGCTTGATGTTACGGGTCGAAAGCCAGACCCAGTCCCCAACCTTAAAACGACAAGGACGTCTGGACCTGTCTGCCGATACTTTCTCCCTTAATGTGGCCTCCTTGAGAGCAACATGAATACTCCTCCAAATGACTCTAAGCCGAGAGGCCGACGAAGAACCCGAGCCGGACGCTTCAGGACCTAAAGAGTTGGCTCGCGGATGGAACCCATACACTGCAAAGAATGGCGAGGTCCTGGAGGCTGAATGATGAGCATTATTATATGCAAATTCAGCAAGCAGTAAGAAACTTGCCCAATCATTCTGTAATTTGGACACAAAGCATCTCAGGTATTGTTTGAGAGACTGGTTCAATCGCTCAGTTTGTCCGTTGGACTGTGGGTGGAAAGCCGAAGTCAGACTGGTCTTAACTTTTAATGCTGTGCAAAAGAGCCTCCAAAACTGCGCCACAAATTGTGGACCGCGATCGGACACAATATCTGAGGGTAGACCGTGCAACCTAAAAATATGCTGCAGGAACAGAGTTACCAACTCCTTGGCTGATGGCAATTGTTTCAAAGCCACAAAGTGCGCCATCTTAGAAAACCTGTCTATAGCGACCCAAACCACCTGACAATGAGCAGATACAGGTAATCCTACAATAAAATCCATCGCCAAGTGTGACCAGGGTCTGACAGGAATGGATAAAGGAACAAGTTCCCCGACAGGCCGCGACCTAGGGACCTTATGTTGAGCACAACCTTGGCAGGATAATACAAACTCCCGGGTGTCTCGTGACATACCCGGCCACCAAGCAACACGGGAAAGGAGTTTCAAGGTTTTGAAGACCCCAGGATGCCGAGCCAATTTGGAATCATGAAACTCAGAAAGGACCCTGCGTCTGAGAGATGGAGGAACAAATAACTTGTTGGTGGGGGTTTGGGCCGGCGCCTGACCCTGCGCTTGACGGATGAGACCCTCCAGAGTCTGTTGGCCTCCTGCATGGATACAAGACGTGGGCACTATGGAAGTCTTGCTGGCCTTGCCATCGTATTGGGGAAGAAAACACAGAGACAGTGCGTCAGCTCTGGCGTTCTTTGAGCCCGGTCTGTAAGAGATCACAAAATTAAAGCGCATAAAAAACAGCGCCCAACGAGCCTGTCGGGCATTAAGCCTCTTAGCTGTCTCAATATATTGCAGATTCTTGTGATCCGTGAGAACGAGAATCTGATGAATTGCTCCTTCCAACCAATGGCGCCACTCATCAAAGGCCCATTTGATGGCAAGCAATTCTCTGTTTCCAACATCATAGTTGGCCTCTGCCTGTGAAAATTTTCTGGACATATACGCACAGGGATGTAAATCCAATGATTTCGGATCCCTTTGGGATAACACTGCTCCTGCCCCGACTTCGGAGGCGTCCACCTCCACAATGAAGGGAAGGTCAGGATCAGGATGCCTCAGAACCGGAGCCGAGACAAACGCTTGCTTCAGGGATTCAAAGGCCTGCACAACCTGAGGAGACCATTGAGATGGATCGGCACCTTTTTTGGTTAAAGCCACCAATGGCGCAACAATAGAAGAAAAAGAATAAATGAAACGTCTATAATAATTGGCAAAGCCAAGAAAACGTTGGATTGCCTTCAGACTGGTAGGTCGGGCCCAATCTACCACTGCTTGAAGTTTCTTGGGGTCCATTTGAAAACCCTGGGAGGAAATAATATAACCCAAAAAAGAAACCTGTGTGACTTCAAACTCACATTTTTCTAATTTGGCAAATAACTGATTTTCTCTCAGTCTTTGCAGGACCTGCCGAACCTGACTTCTATGTGATCTCAAGTCTTGTGAGAAAATCAAGATGTCATCTAAATAAACGACTACGAAGTGGCCCAAAAAATCACGAAGGACATAATTGATAAAATCCTGAAAAACAGCGGGCGCATTGGAGAGGCCAAAGGGCATAACCAAGTACTCATAATGCCCCGTCTGAGTACTGAAAGCTGTTTTCCACTCGTCGCCTTCCTTGATCCTAATAAGATTGTATGCCCCTCTGAGTTCAATCTTGGAAAAAACCGTAGCAGATCTTAATTGGTCAAAAAGTACCGTAATTAAAGGAAGGGGATAGGTGTTTTTCACCGTGATTTTGTTTAAGGCACGAAAATCAATACAAGGCCTTAAGGAACCATCCTTCTTGGCCACAAAAAAAACCCCGCACTGAGAGGGGACTTAGACGGGCGGATGAACCCTTTCTTGGGACTCTCCTGTATGTATTCATCCATCGCCTTCGTCTCTGGGATAGATAAGGCGTACAATCTACCCTTGGGTAAAGGAGAATTGGGAATTATCCTGATGGCACAATCGTATGGACGATGGGGCGGAAGACTGTCCGCTTTCCCTTTGGAAAAAACATCCGCAAAGTCCTGATAAGGGGAAGGTATCCCAGAGAGGGAGACGGAAGCCACCAAGGCCGACGTATGAAGACAATGCTGTTTACAGTAAGGACTCCAATGGGCAATCTGCGCCAAACTCCAGTCAATAATGGGATTATGTTTAACTAACCAAGGATAACCCAAAACTATGGGAACGAGAGGACAAGAAGTTAACAAAAATGAAATGTGCTCCCTATGGAATAATCCAATAGTCATCGAGACTGAGGGAGTCTGAAAAGAAATAGCACCATTGGACAAGATATTCCCATCCAAACCCCGAAGGGTAACCAGGCCTTGGAGTTTTAAATGAGGAATGCCCAATTCCTGGGCTAAACTGATATCCAGAAAATTTCCGGCTGCACCACTATCAATAAATGCAGAACCGGAAAATTGATGTTCCTGAAAAGAAATGCTACATGGCACTAATACAGAATCGTGAGAGGAAAATAATTGCAGGCCTAAGTGAACCCTCTCCTCGTTCACCTGGCCAAGGCTTTTACTGGCCTATTGGGACAGTTCTTAAGGACATGACCTTTATTGCCACAATATAAACAAAGACCTGTAACCAACCTACGAGTTCTCTCCTCTGGAGAGATACGAGTCGCCCCAATTTGCATGGGCTCGTCAATCTCCTCCGGAACGAGAGGAACATAGGGAAGAGACCGAGCTTGAGCACCCTGCTCCGACCTCCGCTCCCGGAGACGGCGGTCAATCTTAATAGCCAGTTTCATCAGTTTGTCAAGGGAACTAGGTACGGGATACTGGATAAGGCTATCCTTGATGATGTCAGACAGGCCACAGCGGAACTGACTCCGTAAAGCAGGGTCATTCCACCCGCAATCATTCGACCAACGGCGGAATTCTGTACAATATACTTCCGCGGGATTCTTCCCTTGTTTAAGGGCTCGCAGGTGAGTCTCCGCGGAAGCCTCTCTATCAGGGTCATCATACAGCAACCCTAAAGAACTAAAAAAGTTGTCAACCAAGGATAAGACCGGACTGTCAGAGGGCAGCCCAAAGGCCCAGGTCTGCGGGTCCCCCTGTAATAAAGATATCACCAGGCCTACCCGTTGCGACTCTGAACCAGAGGATTGGGGTCGAAGTCTGAAATACAACTTACAACTCTCCCTAAAGTTGAAAAAAGCCCTCCGATCCCCAGAGAATCGATCGGGCAGGTTCATCTTGGGTTCTAATACCCCTGACTCTGGAGGACGCACCCTCTGCTCCTGGGAGTTTACCTTAAGGGACAGATCCCGGACCATTTGGGTTAACCCTTGGATTTGATCCGAGAACGTCTGAGGAGTGGGATTCATAGTACACCCACGGCAATTCAAAACCAGAAATTTGTTATATAAACCTCCTTTATATAACCTGTTAGGCCGGTTATAATGTTACGCTTGCCGTTAGGCACAGGGTGATGGTAACCTGGAACCGGGAACGGGAAGTTAGGCGTGAGCCCGCAGCCGGGACCGCCGGTTAGGACGGCCACAGCGAACCCTATACTAACTCTGTTGAGTACCCCGGGCAGATGACCAATCCCTGCGGGAACTAGGCTTCACCTGTGGCCGCCGCGTTCGAAGGAGCGAGTTAGGCCCGCTCCAACCCCGATGCAGCTAGGTCTATGAATGGACAAAGGAGAAGTGATCCTCAGGGGTAACTCAAAAGGAAATACTAACTACCGGGCCTGACTGAAAGGTAACCCCTGTCTGCCGGCACCAGGCCAATAACGGGAATATGACCCAGTCGCAGACACCAGGAGAACTTAACGGGGAATCTCCAAAAGAATACAATATAATGCAAGACAGTGAATCCCCAAAACCCCCAAACAGGAGTGGAAAGGCAGGGAAGGCCCTGCCTAGGACAGACAGGAAAGAGAAGGCAAGAGCAAGGGTAATATACTGATGGAATCAGGTTCTGAATTAGGCCCATGGCGGGGCAGGTCCGATGCCCCAGCAGGGGAGCGGAACCAGTATGGGCGCAGGCAGATTAGAGACAAAGGAGCTCGGAGGCTCCACAGAATAAACCAGGCTCCAAAGGAGCACTTACTTGACCCCCAAGATCTACAGAGAAGCTGCACAGGTCACAGGAGAATGCTGACACGCTGACTTCCAGCGATAGGCAGGCAGGGAGACTGGAGATCTTCCAGGAAGGGATCCAGGAGGGCTGG